>NW_020173116.1:1854488-2026386 GCF_003031525.2 Neophocaena asiaeorientalis asiaeorientalis
TTTTTTTTTTGCGGTGCACAGGCCTCTCACTGTTGTGGCCTCTCCCGTTGCGGAGCGCAGGCTCAGCAGCCATGGCTCACGGGCCCAGCTGCTCCGCGGCATGTGGGATCCTCCCGGACCGGGGCACGAACCCGCGTCCCCTGCATCGGCAGGCAGACTCTCAACCACTGCGCCACCAGGGAAGCCCTGAACCAACCCTTTTTTAACTTAATTATATATTTTATCTGGTCTTGCTAAAATATTATTTGTTTGTTTGATTTTTCAGCTGAATGAAGAAACTCAAGAATATATATTGAATCTTTTCCATCGTTATGTTGATGACGGTTTAAATTTTATCAATAAGAAATGCAACCAAGCAATCCCACAAGTGGACATCAGCAAAGTTACTACGCTCTGTTGCTTATTGGAGTCTTTGATACTTGGGAAAGATGGAGTTAATTTGACAATGGTAGGAAAAGTTTTCTTACTGCTATAAAACTAGGAAAATGTGATTATTGTATAGATGCTCTGCAAATAAACAACTCCAAACTTTCTGTCATATGATTATTTAATTTTCAAGTTAATTTTCTAGGGGACTAATGACTATGAATAGATTCATACACTCTCAGATTTGGAAGGAATTTAGCCTATAGATTACTCCGCTACTCAATATTTAAACTTCCTTACAGTATAACATAATCGCAGTGTGTGTCTACTTAAATACCTTCATGCAGTCATAAACATAGTTATAACAGTTGAAAGACAACCTTGAGCTTTTGTTCTACATGCTCCTTGCCATTCATTTTCTCATCCGAGTATTTAAATATATACTATATAAAACATCACTCTGTGCACCATTGAATGAAATATAAGAAACATACAATGTGCCCTTTTAAAAATGCATAATTCTAAACAAAACAGTCTTTAGACTTTGCAATTTAAGATTCTTTTTATGTTAGCATATAAAATATTAAAATTCTTTCCCTTTGTTCTTTCAGGAGCAAACAAAACTGAACACTTTACTGTGTCAGACTTTTGTATTCTGTTACTTATGGTCTTTAGGTGGGAATCTAACTGAAAACTACTGGGATTCTTTTGATACATTTATTAGAACACAATTTGAAGATAATCCTGATGCCAGGGTAAGAGCCAAATAAAGTTAATTTTAACATAATAACTCTGAATCATTAAAATTAAATTTCAAGACTAAAACTTTAAAAGCCTTGGTCCTACTATAAATTCTTCATGTAAAAGCGTTTCTAAAATTATTCACTTTCTTAAACTATAGGTAACGTTTATTGTATTAAAATTTTTAGGAGTTCTCTCCCGGCCATATGAAGAAAGTAAGGTATAAAAGTGTATAAAAACTCCCTACTATTAGCAAAAACATTGAATTTTAGTTAGTAAACTTATTTTTTCACAGTGTTATGGTTTAGCAATTCTGAAGCTACTTTCTGTATGTTCTAAAATTGAGCAAATGAATCAATATATTGAAGATAATGGCAACGAGGTTTCTCACTGTTAAGAGAAGGGACTTACAAATATGGAAGAGAAAGATTAGAATACACCTTGTGTTATTGGATTGGAATTATAGGTTTTGGTACTCATGGAATATATATATATATATGGGTCTATACATCCATCCATACATAAATTTCTTACTTCTGTCTGCTGAGAGGAACTAGAAGGAATGATACCTCAATAGCAATGAGCATACTTAGTTACTGATTTCTAAACACTATTCTCCACGAAAGAGAACCAAAGCACCTTAGTGAAACAGCTGATTCCAGTACTGAAGCAGGGAAAGTTCGAAGAGCCCAGAATATGTTTTGTCAGATAGTGAAGAAGTGCTTGAAGAACAATGGCACATGTCAAAAGAGCACAGGAGAAGATTTTTCACTATGTATTCAGTTTTTTTAATAGTAATATCCTGTTATCTATTACTCTGTACAGCTGCTGTTGGATTTTTGTTTCTTGCCTTAGTAAATGGCCAGACAGCCACGTAATAGTAGCCAGAACTCAATGAGTGTTATAGATTCTTCTTTCTTTACTGACCTAAGTGAATGGATTTTTTCTTCTAATTATTTTTTTCAAATATTTCCTCTTCTCTTCTTCCTTGTTGCCTCTGAATAACTCAGGTTCTTTTCATTTCTTTTCTGGGTTGTTAAAATAGCCTATTTATTATTCCCTTGCTTTTGGTCCAGTCCTGTCTAATTCACCTATACACCATTGTTTTTTAGAATTACAGGTTACAGTCTATTAATTGGTCATGAAATCAGTTGAAAGACTATTAACCCAATTTTTAAAAATGAAATATCCACTATCACAACTTTTAGTCAACACTATATTGGTGATCCTAGCCAGTGCAATAAGGCAAAGAAAAAATAAATAAACTTTAGAAAGGAAATGAAACTGTCATTATTTGCAGAAAACATAACTGAATATGTAGAAAATCCTAAAGTTTTTTTAAAAATAGAATAGAATATAAAATAGAGTGATAGTTGGGTGAATATTATACATATTTGAACACATATATATATATGTATGTACCATGTCACCATGTCAAATTGAGTCACTGTCAAGTGTGCTTGAAACACCACTGCTCTGTACAGCTGCCAGAATGAACTTTCTGAAATGTGATCTGATCATGTCACCCACCTACTTAGAATCCTTCACTGAACTCTTGCTGCAAGCTCTTTAATAAATGACATTGTTATAATTTAGCCCCATCTGTGTTTCCAGACTTATCTCTTATAGTCCCCAACATGCATGCCACTTTCCATGGCTTCCAGACCTGTTTTCTGAGCCTGAACCCTGACTCCTTCTTCCCCATCCCCATCTCATCCCTTCTTTGCCTTGCTTGAAGGACAAAGACTGACTCTTGCTTGTCCTTCAAATCTAAGTTGTAGCATCACCACCCCTTAGAAGCCCTCCTAAATCTCTAGCCACCACTATAACTCTCCTGAAAGTAGAAATGAGCCATCTCTCCTTTGTGAGTGTACTAAACTCCACTATAACCCTTATTTCTCCATGAGTGTTAACTAATGTGCTTGTGTCCCCCAGGTAGATTACAAGGTCATTGAAGGCAGAGGTTGGGTCTCATTCAGCATTTTCCCCTAACACCAAACACAGTATTTGACATGGAGTAAGCCCCTGAATGTTGGATTGAATTGAAAATGATTTACAATTCTAATATGGGGTTTTGATATAGTTAATATATCAGATTTTTACTGTACTGCATTGCATGATTAAGCTTAAAGAATTAGACTCTGATCTTAAACAACTACTTTTCCACAAAGGAACAAAAATCCAAATCCATCCATGTTCTATGACTGCCTTTGTTTCTGTGCAAATATTTCTGTTGCCATGTGTCAATCCTATTGAAAGTGGTGTTTAATTTTATACTCTAGCTTCCCAGTTCTGGTGATCTGTGGAGTATCCACATGGACTTCGACACCAAACGGCTGGATCCCTGGGAACAAATCATACCCACCTTCAAGTACAGCCGAGATATTCCGTTTTTTGAGATGCTTGTCCCTACAGCTGACACAGTGCGCTTTGGGTATCTAATGGAAAAACTACTGGCGGTCAGGCATTCAGTGCTGTTTACCGGAATGACGGGAGTTGGCAAGGTAGGAAGCCTACATCAAGCAAGAAGTCCTGTCCAAAACAAGGGCACGATGAACTTAGAATTGTAAGCTCCGTAAATAATACCTTATTTCTCAGGGGAATTTCTTTTGAATTTTGATCATTTTTTCAGGAAGAATGTGACTGTGCTGAATCTATATTGACTCCACAGTTTGCCACTTTCTGAACAAATCCTGGGTGTCAATAATATATATAAACCAGAGAACCCTGTGGACCAATCTTCTGTGTTTGGGGGGGGTGGGAATTTGTCAAGGCAGTTTGTGTCCCCAATGGACTATTGATGAAGGTCAGTCTGTCCCCTCCTGCCCATTTACTTCTACCCGACACAGCGATGGTGTTTAGATAAAGTGGAGTATAGAGGAAAATGCTGATTGTTTGGTCTTCTTGGTTTTGGGGGGAATCCATATAAACAGACACTCACTGTTTCCCCTCTAAATTATTTCTGAGTTTCTAAATCTTACTATCAAATTGACTTGGATAGTAACCAAGATGGCTTTTGGTATGATCCTAAAATAAAAACTTTTGCTGAGATAGAGCTGATTAGGATATTTCTTTGGCTCTGATAAATATCATTAAATGGAATCTCCAGGAAGAGAAAGGCAGATATTTCAATCTGGCTCTAACCTCTGTCCTTTTCTGTCCTGTTTCTTACTCATTGTTCTGGAATATTACTGATATAGACAATTGAAAGATTTTATATTGAATGCGAAATCAATTAACATTTTTTTTATTTTAAAGTCTGTTATTACAAAAGGACTGCTAAATAGAATTCAGGAATCAGCTGGCTATGTTCCTGTTTATCTAAATTTTTCTGCTCAGACTTCATCTGCAAGAACACAAGAGATCATTGAATCAAAACTGGAAAGGAAAAGAAAAAATATTCTAGGTAAGAATTATCCTTGTCATTTGTCTCACACAAATTAATTATTAAATGCTAATAAGTCACATAAACCGTGCATGTAATAAAATTACAATTGGATATTCTCTTTGCTTAATTTATTTGTAAAGGTAATTCTGTTAATGGTATTCTTTCCTGGGTATAGATCTAGATATCTTACTGTTAGCAAGCAGGTAGTTTATTTCTATCACCACCTTCAACTCAAAGCATCTTCAATCTCTGCCTCTCCAAGGCTCTCCCTGTCTCCACTCATGCCATGCTTTCAAACCTGCATTGATTTCCCTTTATTTGAAACAAACAAACAGGGGCTTCCCTGGTGGCACAGTGGTTAGAAGTCCACCTGCCAATGCAGGGGACACGGGTTTGAGAGACTGGGAGGATCCCACATGCCGCGGAGCAACTAGGTCCATGCGCCATGACTGCTGAGCGTGCACTCTGGGACCCGCGAACCACAACTACTGAGCCCCCGTGCCACAGCTACTGAAGCCTGTGTGCCTGGAGCCCATGCTCTGCAGCAGGAGAGGCCACCACAATGAGAAGCCCGTGCACCGCAACGAAGAGTAGCCCCTGCTCGCAGCAGCTAGCGAAAGCCCGCACACAGCATCAAAGACCCAATGCAGCCAAAAATTTAAAAAAAAAGACTCTTTATGTCTGGCGCACTGACTTATCTGAACTCAGTAGGGAATAACCATGAAACTGTTTTGGTGTTTCCTTCAGTCAGCGCTTTCCGCCAAGCTTTGTGGGATCTCTCTCACCCTGCCTTATTAACCACTTAGATAAATACCATAACCTTCTGGTCACTTGCAATTTTGAGTCTGGTCCAATGTAAAGGTTCAATCCAAACCCAAAATTTATTTTTGTCTTTTTTTTGTTTTTGAAGTATAGTTGATTTACAATGTTGTGTTAATTTCTGCTGTACCGCAAAGTGATTCCGTTATATACATATATACAGTTTTTATATTCTTTTCCATTATGGTTTATCCCAGGAGATTTGATATAGTTCCCTGTGCTCTACAGTACGACCTTGTTGTTAATCAGTCCAAACGCAATTTAGAGCTCTTCCTCTCCTCTGCTGTAAGCCAGGTTTGTGGCTGGAGGTGCTGGAGGTGAAGAGGGATATGGGGGCTCTTTTACTCTCCCCACCCTCCCTCTAGGAGGCTCTAGTGTATCTGGATGGGAGGAGAAGGGAAGGACAAGGTTCTCCCTAACTGAAGTTTAGGTGGGCCTCTGTGGATTGCCCCTGCTTCTCCGTTGGCCTGATGGTTGTCCACGTTCTCGGCGTGGCAGGCTTCCAGGAGCAGGTTTTCTCAGGGCCTCCCAGAAGAATTGCGCACAGGCCAAGCATTGACCTTCCCACTGGAAGGTTCCCTGATGTTGGGAATCACGGTCTCAGCCCCACTTGGTCCCACCCTCCAGTGGCACATCCTGCAGCCTCCTGCTGCTGGGGTCCACTTGCCCAGCCCACAGCCCTCCTGGGTGGAGCACTAGGCAGAGCTCAGGCCCAGCTACCTCCCACATTGTCTATCATCTCACAGACCCTGTCATGCCAGCTGCTTTCCTAGCCCCTCTCTGTTACCCTTTTCCTGCTCAGGTAGGCGCAGGGCAAAGGAAGCCAGTCTTTCTGGTGGGGGCCCCAAATTTTTATGAATAGTACTCGTAGCACGCCTCCCCACCCCTGATCTGCTACTTGGCTTCCAGAGGCCAGAAGATGAAGTGGGGCACTGAGTTTGCCTCGTTTTCTTTGGAATTTTCACATGCTGGATGCCAGCGTGGTGGAGTCACTTCCTCTTCTTAAGTTATTCTCTCTTCTGTGTTATCACTCTTTTTTTTCTTCTGAATGTATATACTGACTTTCTCTAAGTTAAATATGCCATTGTACAGCTCCACTGCACTGGCTTTCCCTTTGATGTAATAAGGATGTTTTGAATATCCTGTCCTGTTTTCCCTGTAGGGGGTGGTGGGATGGCATTTATGTAAGGAAACTTTTGGGATTCTTCTGCTTCCTCCTGTGAAAAGGAAATGACTTTACTCACCCCAGGCCCAGGCCACACAGTTGGTGAGGGCAGTGGGAGTGGCTGGGATTGAGGAAGGTCAACTGAAGTGCTAATATCCACAGCTTCGTGTAGGAGCCTGGATGGGGCCAGAGGGAGATCTCTCATCCTCAAGACAAGACTCTGCTTGGGACCCTTCTCACTCTAAAAAACTTAGCTCATTATGACCTGTACAGTGTTCACTGAGTCCAAAGCCTTACCTAAGTCTCGTCTTACGTTTACCAAGGGCAAATAATAATTCTTAAATTCATGTTGTTTCCTAGGAGCACCAGGAAACAAACGAATTGTGATTTTTGTTGACGATTTAAACATGCCCAGACTGGATCGCTATGGCTCTCAACCTCCCATTGAATTACTTCGGCAATATCAAGATTTTGGTGGATTTTATGACAGAAACAAACTCTTTTGGAAAGACATACAGGTTACTTTAGGTTTTAAATTACTTTGCATGTTTCAGTTTAAATGGCAGTGAAATATGGTGTATTCATTTGCTAGGGTTGCCATAACAAAGTACCATAGACTGGGTGACTCAAACTATAGAAATTTATTTTCTCACAGTTCTAGAAGGCAGAAGTCCAAGATCAAGATGTCAGTAGGGTTGGTTTATTCTGAGGCCTCTCTCCTTGGCTTATAGAGGGCCATGTTCTCCCTATGTCTTCTTATGATTTTCTCCCTGTATCCATGTCCAAACCATCTCTTCTTGTAAGGACACCAGTCATATTGGATTAGGACCCACCATAGTGACCTCATGTTAACTAAATTACCTCTTTAAATACCCTACCTCCAAATACAGTCACATTGTGGGTTACGGGGAGTTAGGGCTTCAACACATGATTGGCCAAGAGGAGGCAGAAAAGGACACATAATTCAGCCCATGACATATGGCCTCTGCATTTCTTGTGTGTAACTCAATTCATTCAGTCTGTATTGGCTTCTTGCCATGCTTGATTCATGAGATTTATAGACAACTGAGACAGCCCCAGCCTCCTGGAGGGCTCAGCTTTGGAGGATGGATGAACATGTGTTTATAATGTAGGTTGATAAGTGGAAAGAGACTGGAGGGGAGCAGGGGTGGGCACTGGGTTGATGATGAGGGAATCCTTCCCAGAAGAGGTGATGTCAGAACAGGATTTTGCAGGCAGGGCAGGGCAAAGCAAGGAAAGGGAGTTATTTACATCTCAAAGCAAGTAATGTGAGACACCATGGGGGTGTGGAATGTGAGCAGCAAAGCAGCAGGACATGCAAAGGTCAGCCCAGGGAACCATGGTGCCACGATGAGGAATGTGATTAGGAGCCTCTGAAGGAAACATTGTAGAAAGATCCCCTTGGCTGCAGGGAAGGTATGGACTAGAGAGGAGGCAAGGCCAGAAGCACCTACAATATCATGTATTGACCAGT
Organism: Neophocaena asiaeorientalis asiaeorientalis; assembly: GCF_003031525.2. Classification (NCBI taxonomy): domain Eukaryota; kingdom Metazoa; phylum Chordata; class Mammalia; order Artiodactyla; family Phocoenidae; genus Neophocaena; species Neophocaena asiaeorientalis. The sequence goes on from NW_020173116.1 coordinate 1,862,463, forward strand.
TGAACATGTTATAACCAGAGGCTCGAAGGAACCTAGCCCTGTATTTCCCCTATGAGCAATGGTTCAGGGTGCATTAATTCAGTGTTCCTGGCAATTTTATAGAACACAGCTACCACAAAAAACAAGAACTGACTATACTTAGTATTTATTAAATATATTTTAACCTAAGGTACAAATTCTTACAATTTTTTAAGATTAGCTTTTTACATAGGAGTATTTATACAAGATAGATGAGTTAGCTGAGTAACCTTGAGTAACTTATTTAATCATCCAGGGCCTTGATTTTTTCATCTACAAAGTGGAGATAACAACAGTGATCTCCTGAGGTGGTTGTGAGAATTAAGTCAGATAATGTGTTGGAAAATATAACACAATGCTGTCCTAGGGTAGGTCCTCCAAAACTGTTGGTTGAGTCCTACTGTTGGGATGGGCACGTTGCATGTCCTTCTTTGCTGGGTGACCCAAGTGGATTTCTCTCCATACAGGACGTAACGATTGTATCAGCGTGCGCACCTCCAGGTGGTGGCCGCAACCCCGTGACCGCCCGCTTCATCCGACACTTCAGCATGTTCTCTCTTCCGATGCCCTCAGAGCACAGTCTGAAACAGATTTTTCAGGTGAGGCTGGATTCCAACTTGGGCAAGAGGGGAAAAATAACGTATTTGTTCCAAGATTCACATGGAACAGTCTGTTTCTAGGGAGCCCATCCATCGTTTCCTCAGCAGAAACCAGGTAAGCACAGGGGCATCTGGGCAGTAGCTGATAGGCATTTGCATCATGGCCTTCTGCATTTGTGGTCTCAGAGGTAGTTTTAGGAATGCAGAAAGATGGTCAGAACACTGCCCCTACCTCTAAAGAAGGCTATGTCCCAGGCCCTTGACTCTCAGCAGATCTCATCCCTACCCAGCCCCGGCCTCTATGCTCGTCTCCTCGCTGATCGCCATGTCTATGTCCACTTGCCCAGCAGACACCACCCCTGATGACCCAGCGGGCTCAGGCTCAACACATCAACCCAGAATTCATCATCCCTGCTGCCACCACCCCCCCAGCAGAAACAACCACGCTTATTTCTTCCATCTGCACAAACTTCCCCAGGGGACCACTTCCTCGTCCTTTAACTGGGGGAAATAACTGTGTCTGCCCTGTAAGGGATTAGCAGAAGTGTTCAGAAAGTGCAAGGCATTAACCTAAGTAGAATGATGCGAGACCATGAAGCAGCATGACCAGAGCGAGTATGTCATACCAACCAGCAAAGACACTCAGAGGAGACAGCCAGTGAGCTGAGTCCTACAAGGTGGAATTGACAGGGGTGGACAGAAACACACAGGTGACTGTGGTCACAGAGGCAGGAAGTGGTAATGTGTGCATCCAGGTAGGATGAGACAGGTGACTGGTCTGAAGAAACTGGCTTTGGTTGCAATCACCCAGGAGCCAAAGAGGCAGTGATACAGACATAAAGTGAGCCTCTGCATTTACCTGCATCAGCCTCTCCTTCCAATGGGGTCTTCTTAGAGGAGAGAAAGGACCAGAACCAGTACATACACAACAGTCAGCTGGAAAGTGGTTTTCATATTGAAACTACATCCATGGGAAATTATTTTTAATAAATTGGAAGTAGTTCCAATAAGCTGTTTAGGAGCTAATGCCAAAAGGATACATAAGAACTGCTACCTTTTGGAAAACTTTTAGAGAGTACTTTAGAATAGGAAAGGATGGGAGCTTATCTACCATAATTAAGTAGCAAGTACAGAACATGACAGGAAGTAGGTAACGGAGACCAACACAAGTATTAGACTTTTTTAAATCCTACCTTTTGTTGAGAACCTTTATGTGTATATTCTAAAGTTTGAAATGAGTGATTCCCTCCATGGTATCCTGACACACTTTGTGATGTGATCAGTGGTGAGGGGGTGTCCCAAGTAACTTATGCCTGATGATAAGGTAATAAATTCGCAAATTATTTTACATTTTAACAAATTCAAGCAAATTCAAAGTTATCCTAACAACAACAACAAAATGGCATTCTTAATGATTCCAAAATATTTTCTTGGGTGGGAGGAAGAAGGTAGAGTCTGGGCTCCTGGAAGTGAAACTGCTCCCAACCTTCGGCCTCCTCCCTCTACCTGTGGGAATGTCACATCTACGGAAATGTGTCACTTACAGGAACATCAGCCAGCAAACACGTTACAGATGAAAACAGGCAAGAACTGCTATTTCCCACCGTAACTTAGAGGCTGTCATTTAAAACTCACCCTAGCTGTGGGCAGTAATAGAAATGAAGTGCAGCAAAACTGAGAGATTCTGGGTTGGACTGCATTCAGGTGGGAAGTATATTTTTCTCGTTAGCAGAACAAACTGGAGATTTTGTCTGTAGAAAAAAAGGTCTTGGATCCCAAACTTTTTTTTTTTTTTTTTTTTTGTGGTACGCGGGCCTGTCACTGTTGTGGCCACTCACGTGGCGGAGCACAGGCTCCGGACGCACAGGCTCAGTGGCCATGGCTCACGGGCCCAGCCGCTCCGCGGCATGTGGGATCTTCCCGGACCGGGGCATGAACCTGTGTCCCCTGCATCGGCATGCGGACTGTCAACCACTGTGCCACCAGGGAAGCCCCCAAACTTTCTTTTTAATCACAGCCCATCTAAGCAGAGTTCACAGCCCACCTTTCCTGTCCTTATCGTGTGGAGGAGAAAGAACTTGGGGATTACCAAGAATTGAAAAAATCAATAAGTTAAAGTAAATTTGTTATTTTGTATATATATGACAGTATTAATATATATGTAACTATACTATATATTAGATAGATATAGATGTAAACTGTGTTAGTATTTGTGTGATGGAGAATAAACAGACTGGGATTTTTATTTTTGTCATATATAATGTATACATAAATATATGGTAATTTTTTATTTTATATGTATTAGGATGGTCCTACTCAACATGAGGTCCAAAAAGGAGAATGTTAAGTTCATGTTGGGGGCTCGGCAGGACAGTACCTCAAAAAGATAGTCCTCACAAACTGCTTTTAAAAATAATGTTTAGCAGAAGGCTCATTGAAAACAAATACTTTGATTTATTTCAAACTATGTCATATATGAGCCCCAAATCTAAAGTCACAAGGGCTGACTTGCAAGCATTTGATATGCATTTGGAGCCTTCTCCCACAAGTAATTCCAAGGCTAATGGTGATGGGAGTTTATCTATTTAAAAATCTAATATGAGTTTCCCTAGCAACTGGGGCTAGAAGGCTAATAAATATGTACTTTCAGCTTGTGGCAAGTGATAGAGCCATAAGCGAGACTGATGGGAGGACTTATCTTAGATTGGGTAGTCAGGGAAGGCCTCTCTGAAGGACATGTAATATCCAACATGAAGGATGAGAAAGTCCCTGCGAAGCAGAGAGCCCTGTGGGAATGGGTCCTGGGGGAGAAGAGAGCATGGGTAGTAAGGCCAGGGAGGCTGACACAGCGTCTGGTGGGGAGAGAGGGTAAGGAGAAGAGGCTGGGCAGGGGCAGAGCATGCACTGGTGGGGGTGCAGGGCCTTATTTCCCAGATTAAAGGTAACAGAAGGGACATGAGTGGGAATGGAGAGGCCAATGAGTAAGGAGGGAGTGAGGAAGCCCAGATGAAAAGGAGTGAGGTCTGGAATGGGGTGTCGTCAAGGGGAACAGAAGGAAGCAGGCAGATTCAAGAAATGTATTCAAGAGCGACTGCCCAAAGAAGGGCAGGTTTCAAAAGAGACTTCTAGGACTTCCCTGGTGACACAGTGGTTAAGAATCCGCCTGCCAATGCAGGGGACACTGGTTCGAGCCCTGGTCCAGGAAGATCCCACATGCTGCGGAGCAACTAAGCCCATGTGCCACAACTACTGAACCTGTGCTCTAGAGCCTGCAAGCCACAACTACTGAAGCCCACGTGCCACAACTACTGAAGCCCATGCACCTAGAGCCCGTGCTCCACAACAAGAGAAGCCACCGCAATGAGAAGCCCGCGCACCGCAACGAAGAGTAGACCCCACTCGCTGCAACCAGAGAAAAGCCCGCGCGCAACAACGAAGACCCAATGCAGCCAAAAATAAATAAATAAATTTTTAAAAAAGAAGAGAAAAGAGACTTCCAAGTTCCTGATCTGAGTGGAGGGTGGGGCCATACACTGAGCTAGGGAAGCTGAAGGGTGGGGAGTTCACAGGTATCAGTAAGTCGAACTTTCAATATACATGAAGGTGAAAGTCTACAGATTTGTTGGTCATTCACCCATAAAAATCAGAGAGAGGACTTCAGCTCATTTCCAGACAAGTGTGAGCACTCCATGAAGACCCTCTGGACCCACAGCCAGCAGAGGTCTAATTACTTGAGAGTGGGTTCACGGTAAGTTCACTGGTCAGCTGTGAATGCCTACTCAGGCAGCACCAGACAATCACAGGAGACAGAAGTGAGTCCATTCTGGAGAACATATTCTGAGATGGAAAGAAGAGGGTGTTTTTGTGTTTTCGTTTTTTTGTGTTTTGAGTTTCTTTAATTGAAATGTAGTTGATTTGCAATGTTGTGTTAGTTCCAGGTGTACAGCAAAGTAATTCGGTTATATGTATATATATAGTCTTTTTCATATTCTTTTCCATTACGGTTTATTACAGGATATGGAATATAGTTCCCTGTGCTAACCACTAGGACCTTGTTGTTTATCTATTTTATATATAGTAGTTTGTATCTGCTAATCCCAAACACCTAGTTTATCTCTCCCCCAGAAGAGTTTTTTCTTTAATTAATTTTTATTGGAATATGGTTGCTTTACAATGTTGTGTTAGCCTCCACTGCACAACAAAGTGAATCAGCCATATACATACATACATCCCTCCCTTTTGGACGTCCCTCCCATTTAGGTCACCACAGTGCATCAGGTAGAGTTCCCTGTGCTATACACTATGTTCCCATCAGTTGTCTATTTTATACATAGTATCAATAATGTATATGTGTCAATCCTAGTCTCCCAATTCCTCCCTCCCCCCACCCTTTCTCCCTTGGTATCCATACATTTGTTCTCTACGTCTATGTCTCTTTCTCTGCTTTGCAAATAAGATCATCTATACCATTTTTCTAGATTCCAAACATATGCGTTATTACATGATAATTGCTTTTCTCTTTCTGACTTACTTCACTCTGTATGACACTCTCCACATCTCTACAAATGAACCAATTTCATTCCTTTTTATGGCTGAGTAATATCCCATTGTATATATGTGCCACATCTAGAAAAGAAGAGTTTTAACATCCACATGTCCTTGCACTGTAATTTGATTTTCTACTTATTATTAGAAAAAGTATCATCAGATCTGGAGTATATGAAAGATAAATTTTGGTTAAAAAAAAAATCTAACCCTCTCATATTACGTTTCTGATTCTAGGCCATCTTAAGTGGCTTCCTAAATGACTTCCCACCAGATGTAAAGCAAACTGCATCCAAAATTGTGGAAGCCTCAGTTGAGATCTATAACAGGATGAGTGTGGATCTTCTGCCTACACCAGCCAAGTCTCATTATGTCTTTAACTTGAGGGATTTATCCAAATGTGTGCAAGGTAGTGTATGGAACCTTCATTCTCTGCCCTGCACCCTCCTTCCATTTCCATTCACCCCCAGATCTCTCAGTAGAAGTGTGTGTACATGGGTGTCTGAGACTTGCCTGGAGATCCCATTACAATGTCCCTGTTCAAGTCACCCTCCACCCCCACCCCAGACTGGCTACTTCACAGCTTTCCTCAAACCACCCTCCCATTTCTCACTCCCAGCTGGTGGCCTGTCTTCTTTTTCACTGAAAAAAAATAGAGGCAATCAAACCAGAAGGGCCTCCTCTTCCAGATTTCCCAGACATCCTGCATCTGCCTTCCCTCCCACTGCAGTGGTTCAGCTGTCCCTGCCCCTAACATGTGCCAATAGTCTGCCCCACCCCAGTATTGAATCGCATCCCCTCCTGCCGACTCAAGGATTTTGCTCTTATAATTCCCCCTTCTCTTCTGCATTGTCAATGCTTCCTCTTCTATCAGATCATTCGTAACAGCGTAAGGCCCTGCTATAATACCTCACAACTTAAAAAATAATTCTCTTTAGGCCCCATATCCCCCTTCTGCTACCCTCCCCATTTTCACTGCTAATGTGTCCCCAGTTTTGCTTTCAAAAAATGAGCTCACCATTATTATATGTGTATATCCACTGGGGAACCATCCATTTCTGGTAGTGTGGGGATAAAGTTGGACTTAAGGATTTCCTCCTTAATTAAACTACTAGATATTCCACAATTGTAGAATTTTTCTTCTTTTCTCCTTTTCTTAAAAAACAGGTATCCTTCAATGTGATCCAGGAACAATAAGAGAAGAGATACAGATATTTAGACTTTTTTGCCATGAATGTCAAAGAGTCTTCCATGACCGTTTGATTAATAATGAAGATAAGCACTATTTCCATGCTATTTTGACAGAAATGGCCAGTAAATATCAATCTTTATATCAATCTTTATTTAGCTAGGTTTTTTTGTTTTTTAGTAGAAAAACAATTTGGTTTCTAATCTTAGCCATTAGACTACCAGGGAGACACAATTTGGTTTCTAAAATGAGCAAAATGAATTGTAATCATTCGTGAGTAAAAGGTTTTTTCTTCATATATTTATCTATGACCCAAATATATAACAATATATGAAATATTATGAAAATCATTTCATTGAAATTCAGGAAGGGTTAATATTCTTAATTCAGTATAGAATTTTAAGTAGAGGAGGGAAAGTAGGAAAAAAATAGCATTTTGTTGGTTAAGAAACCAGGATATTTCTAAAGTATTTCTTATTTATTAATATGTATTCAATATCTGTTATTTAATAAAATGTTTACTAATAGTAAATATTCTTAATCTTAAATCTGGGGGATTATCAACCAGACTAAAGTGGTATGGCATTAACATGGCTTTCCCTCAGTTTCATGTGTACCAATTAGGCTTCTAAATAAAGTAACAGGGGTTATTATTCTGTATATCTTATCATTAATATCCTGCATTCAAGCTTATTGTTATACTAAGAATTGATTTTATTTTTTGAATAGACAAACATTTTGGAATTGCAATAGGCCTAGAATATTTTTTGACTAGGCCCATCATATTTGGAGATTTCATTAAGGTAAGTATGTTGTATTGACGACTACATTTGAAGGCTATAAAGCATTTACTATTTTTCTACTTCAAGTTCATATTCTATAAGAGCTTTGCACATGTGAAGATTAGAGATCTAGACCAGGGGTCAGCAAGCTATGGTCCGTAGTCCAAATCCACCCACCGCCCATTTTTGTAAATGAAGTTCTATAGGGACTCAGCCACGGCCCATTTGACTGTGTACTATGTATATGACTGCTTTCTAATGACTAGGCAGAGTGGAGTAGTAGCAACACAGGCTATACGACCTGCAAAGCCTAAAATATTTACTATATGTCTCTTGAGAGAAAAAGATTGCTGACTTCTGATCTAGTTACATTCATTTTAATAATATTTTGAATCCGAAACCCATCAGGTATTCGATTTGGAAGGAAGCAAAGAGATTTAGTCTCTTAACTCAGGACTCCAATTCCTTTCCTAGAATCCTGTGTAGTTCTTCAGCCTCTGCTCAGAGGTTTCCAGTTATGGGAAGCTAATTAGTTAGCAGTTCTGCCTTCTTCATTTCAGGGTAGCTCTAATTAGTAGCGAAATTTTCCTTGTACTAAGTTCCCTAAGTCTGTCCCCCCAATAACATCTACACATAGGCCCTAATTTTACCCCCTAGACCTACCTAGAATAGACTTATTCTAGATGAGTAACATTATTCTATGTTAGAAGACTTCCGTCTAACCACCCTACCTATGTTGACAGATAGCCGTCTTGTTTTACCAAGTTGACTCTTGTTTGGGTACAACATTCCTACTGTCCCTGAGAGGGCAAGGGCCATGTTTGTTTGTTTAAATCCCTAGTTTCCTGCACAGAGCTAAGTATACAGCAGGCTCTCAATCAACACTGTTGAAACAAATGAATGGACTCATCTTTATATCATACACATATGCTATACCTCACCACCCTGATAACCCCTGACAACTAAAAAAAATACTAAACAATTTATTTGTATGAAATGTATCTATTTTTTAATTAATTTTTATTGGAGTATAGTTGCTTTACAATGTTGTGTTAGTTTTTACTGTAAAGCAAAATGAATCAGCTATACATATACATATATCCCCTCTTTTTTGGATTTCCTTCCCATTTAGGTCACCACAGTGCATTAAGTAAAGTTCCCTGTGCTATACAGTATGTTCTCATTAGTTGTCTATTTTATACATGGTATCAATAGTGTATATGTGTCAATCCCAATCTCCCAATTCCCCCCACCTGCCCCCCTTTTCCCCTTTGGTATCCATACATTTGTTCTCTATGTCTATGTCTCTATTTCTGCTTTGCAAATAAGATCTTCTATACCATTTTTCTAGATCCCACATATATGCATTAATATATGATATTTGTTTTTCTTTCTGACTTACTTCACTCTGTATGACAGTCTCTAGGTCCATCCACATCTCTGCAAATGACCCAATTTTGTTCCTTTTAATAGCTGAGTAATACTCTATTGCATATATGTACCACATCTTTTTTATCCATTCATCTGTAGATGGACATCTAGGTTGCTTCCATGTCCTGGCTATTGTAAATAGTGCTGCAATGAAAATTGTGGTACACGACTCTTGTTTAATTATGGTTTGCTCAGGGTATATGCCCAGTAGTGGGATTGCTGGGTCATATAGTAGTTCTATTTTTAGTTTTTTAAGGAACCTCCATACTGTTCTCCATAGTGGCTGTATCAAGTTACATTCCTACCAACAGAGCAAGAGGGTTCCCTTTTCTCCACACCCTCTCCGGCATTTATTGTTTGTAGATTTTCTGATGATGGCCATTCTGACCGGTGTGAGGTGATACCTCATTGTAGTTTTGATTTGCCTTTCTCTAATAATTAGTGAGGTTGAGCAGCTTTTCATGTGCCTCTTGGCCATCTGTATGTCTTCTTCAGAAAGATATCTGTTTAGGTCTTCTGCCCATTTTTGGATTGGGTTGTTTGTTTTTTTGTCATTGAGCTGCATGAGCTGCTTGTATATTTGGGAGGTTAATCCTTTGTTAGTTGCTTTGTTTGCAAATATTTTCTCCCATTCTGAGGGCTGTCTTTTGGTTTTGTTTATGGTTTCCCTTGCTGTGCAAAACCTTTTAAGTCTAATTAGGTCCCATTTATTTATGTTTGTTTTTATTTCAATATTCTAGGAGGTGGGTCAAAAAAAGATCTTGCTGCGAAATGTGTCTATTTAAATGTATTCTTAAAATCAAAATCCGAACTTTATTTTCAGGTGGTGATTATATTTCCTGTGTGTTTCTAATGATATTATTATCAAATGGGGAAATGAAGCAAAGCAAAAAGAGTAGTTGGACTCTTCTTCCATTGCCTATATGTATTTTAGTCAATGGTTCCAAAAGAAAATGTCCCTAGGGCAGTTGCTACGGCAAAGACAAGAAGTTATCAGTAGGTCCAAACGGACACTCAGTTGCCTATAGTTTACACCAAATATCATGCTCAATGATTTATTTAATTAAATGACTGCTGTGTAAAAACTATGTATAGTTCTGGCATGACTTTTTATAACACAATCTGCCATACATAATTTTCAATAATTTTGCTTTTCTGATGTCAACAGCTTAAGAGCAAAAGTATGAAACCAGAGTAAGTTAAAGTGAGAAAAAATTTCAAATCATTTCTGAGCTTCTGTGTGAGTTTTATTGCGAAGATCATTGAAATTCCAATGTACCACTTGAAGAGGTTGAATTAAATGAATTTTTCAGTTAGCCATGAACGTCTGAGTTTCTTTAAACTGATTTCCTTGGTTTTAAAGCCCTGCTAGCATATATAAGCAAATGATTAAATAAAGATATAGATAAAATAATGTTCCCTCCTAAGGTTATGTATATTATATACATTTATATATCAGAATTGATCCAACTTGGTTCTTCTCCAATAAATCATCTAGTTTGGAGCAGATAAGACTGACCGGATTTATGATGACATGCCTGATATGGAGAAAATCGCAAATGTTCTACAGGACTATCTTGATGATTATAACCTTATAAATCCCAAAGAAGTAAAGCTGGTGTTCTTCCAGGATGCTATAGAGCATGTTTCAAGGTATAGTGCCATAACGTGCCTAATAATGCATTGATCTAATTTCATTTATATTAAAAGGTAAGGATTAAGTTGTAAAACACTCTTTAAATAGATGGCTAGATGGACAAAGGTCTATTAGCAAATCTTGCTGTAACTTAAAAGGTATTTTTGATATATTTAAAATATATATGACATGAACATTTTATGGAATCTCAGAGGTCATTATCTTTGCTAAATAGTAATAGATTGTTTTGGTTTTTTAAAATGTCCTATCTCATTCCAAAAAAAAAGATCTAAAGTTGTTTACAGATATGTACAGTATAACCAGGCTGGTTAACATGCATGACTAAAGAAATAGGGGGTTTTGCTTTGTTTATAGCAAAACAAGTTGAATGCAAGGATCGTACATTCTAACTGCTTTTGAGTCTGACTCATACCCACTGCAAGTATCCTTTAAGGGTCATCCCCGACACCTAGGTATCCAGCCTGAATATCTGTAGTCCTTGGGGCATCACAACATTTTAAAGTGGCTCATGTCCTGTTGAACAATTCTTAAATTGTAAATATGTGTTAAAAGTGTTGAAATGATAAGGTACTACTGTATAGCACAGGGAGCTATATTCAATATCCTGTGACAAACCATAATGGAAAAGAATATATATATATATGTATGTATGTATGTATGTATAACTGAGTCACTTTACTGTACAGAAGCAATTAGCACAGCATTGTAAATCAACTATACTTCAATAAAAACATTTTTTAAGTGTTGAAATGACCCTTCAAGAGTAAGTCAAAATCTACTCCCTGTGACTTCTGATATTCATTCCATCCTTTGGAGTGGTAATAATAATAATAATGGCACTGAGTGTGAATATAAACCATGATATGGAGTATCTCATTTAACTCTGATGACACCTCTGTATGGCTCAATATCATGATCTTTCTAAATATAAGGCTCAGAGAATGTTCCAGTGGTCTGTTGCTACATAATAATCCACTGTAATACTTAGTAGCTTTATTTTTTCATTATTTCTCATGGCTCCCAGCCATTCTCTCCTGGGGTCTCTCATGCAGTTGCAGTCAGACAGCACCTAGAACACCTGGCCCATCTCTGCCTCCCTGTGGACTCCACCGTCTCTCCAGCAAGGCAGCATCAGAGTGCAGGGGCTTCTTACACAGTGATTCAGGGCTCCAAAGGCTCATGCCCCAAGAGAGAGCCAGGCAGAAGGCAAATGGCCTTTCACAACATAGCCTTGGAAGTCACTCAGCATCACTTCTACCATACTCTGTCAGTAGAAGCACCATACAGGGCTACCCAGGTTCACAAGACAGGATCAGAGACTCTATCACTTCATGGGGTCAAAGAGCAAGTAGGACCAGAAACATTATTGCAGGCGTTTTTGGACAATACCGTGTGCCACAGAGAGATTAAGTGAATTGTCCGAAGCCCTTTAGCTGGTGAGTGGCAGGCTGGGGATCATATCCAATGCTTTGATTCTAACTTCACTGTAGATGCCTCCACCAAAAATGGATCCACTCTTTTTCCTAACAGCCCTCCAAATATTTGAAAATCATGACCAAGTTCTTCTTAGCTTTACCTTCTCCAGGCGTAATTATCCCAGATGTTTCACTATTGCCTATTAGCAGTTATTTCCAGTTTTCAACATACTGAGCCCTTTATAACTTTTTGATGTTTCACTTAAAATGTGATACCCAGATTTGATATAGTATTCTGTGGAATAAGCAGTGCAAAATGTGTGTGAGGACAGGATTTCCCATGGTCTACTACCATGGCAAGATTTTAATTGCTTTGTTTGTTTCTCTTCTCAACTATATTTTAGTGCTGGACCTTGTTAAGACTGACAGATCTCCAGGATTTTTTTTCCATAACCATAAGCAAACCAAGTCTTTTGCCCTTCCTATACTTCTGCTATTTAATTAACTCTAATTCAAGGATTTATGTTCATCACAGCTCAAGTGTTGTAACACAAAATAGTTTGTCATTGGGTTGTCAGGATACCACTTGCTTCCCATCTGTTCCCCTGCCAGTATACCCACACACTAACTCCTAACAACTTTTATTCCCATAGCTCAAGCAAGCCCTAAGCCTGAAAGAAAAAAGAAAAGAAAAGAATGGCAGAACTCTGGTTTGAGAAACTTCCTGAAGAATAGACCAGATGATAGGCAGTAGGCTTAATTATATTTATAATCTCTCTTACTTTTGTGAAAGGGAATCACCAGGCTACTCAAGGTTTGCTTAAAATATTACAGAAGGAAATTAAAAACCATTTGTAAAATGGGGGAGATTTAGTTTTCCTGCAAAAAGGACCGCCATGTAAATAACTAGGTAGACGTGTTCTCTTTTTTTCTAGAGAGGAATTTCTACTTGTCATAAGTAAGAGCTCTCAAACACCTACTGCTGATTAGCAATTGGAAAGGACTTCCATTATGAACAAGAGTTTTGGGAAAGTCACTAAATATTCAGCAATATAGCTGATGCTACATTTCCATTTGTTAATATTCTAGGTTCTTGTTTTGTTTTGTTGCATAGGATAACTGAATAAAAGCCTTCCCAACTCAGAAAAAATTAAAATTTACTTCAGAGCCTGTGCTTTCGAAGAGCAGTTTGCACCAAGCTGTTTACCTATTACATGCCCCCAAAGTTGTCACCATACTGCAAGGATGGTCAAATGGATCTCTCTGTTAAAATAAAGTTACTAATTAGGAGAGCCATCTCAATGTAACTTTGGAGGATTCTCAATGGAAGGAGTTTTTTATCCATTGATATGTAAGTTGACAGAAAAAATAACACTGGGAAGCAGAAAGGACAAGTCATTTGTTTCAAATAATCTCAGATGGAAAAAACAAATTACTATAATGTAAGTGAAACAAGGGAAGAGTAACATATAAAGTGCAAGATATTTATGATATTCAATATTTTCATCCACTATAGAGCCCTTGTGCATTATGGGAAGAAATAACAAAACATTATTACATATCCATTCAGCCCTCAATTTTATACTCTCAGAGGTAGCTGAGGAGGTATAAGCAGATGATCTGAAGCGTCGTCTGTTAGATGTGCATTGTGATAGAGATATAGCAGTGGCAATATTACCTGTGGGTCTTAGTTGTTTTAGGGGAGGAGTCAGCAAAGGATCTGTCAAATGAAAAAAAAGAAAAAATGCCCAATGTAAGGGTTATGAGTTAAGTTTTATTTGGGGGGAAATGAGGACTATAGCCCAGAAAACAGCCTCTCAGATAGCTACGAGGAACTGCTCCAGAGAGGTAGTGGGGAGGTGATTTTGGTGAAGGGGATACGTGCAGTCAAGCACACATTTTGGCAGAAGGTTGCTGCTAGTCACAAGGAACAGATGTCTCCATTAACGATTTTAGTGCTTTTCTAGATATGAGAAGATGCAAGAAATTGAGCTCATAAAATCTTCTGAAAATAGATATCTGAAGATCTGTTCTGCCAGTTTTTCCCAGAGCACAGAGTTCCTCATTCCTGATCTCCACCCTGACCTCCTTTCAGGGTGTGTTGAAGGTCAGAGACTGCAGTGGTTAGTGACTTTATTCTTGTAGAACCAGGTGGCAAGCGAGTTTTTAGTTGGCAGGTCCTAGGGAAAGGAGCTACAACCTTCTTTTGTAAAGGGCCAGATGGTAAGTATTTTAGGCTCTGCCACAGACCCTGTCACAAGTACTCAACTCCGCCATTGTAACACAAAAGCAACCACCACCACTCAGTGAATAAATGAGCACAGCTGTGCTCAAATAAAACTTCATTTATGGACACTCATGTTGGAACGTCATGTGATAATGTCACATATCATAAAATATGACTTTTGATTTTTTTGTCAACCATTTAAAAATCTAAACACCACTCTTAGCTCATAGGCCATAAAAAATTTTTTTTAATTGTTTTGAAAAACCAATCTTTGGGTTAAGTTTTGGCCCATAGGCCATCTTTTGCTCACTCCTGTTCTAGACAAAGCAGTGTTATCAAGGCTTTCTGGGCAGTGACACAGCACACTCACCGTAAGGGCAAGAGAGAGTGTGAAGCTGTAGAAGACCAATCTGAAAGTTCGATACTATTTCAGAAGATACTGAATAATGACCTAAGAGTCTGTGCTTTGTCCCAGAGGAGCATTTTCAAATCAGTCCTTGTAGGCTCCCCATCCTAAGCTCACGCTACGCAGCTCCTAGGCCCTGCCACCAAAGCTGAGGGCACATAAGGACTATTTAACCACTGTCGTCTAATTCACAGTTTTTAAGGTCTTTAGAAGTTGATTACTTCAATATAGGTGATTTGGTGATAGTGTACTGAATTTCAGAGGTAGTTAGAATGAGAACTCACATGTTTATTTCCTTTTTTCATAAATGTAATTTTACTTAGACAAATGCCTATTACCAAGATCTTTTTAATGATAGAACTACCGCATAAGGAAGACACCTTTATATTTCCTACAAGGAAGAAATAGATCTACTTTGTTTTCTTTAAAAAAAAAAATAGTGATTATTTTTCTGATTATATACTAAATACACTTATTGCGGAAAATTTACAAAAACATTGTTCGTAATTCCACCTCCTCACCTAGAGACAGTCACTTAAAATTATATGGTGCTTTCAAATATATTTATAAGCATATATAATTTTTTTACAAAATTCGATTATGGCACATAGAGTTAAACATTATGCCTTTAACACATTTCTTTTGCCTCCACAAGCCTATATAATTAAATGTTATTTTAAAGCATGGCTTTAACAACCACATTTATGCCATCCTAACTTATTTTCTAACTTATTTTAATGCAACCTCTTTTTTGTTTCATTGATCTGAAAGGATTCTATTTGCAGCTAGCATTAAGGTTTGTTTTTTAACATTGTCAATATGATAACAAAACCATGAAAAGAACTAAATATCCATCAGTAGGGAACCGATTAAATAAATTATGATATATCTATTGCTGTATTCACTAGCATGACAATGTCCATAAAGCATTATTTAGCAAAACAGTCACAAAACAAAATGTGGTGTAGAGATTAATTCCATTTTTGTAAACACACACATACAAGTCAACAGGCATAAATTTATTTGTGAAGCACCTACTATGTGCTACACACTGCTCCCATAGAGAGCAGGACAGCATCCAGGCCCCCGTGATGGAGCTTACAAGTGGTAAAGTGTTAGCAATGGTTTTTTCCTATCAGTTACAATGATCATGTTTTTCTTTCTTAATTAAAAAAGTAATAAAACCATTATCCTTTTCAAATATTTGAACTTTGTTTTTTCCAGTTATCAGCATCATGAATTAAAAATAGAGTAGATGACAGATACCTTCCTATTAAAAAAAAAAGAGAGAGATTGAGAGAGAGAAATTAAACCTGCTTTTACATTTCTCCCATGATTTCTTAGTTTCTGATGACCCAATCTGAGATTTTAGGTGATAATTTTTTAAAAAGAAATTTTTTACATTTGCATCTTCTTTTTAAGGTGAGTTTATTGACATTACCATTACCTTTTTTTATATATAAATTTTATTTATTTTTGGCTGCGTTGGGTCTTTGTTGCTTCAGGCGGGCTTTCTCTAGTTGTGGTGAGTGGAGCCACTCTGTTGCGGTGCGCAGGCTTCTCACTGCGGTGGCCTCTCCCACTGCCGAGCACGGGCTCCAGGCACGCGGGCTTCAGTAGTTGTGGCACACGGGCTCAGTAGTTGTGGCTCGCGGGCTCCAGAGTGCAGGGTCAGTAGCTGTGGTGCACAGTCTTCATTGCTCTGCAGCATGTGGGATCTTCCCAGACCAGGTCTCAAACCCATGTCCCCTGCATTGGCAGGCAGATTCTTAACCACTGCGCCACCAGGGAAGCCCTACCATTACCTTTTTATCTTAACAACAGTATATGAACTTGACTCTCATACAAACTGCTCACTTTTATACTGACATCCCTTTCCCCTTTTTCTTGAGTTTCTGAATTTTATTCATACTTCTCTATATACCTTCAAGGACTCTTTTAGGAAGGATTTGCAGGTGGTTTACTCTCTGAGAAATAACTTGGTAGCTTTCCCTCTTAACCATTGTGGAATGTCATCTTGTAAAAGAGATGCCTGAGGCCAGCCTAAAATTATTTGTCCCTTTGGGAGTAATCTATTATATTTATTTTTCAGATGCTCACAAATTTTCAATTATGTCTAAAATATAGATTTCTCTTTCATACTTTGATTCACATATGCATGCATGCATTCATTCACCTACACACACACACATAGTTTATTTTATATTTATAGATCTCCTAGAAAACATTTAGTGTTTTGCTTGTCTTCTTTGACTTTCTTTCCTGACACTTAGTGACTTCCTCAGATCTAGGGGCTCAGCTCTGGGGGTTTCTTCTATTATTTCAGCTCTATCCCCTCTTATTTCTCCTACAATTCCTATTGTGTGGCCTCTGGGATTCAATTTGTTTCTCCTGTTCATCTTCCATTTTCTCTCTTGTCATTTTTAATATTATCTTTTTTTCTCTGAGGTCTGGCTAAATTCCTGTGTTTGCCTTCTACTTCACCTATTCAATTTTCCACATTATCCTATTTGTGAGGCCCATCTTCCACTGAGGTTTTCCATTTGGTAGTCAGATTTTCCATCAACAATCAATTTTTCCCTCACTTGGATTTTTTTCCCCTTTCTGAGTGCTCACTCTAGTATCATGATTGCAATTTTTTATAAATTCTTATTGTTAACATGAATCAGAAATTTTCTAAAATTTTGTTGATATAGTAAATCCATTTCAGATTATTCCTGTTGATGTTTTCTGAGCTGTAGTCTCCTCTCCTACATTCAGCGATTTTTCTCTTGCTCATCCTTAGAAATAGAGACCTGCTTGCCCATATAATGTTTAATATAAGTAGTGGCCTAGAGCAGCCAGGCTCCCTAACAAAACCCTACACACTTTGAAGAAGGGAGAAGAGATTTTACCTTACTGTATTTGCGTGACCAAGGCCAACAGCCCATAGGAAATGGGGGAGAGATGGATATAAGGAAACCAGTGGTGCTTTTCTCCCAACCATGAACCTCAGACATACCCTGCTCTTCCCTGTGGCCTTTGGCTGGGGGATGACCCTCCAGAGGCCACCAACCTTCCACACTGGGGCAGGCCCTCTGAGCAGAAGCCTTGTCTGTACACTTGAAATAAACCTTTGTCTGCTTTGTCTCCTACAGGATCGCCCGCATGATTCGTCAGGAAAGAGGCAACGCCCTGCTGGTTGGAGTGGGAGGCACAGGAAAGCAGTCTCTTACAAGACTTGCAGCTCACATATGTGGTTACAAATGTTTGCAGATTGAATTGAGCCGGGGGTATAATTATGACTGTTTTCATGAAGACCTGAGGAAGCTGTACAAACTGGCTGGTGTAGAAGACAGGAATATGGTTTTCCTCTTCACGGACACCCAGGTACATATCTAAATAGCCAAAGAGCAAGAACAGGAAAAGGACAAGTGTTACAGTCACGTGTGTGAGCTTCAAATAGTTTTTAGGATGTAGTTCAGGGAATCATTCCTTCGAATAACAGAGTTCTTGGGCCTTATGAAAGACTTTTAAGATACATTTTTACTTCTTTTACCAACTATTGCTTCCCCCTTTAAATTCTAAGTAAGTAAATGTGATCAGAGGTTAAGAGGGCGAGAAAGGATTTAACTTTTCTTGGAGGGAAAGGGCATAGAAAACAGAGGTAATAAACTATTCCTGTAGAAATAAATATAAGAAAGTAATTCCCTAAGTGAAATCAATTAGGGAAACATGCTTTACTCTAGAAAAGGAAAAAATAATGGATATGTTTTGGTTAAAGTAAATTTAAAATTAAAATAAGATTACATCTATGTCTACAACAAATTTAACTGATCCTGAATTTATTCCATAATAGAGGATTGTCTACAGTGATTACACTTTTAATGTTAGGGAAAATAAACGTTTATAGAAATCAGCCAAGGAATAAAAAAGTGATAAATCTGATGCATAAATACTTTAAAATTCATTTTAATTTTGAAAACACTATAAAATGACTAAGTACAAATAAGGTGGGAAAATTGTTTTTAACATCTGTGACAAGCAGTGACCTTATATCTGAGTATGTAAATGTTTTTTACAAATGAGAAAAGACCCACAGCTGAGTGTGTGGCCACTGTGGCCTGAGCCGAAGTCACATAACCTCCCCACACCGCATGCCCCCGTATTCGGTGCCCTGCCCCACTAGACCTGGTGTCTAGTGCCCCAGCATGCCCCCACCCACTGCTGAAAGTCTCCTTACCGAAGTCAGCCCATAAAGTCTGGAAGAGGTGACTGCTTCTTCAAATGGGCAGACATCTGCGTAAGTCTACAGGGATCGTGAAGAATCAGGGAAACGTGACTCCACAGTAAACCTCCAATAACCAGCCCCAAGAAAAGGAGATCCACAAATTGCCCCACAAAGAATTCAGAATAATTGTTCTAAAGATGCTCAGAGAACACATAAACACGTAAACAATTTCGTGACACCAGGAAAATAATGCAAGAACAAAGTGACAGCAAGTGACATCACCAAGATGGTGACATAGGTCAGTCCCAGCTTTGGTCCCCCTCACAGGAACACCTAACAATTATTCACAGACGAGACATGGAGAAAATCCTAGAACCTGGAGGGTGAGGCTGAAACACACCCCTGCACCACAGAGACCAAGAAAGTCCATGTTAGAAGGGTAAGAGGAGCAGCGACACACTGACCACGTTGCCCTCCTCCCAGGCCAGCACAGCACCGCATCAAGAGGTCTCCTCTGAGCCTGGGGTCTCTCCAGTGGGAAGAAAGACCCCAGCGTGGACATCCAGCTCCCGCAGTGTTCTGGGTAGCATCTTGGGAGTTTCACTCCAGTCTTACATCACAGGGATGGTGGAGGAATCTGCAGCACTTGACCTCTGGGAATCTGACCGTGACGGAGAAGGTGTGAGGATGTAACGACCAGCACTCAGATCATGACAAACCAAGTTCTTACCCACAGCGCCCAAGAGTGGTCCAAGCCAGCAGCTTTGCTCATCTGCAGAGCCAGTCTGACCAGGGAACTTAGCTGGGTGCAGGTCTGCCTGATTTGAGGTCCTCAAATGAAGAGCCTTGCCAGCCCTGGAGCCTGGTCCGGTCCCCCCACCCACCCAGTCATACCCTGCTGACTGCTGAGTGTAGCTCCTGGCCCCACCCAGCCAGAAAGCCTGGCCAGAACACCTGGAAAGCTGTGTAGCCCAGCAACGCTCAAGAGGAGAGTATGGCAGACAGAATAGATGGCCCACAGGGCAAAGCCAGTGGAGTGACACTGTCCAGCCATGGAAATTGGGGTGCAGGTCAGCTTGAGTCCAGACCACAAACAAAGAGCCTTTCCAGCCTTGAAGCCAGTTTCCTGCTCCTCCCAGGCAAGGCAGCTAATTCATAGTCCCATCCACTGCTTAGTTCCCAGCCCCTCCAAGCAGAAAGCTTGACCAGAAACACCTAGGAAGATGTTTGGAACCAGCTCTCCTTCTCCACCTCAGCAAGGGAGCTAATTCATAACAGTGCCCAATGATGAGTGTACCTCCCTGCCACACCCCACCCCACCAGACCACAAAAAGCCTTTTTGGGCTTGGAACCCATTCTGCCACTCTGCCAGGGCAGGGAAGCTAATTCATAGCCCCACCTACCGCTAAGTACAATACCCAGCCCCAACAGTCTAGGAAACCTGATAAGAGAACCCAGGCAATCACAGAGCTCATCCTATAGCCTTGCTCATTTAAAACCAAGTCAGAAGTCTTGTCCAATTGTTCTCAGCCAGTTGCATCACCCATGACCTCAGAGCTCAGGCATTATCCCTAGCCTAAAATAGACATTGATAGCAATTCCTACCTGCTCAAAGATATTACCAGTTGATATGTCCAGAAACCCAAACTGAGCTGACTGGTGAAGAACAATTTCTGCCAAAGTGAACCAGTAAAGTCTGGAAGAGAAGATCACTTACTCAAATGTGCAGATGACAATGTAAGGAATCAAGGATCATGAACAATCAGGTAAACATGATACCACCAAAGAAAACTAATAAAGCCCCAATAACTGACCCTAAAGAAGGGAAGATCTGTGAATTGTCAGACAAAGATTCAGATTAATCCTCTTAAAAATGTTTAGTGAACTACAAAAACACACAGATGGACAACTAAATGAAATTAGGAAAACAATGCATAAACAAATGGGAAGTTCAGCAGAGAAATAGAAACAATTTTTTTAAAAAACCAAACAGAAATCTTAGAGCTGAAAAATACAATGACTGAACTGAGGAATTCAATAGACAGATTCAAAAGGATTCAACCATGTGGAAGAAAGAATCAGTGACCTAGAAGACAGGACATTTTAAATTATCCAGTCAGAAGCAGAAAAAGAGTGAAGAAAACCTATGGGACTGATGGGACACAATCAAAACAAACAATATCCACATTGTGGGAATTTCACAAGAAGAGAAAGAGAAATGGACAGAAAGTATATATTGTATATGGTATGAGAATGTAGTCCAATTCTTTATGGACGTAGCTGTCTAGTTTTCCCAGCACCATTTATTGAAGAGACTGTCTTTTCCCCATTGTATATTCTTACCTCCTTTGTGTAGATTAATTGCCCATAGAAGTGTGTGTCTTATTTCTGGGCTCTCTATTCTGTTGCATTGATCTATGAGTCTGTTTTTGTTCCAATACCATACTATTTGAATACTGTAGCTTTCTAGTATAGTTTGACCTCAGGGAGCATGATAACTCCAGCTTTGTTCCTCTTTCTCAAGATGAGTTTGGCTATTCAGGATCTTTTGTATTTTCATAGAAAATTTAAAAACAAGCTCTGTTTGGTTCTTCTTTATATCTTCTCTCTGTTAGACTTCTTACTGTGTTCATCCAGTCTTCTCTCTAGTTCATGAGGATCTTTATGGTCATTACCTTGAACTCTTTATCAGGTAGATTACTTATCTCCACTTTGCTTAGTTCTTCTTCTGAGGTTTTATCTTGTTCCTTCATTTGGAATATATTCCTCTGTTGCCTCATTTTGCCTAATTCTCTGTTTATATTTCTATGCATTAAGTATGTCACTCTCATTGATAGTTGCTCTGTAAATAGTTGTAATTTTGGTGTGCTGTGGGAGGAGGTAAGCTCAGGCTCATCCTACTTTAACATCTTGGCCACTCCCCCAGGGTCATCTTCTCTTAAAGATAAAATTAACTCAATGTGAATTTTAGATCATATATTTGCTTTGTAATATACAGGCAGTAAATGTAAAATGGTTGAATGAGGTATAATGACCACTCTGCTTTCTTCTACAGATTGTAGTAGAAGAGTTTCTAGAAGATATAAATAACATCCTGAACTCAGGTGAAGTGCCGAATTTATTTGAAAAGGATGAACTGGAGCAGGTTTTAGCAGCCACCAGACCAAGAGTGAAAGAAGTAGGAATTTCTGAGGGGAATAGAGATGAGGTAGGACATGTCAGAATGGTAAGAAGGTTTTGGAAAACAAAAAGTTGTCTTAGCCTTTTTCCAGTGGTCCACAAATCCCCTTAAGCAGTCCATGGATAGAATTTTTTCAATATAATTTGTTGCCTTTGTAATCCTATGTATTTTATTTCCTACATTTAAAGCATTGGTTCATCAGATTTCCAGAAACTGTTATGGAAAGCAGAAAACAGAAACCCTACTACCCCATGGAGATCATAGATCTGTCCAAACTGGAAAGCTTCTCTTATCCTTCTTAAACACAAATTTATTTCACACACACCCAGTGCCCTGCTTAAGGAGTTCAGTACTTTTGACTGCCTTTCCTATCAGCAAGATTATGAAATGCATTCTCTCTCTCTCTCAATCTCTCTCTCTCTATCTCTCTCTCTCTCTCTCTCTCTCTCTCTCTCTCACACACACACACACACACACACACACACACACACAGACACACACACACACAACACAGCTGCTGTCCAGATCCATTTCTCCAACACCGTGCTACACTCTGTAAGCCGCTATTTGTCTAGCCCAGGCCTTTCTCTTCTTTCTGCACCTTATCTAGCTTTTTGGGTCAGTCTTTCTCATATCATCTCTTCTGTGTCCTTTCATGAGAATTCCCTCCACTGCTAGGTCAGGACTTATAGGTACAGACAGCCAATGTAAGCAGAAACGGCTTGATTTGAGGGACACAACCATTGGGAAGGCTAAAGAAAGGGATTCCAGGCTGAATTCCTTGGAATGATTATGAAATGACACTGTAGAAGTCAACAGTCAAGGACACTGCTGCCTCTGCCACAACCATTCTGCTGATCCAGGAGACCTCTAACCAATCAGTGTGCTACTGCTTCAGCTGCCAGCTCCAAAGCCATGTGTCCCCCACCACGTTGGGAGCAGCTGAAGTAAGGAGCCACATCCAGAGATAGTGACCCCAGGTCCATGCCATTTCTGCCAGGCTCTGCACCTGCAAAAATAGTTGCCCTGTACCCTGTCTCTTTCTCCCAATGGTCTCCTACCCCAAAGCAAAGCCTTGTGTGACTACCTCTCTCCACTTTATTCAAGGGGTCTCCTTAAATCCACTAATGAAGAGGACCTACGTCACATCCCAAACCCAAGTTGCAACAGAGTCTGCAAAACGTCATTCAATCTTTCCAGTCTGCATGAGAAAAGGGGGTTGGAATGGGATATTAAAACAATTCATACATCCACTATGCTAACATTTTTTAAATTTGATATTGGTAGAGTCAGATGCATTAGCCAACACTTATTTTCATAGTTGGTTCAGCCTTATTCTAAATTGAAAATGTCTTTCTTTTTGTCAGGTGTTTCAATACTTTATCAGCAGAGTCCGTCAGAAGCTACACATTGTTCTCTGCATGAGCCCCGTTGGGGAGGCCTTTCGGTCCCGATGCCGGATGTTTCCATCCCTTGTGAACTGCTGCACCATTGATTGGTTTGTCCAGGTCAGTGACATCACAGGATATCTCTCTGAGAAGTAGGACTCGCTTGATTTTTTTTTTTTTTTTTTTTTTTTTTTTTTTTGAACCGGGCACGAACCCGTGTCCCTTGCATCGGCAGGCGGACTCTCAACCACTGCACCACCAGGGAAGCCCCGATTTTATTTTTTTTAATGACGTATAATGGATTTACAATGTTTCAGGTGTACAGCAAAGTGATTCAGTTACATATATATTCAATTGTATATATATGTGTGTATATATATATATATGTTTCAGATTATTTTCCATTGTAAGTTATTAAAAGATATTGAATACAGTTCCCAGTGCTATACAGTAGGAACTTCTTGCTTATCTATTTTATATATAATAGTGTGTATCTGTTACTCCCAAATTTCCAATTTATCCCTCCCCCTACCTTTCCCCTTTGATAACCATAAGTTTGTTTTCTATGTCTGTGAGTCTATCTTTGTTTGTAAATAAGTTCATTTGTATCATTTTTTAGACTCCACATATAAGTGATATCATATGATATTTGTCTTTCTCTGTCTGACTTCACTTAGTTTGATAATCTCTAGATCCATCCACATTGCTGCATATGGCATTATTTCATTCTTTTTTATGGCTGAGTAGTACTCCATTATATCTATCTATATCTATATCTATATCTATACCCATTACATCTTTTTTTTTTTAAACCCCATTACATCTTCTTTATGCATTCATCTTTTGATGGACATTTAGGTCTCTCTTCCATGTCTTGGCTATGGTAAATAGTGTTGCTGTGAACATAGGGGTGCATGTGTCTTTTTGAATTAGAGTTTTTGTCTTTTCTGGGTATATGTCTGAACTTGCTTGATTTTAAAGTGGTAACACATTGTCCAATAACTCCTCAAGGGTACTTACATTAGCTTCAAAGCCCACTAGGGATTTACTCATGTGCAAGGGATGATAATGACAATCATTGAACAAAGGCAGAATGGAATTTATAAAGAAGAGAAGACTATTAAATTTACCAGTGGAGAGTTACCATTGATCTTGACAAGAGCTGTTCCGGTGGAGTGATGGGGTAGAAGGTTCAAGAGAGAAGAAAAGAGGGGAATCAGAGACAACTCTTTCAAGGAGTTTTGCCACAAAGGAACACTATGAGATGGGTAATAGCTAGAGGGGTATGTGAGGTCAAGAGAGAAGTATTTTCTTAAGTGGAGAACACACGTGTGCTGATGGAAATGATTCAGAAAAGAGAATTCTATTGATGGTGCAGCAGAGTTAGGCATTGTTGGACCAGTGTCACTGAATAGGCAAGAAGGGATGTGATGGCTTCACCAGTGAAGGGCTGACATGGGCAGGGAGCACGCACAGCTCACCCCAGAGTGTAAGCCCCCAGATGCAAGTAGAGGGGAAGACGTGGGGGTGAAAATTCATTGAAGTTCTGTTTGCATTGCTTCTATTTTTTTTTTTTTTTTTTTTTAGTGATGTGGGGAGCAAGGTCATGAACTGAGGATGAAGAGGAAAGAGGAAGTGTTAGCAGTCTGAGGAAGTACCATAGGGTGCGAAATACTCAGGAGGATACAGGAGTGACAGATGAGACGATGTAGAAGCATTTCTGGACTGAGCTAAGAACCCGCTTGAGCTAGTTGCCATGAATTGACAGTGAGGCCAGTCAGCACAGCTGTGGGGGGTTTTCTCCGGCCGTGCTACCTGCACAGTTGCAGGTGTGGGGTAACAGAGAGTTGCACTTTACTGAGCAGAGAGACAAGAGAGGAGCAAAGGAGTTGAGGTGAACAGGACAGTGATTATAACCGTGAACCTGGCACTCAAACTGTATAATAAACAGAGAGAGGACATGAGGTCCTCATAATGGATGTGATTTTATTCATACAATTATGCTAAAAACACCCACATTTATTCAATCAATCAAATAGTTTTTGAACAACTTCTGTGTACCAGACACTGTGCTGGGGTCAGCAAATGCAGACCCAGGACCTCCCTCAAATGAGCCCAGCCATTCAATTCATGAAACATCATGGACACGAGTAGGAGTTAACAAGGTAAAAGGGGGGGACAAGGCGAAAAAGACTTTCAGAGAAATGCATTTTTCTTCATAGTTAAACTGTGTATTATGGAAATAAGCAACAGACTTTCCAAATCATATATTTATTTACAGTGGCCCAAAGAAGCACTTCTTTCTGTATCAAAGACGTTTTTCTCAAATGTTGATGCTGTAAATGAAGAACTGAAAGAAAAGCTCTCCCTCATGTGTGTGAATGTCCACTTGAGTGTCTCCAGTATGGCGGAACGCTATTACACAGAGCTCCGGAGACGGTACTACACAACGCCCACCTCCTACTTGGAACTCATCAATCTCTACTTGTCTATGCTGAGTGAAAAAAAGAAGAAGTTGGTTTCAGTAAGTTTAATATTATTAACTTAAAAAAAAAAAAAACTTCTTTTTTTGCTTGGACTCAAAACTTTTGCCAGAATGAGTGGAAGATCTATGTTCCATCTTGCCTACTGGACTTCTCTCCATCCCATACATGCACTTGAAAACCTACAATATGACCAAAAAGTGTCTCATGCTGTCAGTCCAAAGGCCTTCCCCTTCTTTGATATTTAGATTTTTTTTTTTTTTTTTTGTGGTACACGGGCCTCTCACTGTTGTGGCCTCTCCCATCGTGGAGCACAGGCTCCGGACACGCAGGCTCAGCGGCCATGGCTCACAGGCCTAGCCACTCTATGGCATGTGGGATCTTCCCGGACCAGGACATGAACCCGTGTCCCCTGCATTGGCAGGCAGACTCTCAACCACTGCGCCACCAGGGAAGCCCTGATGTTTAGATTTTGTCTTCTATCAATACATAAGGATCCTTGACTCAGGAGCATGATATGGACATTGCCACAGAATTAAAGTTAAGCAGAGAACTAGTCACCTCTGCAGTGTTTAGTAAGAAGGAGAACTTTTTGTTAAATGATAGAGATGGGGGTTTGGTGGTCTGACGTGTCAGTGGTTCCCATTAAGAGCAAGGACTTCGGTGTCAGGCAGACCAGGTAGCACCTCTGCTCTACCTCTTTCTTCCTGTACAACCTTGAGCATGTTTTGTAACTGTTCCAATCTTAGTAGAAAATAAAGTTTTAAAAAAATATGTATCTACCTCTTGGATTGTTGTAGAATTTAAATAAGATATGATTTGTGAAGTGCTTGGAATATGACCTAACACATATGAGGTGCTCAGAAAATAGTGGCTACTGTCATCGTCAGGCTATTAACATGACCTAAAATTTTAAATAGTAAAAATGGAAGCATTTACCATTTAGATATTTTAAATGTCTTTCAGAGGATTTTTACCTGGTAAATGTATGCCTAGTAAAATAACGTGACACATATTTTTGAAACATGACAATTTGAACCACGTTTTCTGTCTCACCCTCAAAAAACAGTTATTCCGAGGTGCCTCCTTTACCAGATACCACTCCTTTGATCCTAGTCAAGAATTTCCTACCACCGGGGAGTAAGGTTTAGATCAGCAACTAGGGCTAAGTACCCAGGACACTATCTCCAGGGGGTCTCAGCCCTGCTGATCCACCCTGAGGAAACAAGCTCCCAGAGCTGTGACCTCCAGGAGTTTCTATTTGAACTCATCCCTCATTCATTCAAAATGATACCAAGCTACCACAGGGAATAAAAATAATACAGTGTGGGCCTTCAGTGACGTCCTACTCCTGTGGCCAGGGGGCATGGATCCAACCCACTGTGGTGAATATCTGGGCCATTTCCTAGAGTTCTGTTACCTGAAGCTTTCTGTACATTCACAGTGTTAACTATTACAAACCGATTCACCAATTCTGCAGATGTGAAATTCTAGTACATGAGTAAGAGATGCCAGTAAACTTATAATACTCATCATAATAGATATTTTCCTTGTCATCTAGGCACGTGAACGGGTAAAGAATGGTCTCACCAAACTATTAGAAACAAATGTACTAGTAGATGAAATGAAATTAGATCTTTCAGCTTTAGAACCTGTCCTTTTAACAAAGTCACAAGACGCTGAAGCCCTGATGGACAAACTGGCAGTGGATCAAGAAAATGCTGATCAGGTATGCAGCATCACCCTACTGGGTGGTGGGTGAGAAGGCTTTGACCACCAACTGATCCCTTATATACAATGACAAATGATTGGATTTTTAAATATGTTATTAAAATAATTAAGTGATAGGTCAATTTAGCCATGCTTTTAAGCCTGGCTCTCTCCCTGAGAATGAGTGAACCCAATGAGTGGGACAGACAGAGTTGTGAGAATACTGCCAGCTGCAAATATAAAGCAGTGAATCTTCTCCTAAGAAGGAACTGTTTGTTCTAATAACTTTGTCTCCATTTTTATCAACATGGCATGAGACGGACAAAGGAGAGCATAAAATGCAGTAGAGACAAACTTCTTTCATCATTGGTCTAATCCAAAGGGGCAAATGTGACTCACTATGATTGGCTTTGCTTTGAAACATTGAAATTCAAATACTGAGCCCACTTAAGCAGTCGTGTTTCAATGGTTAGGTCCGAAGCATTGTGCAAGAAGATGAAGCGGTAGCAAAAATGAAAGCCGAAGAAACCCAAGCCATAGCTGACGATGCTCAAAGAGATCTTGAAGAAGCTCTCCCTGCACTCGAAGCTGCTAACAAAGCACTGGATTCCTTAGATAAAGCAGATATATCTGAAATCAGAGTTTTCACAAAGCCCCCAGATATGGTCATGACTGTGATGGAAGCCATCTCTATTCTCTTGAATGCCAAGTGAGTACCTCACAATCACCCATTACCAAAATACCTGGTGGAATTTCTTTGCTCTTTTTCTCCATTTTCATTTACATGTTTTCATTCTATTCTCCACCCTCTCATCAGTTTGGTCTGTCATTCAACAAATTGATTCCACAAGCATTTTCTTGAACATCTACTTTGCACTAGATGATGGAAAATATAAAGTTCTTCCATACAAGGCACTTACAGTCTAGTAGGGAGAGAGGCAGGAAAAATAATAATTTCAAGACATGTGAGAGGTGTGTAGTATTAGGAGTGCCAAGAAAAGAGTGCCTAAGTCCCCCTGCAGAGGTGTGAGCAGGTTTTTTGGGAGACAATGCTCAGGTGGAGAGTGGACCATGGGGAGAGCTCAGGGATCTTTGATGCTCATGGATTGGGTGGCGCTGGGCAGGAGGGCAGTGATTGAATCATGAACGGTCTTGTATGCTGTGCTAAGTAGTTCAGGTTTCACCTAGGAGATATGCAGTTTTCAAACTTTCTTTAGTAATATAAACTTTTCTTCAATAAAAATTGTGTTATAAGAAACCTTTCCAAGTAAAAGTGATCAAAGTGAAGGTAGAGGGCCCAGAGCACTCCCCCGCCAGGCCTCCCTACTAACCCTCTGGCCAGCAGCTTGGTGGGACCTGGGGGCTCTTCAGAGCACAGATGGAGAGCCCTGGCCACAGGGGACTGAGAACCATTGAACATTGTTGACATAATCAGATTTTCACGTGAGAAAGACCAACCTGGCCAGAGCTCACAAAGAGTGAGTTTGACTGAGAGACAAAACCAGTTCGAAGGTGATTGTAGTGTCCTGGCAAGAGATTTTAAGGATCTAAACCAAGCAAAGGGGATAAAAATGTGAGTGCCTGGGCCGTTTTTGAAATAAAACTATTATTCCTATAATGCCTTATATTTCTGTGACTCTATGATTTTATAATTGTTTCTCTACCAAAACTGTGTTGTATGGAACATTAGTCATCCAACTACTTGTCCCCCCATGAATGGTGGTGCACATAACTACCAATTACTGGGATTATAGTATTGAGATTAAAACTACCCACTTTTTGGGATAACATTTTTGATTAATTTATTTTTATAGAGATATAGTTGACGTACAATATTACGTTAGTTTCGGGTGTGCTACATAGCGATTTGACATTTGCCCACATTGTGAAACAGTCACCACGATAAGTCTAGAAGCCATCTGTGGGATAATATCTTTTTTTTTTAACGGGACCAGTACTTTAATAGTATTTTTAAAAATTATTATAAGTAACACATAATTGGACAACATTAAAAACACATCTTTGTAGCTTCTTTACATTAACTTCAATTTTCTGTCTTGCTTGGAACTAATAATAGTAATAGTAGCAGTAAAACAAACCTCATTTTGGGGGGGGGTTACTAATATAAATATCATTCTACAAATTTTGAAAGTCAGTTAGATGCAAACAAAATAAATTTTTATAACTGTAGCTCAACCAGTAAATAAGAGCATTTGCAGAAACACCATTGTAAGTATTTTTTAAAAAACAAACTATACACACTATGAAAGTAAAATTGCATAAATATATGCCTAGAAAACAAAAGTAGTAGCTCTTGGTGCTCTTAAAGCCTAGTAAAATGCTTTCAGTAAATTGTGTTATATTTGCTTTACAATAGGAAAACTCAGAGCAAGTTAAATGTTACATGACTAATAACATAAACAATTGACATAACTCTGTCTGAATTCCATCTAATCATGCCTAAATGACATACTTTCTTATTTCTTTTTTTTTTTTTAATTTTTGGCCACGTTGGGTCTTCGTTGCTGCATGCGGTCTTTTCTCTAGTTGCGGCGAGCCCCCGCACGGGCTTCTCACTGTGGTGGCTTCTCTTGTTGCAGAACACTAGTTCTAGGCGCACAGGCTTCAGTAGCTGTGGCACGTGGGCTCAGTAGCTGTGGCTCACAGGCTCTAGAGCACAGGCTCAGTAGTTGTGGCACACGGGCTTAGTTGCTCTACAGCATGTGGGATCTTCCCGAACCAGGGCTCGATCCCGTGCCCCCTGCATTGGCAGGCGGATTCTTAACCACTGTGCCACCAGAGAAGTTCCTGATTTTTTTTTTTTAATCTGTGGGATAATATCTTAATGTCCTCAAAGGAATACATTTCTTTTGTTCTTACATTCCCTCATTACAATGCTATTAACTTATCATGTGTATTTTTCAGGCCTGATTGGCCAACGGCAAAGCAACTTCTTGGTGACTCTAACTTCCTG
Organism: Neophocaena asiaeorientalis asiaeorientalis; assembly: GCF_003031525.2. Taxonomy (NCBI): domain Eukaryota; kingdom Metazoa; phylum Chordata; class Mammalia; order Artiodactyla; family Phocoenidae; genus Neophocaena; species Neophocaena asiaeorientalis. The sequence goes on from NW_020173116.1 coordinate 1,892,678, forward strand.
AGAAGACTTTTAGAATATGATAAGGAAAACATTAAGCCTCAAATCCTGGCAAAGCTTCAAAAGTATATTAATAATCCTGATTTCGTGCCTGAAAAAGTAGAGAAAGTATCCAAAGCATGTAAATCCATGTGCATGTGGGTAAGAGCGATGGATTTGTACTCTCGTGTAGTCAAAGAAGTCGAACCAAAGAGACAGAAACTCCGCACTGCACAGGTACGTCATCTGTGTTGTGATATTTTGTAGAATCAAAGGCCATGATCATCAATCATTCAAGCTCCCTTTGTGGTGCCGCTGAGACCCTACACAGTACAGATAGTAGTCATGCTCTTGAAAATTAGTTTTTGTTTTAAAAAATAGCTAGCAAAGATTGTTTTTTTCAGAAATGACCTCTGAAATCAGCCCTCTTCCAGCATAAAAGGAAAGTAAGTCCTTAGTATATTCATATCGTCAGGCCTATGGTAATTTTTTACTTTATTTTAGCTCTAGCATCTGATACTCTATGTTTCTATTTGCTAAATACTCCCACACTTGATGAGATTCTGAAAACCAGCTTAACCCACAATTGGATGTGAGACCCCAAGAAGAACAAAGAATGATCATTTAGTGGAACAGGTTACCAAAAGAACCACAGTTATAGAGCAGGGGCTGGCAAATATTTTCTGTAAAAATCCAGACAGTAAATATTTTCAGCTTTGCCGGCTCTATGGTCTCTGTTGCGATTACCCAACTCTGCCGTTGCAGCACCAAAACAGCCATCAACAATTCAGACACAAGTTAAGTGTGGCTGTGCTCCAATATAACTTTATTTATGGTCATTGGAAGCCAAATTTCATAGAATTATCATGTGTTATGAAATACTATTCTTCTTCTGATTTTCCCCCCAACCATTTAAAACTGTAAAACCATTCTCAGCTCACAAGCCACACAAAAACAGGCAGTGGGCTAGATTTGGCCTGCAGGTCATAGTTGCAGACCCCTGCTCTAGAGAACTAGTTAGGAAAGATAGTTTTCACTATTGCATGAGTATTTCATTTGTTTTATCATTTAAAGTTAATAGTCCATTTTAGTAACTAATTCATCCTCAAACGCTTGGTACCTCTGTTTCTCTAATCCTTCTATGATTTATTTTGTTGGGCTTTGTTTTTGTTTTGTTTTGTTCTGGTTCTGCTTTTATATTTTATTCTCTCATATATGTTTTAACTTTGTATATCATATCACTATCTTTTAAGACAAACTCTTTTAAGAGAAAGAAAACATAAATCCTATTTTTTTTAAATAACCTATTATAAATGGGCAAATTTGACCTTCTTTGGGGGCCTGTTCCTATTTACTTGATTTTATTAGGCTGAACTTGATATTACAATGGCTACTCTGAGAGAAAAGCAAGCATTACTAAAAAAAGTGGAAGATCAAATACAGGCCTTACAACATGAATACAACAAAAGCGTGAATGAGAAAGAAAGTCTGGGTAAGTAACTCATAAAATTTATGCTGGTCAGGAAATGCCTGATCTTCAAAAGGAAAAAGAGTTTTCCGGCAGTCAGGTCTCAACCTCCATCCAGTATGTAGGGCATATTTGCATTAGATGGATGGCCTTAACCGTCTAGTATAACATTAGTATATTGTACATATTCAACTCCTATATCTGAATAAGGCTTTGGGGGGGAATGTTACATTATAACACAGAGCAGCACATGAATTTGATCCAGAAAATAAATACCACATGGGCAGAAAGAGAGCACTATCTTCAGCCAGAGTAAAGGAGTATCAAAAAGGAACTCTCAGCATGGAAGAGGCAAACTTGGACCTGGCTCTGAAATGGGTACTAGTGCTGAGTTGGTGCGAGGTTTCCCAGAGATGTATTGACGTCATTAGCTAAGTAATGCTCATTCCGCTATAAGCAGAAGCAGATGAATAAATTTCTTATACTGTAGGCAAATATTGAATAACATAACCCGGTTTTCTTTAAATTTTCTAGCAAAGACGATGGCCCTGACCAAAGCACGTCTGGTACGTGCTGGAAAGCTGACGGCTGCATTAGGAGACGAGCAAATCCGATGGGAAGAAAGCATCCAGAAATTCAGCGAGGAGATATCAAACATCATCGGGAATGTGTTCATAGCAGCAGCTTGTGTGGCCTATTATGGGGCCTTCACAGCCCAGTACAGGCAATCGGTGGGTAAACGTGCTTTCTGTGAGGAGGGGTGAGAAGCAGCTGAAACTGAGGGAGACGGGGTGTGTGTGTGTCATTTTTCCAAGTTTAGAGGGAGGTTCTCCATGAACCTTAGGTATTCATTCCACTGCCCCCAAGTCACTGATGGTTACCCCTAGGCTTTCCTTAACACAATCCCCCTTTTCCTCTCCCGCCTTAGAAAGTTACTCATCACTTGCTTACACAGGAACCTGAGGAAGAAAAAGAGACAGGGAGTCTTCCCGACTCAGGATCGAACCGGGATGAAGTGTTCTGAATTGGTGAGGGCCTGCTACAAAGGGCTCAACGATGGGAAAGAGCAGGAAACTGAATTATTTGGATATATTTGCAAACCACTTTTATGAAATGCCTTCGTAAAAATGTTTATCCCTGTCCTTGAGTTATAAAACCTGGTTGGTATAGGACTCATATAGATTCTATAGGAGCTCAGGGATCACCTGATGCCAAGCGGGCAGTGGGGCCAGGGGTGTTCTTGGGGGACAGACAGTTCCCTAGTGTGCATGACTGTGCCACCCGTTGAAGGAGGTGACATGCTAACACCCCTCTGCCCCATTTACTAATTGCCAGTAGCCCCCTTGGTCATTGTGGTAACTCCCAACTTCTCCACGTGCTGCCAGACTCTCCCACCTACACCCGAGGGTGAAGACTACTGTGACAACCCCTTTCTTTTCTACACGAGAAAACTGAGGTCCAGACAGGGCGTGGGACATGCCCAAAGCCACAGCTGGTTAACGGCGTAGTTCTATCCCCCCAGATCTCTTATTAGGCCACTTCTTGTGTCCTGTGCCCTGATGCCAGGATGCCTGTGGAGTCTGGTAGTGATCTCGGGTGGCCTCGGCCTGCAGCGGCTTGAAGCAGGGTTTCCGTTCCCGGCCAGCGATTGAGGTCGGGTCGCGGTGGTGAGAGCACTGAATCCTTGCCCCTAGACCAGTGGCCAGTGACAAGGCCCTGGCCCTATGGCTTTGCAGAAAAAGAATTCCCAGAAAGTAGTGAGACAAGTAATTTATTAGGAGGAAAAAAGAGTACAGTACATGTGGATAGACACATGGGCAGGCTCAGAGAGAGTCACGCCCTCGTGGCAGTTTGAATCACTTTTATGGGGCATTTCTTCCGGGTTTCCTTTGGCCAATCATTTTGAGTTGCCTGGTTCAAAATATGTATTTGGTATAGCTCAGGATTTCCCATGTGTGCGTCCGCATCTCTTAGCCAAGATGAATTCTACCAAAGAGGCCTATGGGTAAGTGAGCATTAGTTGACCTCACTCCCCTTTTGACCTCCAAGGAGCCTTTCTGAGCATGTGTAGTCGGGGAGGTCTCCTGACTTCAAGAATGAGGAATATGTATCTCCTATCTGGGCAGGGCCCAGCCTCCTCTCTCAATTGTCCTGTCATTCCCATCTGAGAATATCGGTCCACAGGAACAAACTCAAACCGTTTGCCCCTGGGGACCCGTCTCTCTCCTGCCTAAGTAGGACTTGTTGTGTGTATCTTCATTTACTGAGTATTCCTGACTCTATACAAGCTTTTCTCCTTCTACAGCTTATAGAGTGTTGGATCCAGGACTGTCAGTCTCTAGAGATCCCAATCAATCCTGCCTTCAGTCTCATTAACACTCTTGGTGAGCCCTACGAAATACGGCAGTGGAACACAGATGGGCTGCCCCGTGACCTGATATCAACGGAAAATGGCATTCTGGTCACTCAAGGGAGACGGTGGCCTTTGATGATTGATCCCCAAGATCAGGTGTGTAACCAGCGCTTCAGAGAAAGAGCAGCCTATTAACTCTGCTTAATATTGCACTATTACAAATTCTAAAAGTGGACTTTAACGTACTTGTAAGAATCTCGGAGATTCAGACCTAGAAAGAAGTTGAGATGTCTTCTGGTCCACGTCCCTCATTTTGTGGAGGCATAAAGTAAAAAGGGAGGAGTCCAAGTGCTCTAAACACTTGATTTTTTTAAAATATTTTTATTGAAGTGTAGTTGATTTACAGTTCTGTGGTAATTTCTGCTGTACAGCAAAGTGATTCAGTTATCCATATATGTGTGTGTGTGTGTGTGTGTGTGTGTATACACACATATATATACATTCTTTTTCATATTCATTTCCATTATGGTTTATCACAGGATATTGAATATAGTTCCTTGTGCTATACAGTAGGACCTTGTTGTTTATCTGTTCTATATATAATAGTTTGCATCTGCTAATCCCAAACTCCCAGTCCTTCCTTCCCCCACCTCTCCTCCCCCTTGGCAACCACAAGTCTGTTTCTGTTTCACAGATAAGTTCATTTGTGTCATATTTTATATTCCACATATAAGTGATATCATGTGGTATTTGTCTTTCTCTTTCTGACTTACTTCACTTAGTATGATAATCTCTAGGTCCATACATGTTGCTTCAAATGGCATTATTTTGTTCTTTTTTGTGGCTGAATAATATTCCATCATATATATGTACCACATCTTCTTTATCCATTCATCTGTCGATGGACATTTATGCTGTTTCCATGCCTTGGCTATTGTGAGAAGTGCTGCCATGGACGTAGGGGTCTGCATACTTGATATTGATTGCGTTTGTTTAGGGGGTTGACTATTTGTTTTCTGTGGGAGCAGAAATTCATTCCTGTCCTTGTTCTTTGTTCCTAAGTGGTCTAAGGAGTGAGAATGAAGTTAAGGTGTGATGAATTTTAGGTCAAGCCTGCCTGGAATTTACAGAATCCCATTATCTGAACTTAAGTCCATGGATCAGTTGTTCTACATGGGGTTTAGAAAAAGGAATCCATTTGAAAGCAAGGGAGACAAGCTTGAACACCTTAAGCGTGAGCTTTTTTCCTAGATGTGTCTTTTCTTCATTTGCCCCAAATTTGAACAAAAGCAAGAATCCCAAACATTAGATTTAAAAGGTATTTTTATTTGCAATGGGAGTGGTATATTTTTATCTTTTTCTTATCTTTCAAACTTGTTTCTAGATTGAACAAAATTTCTAAACTTTAAAAACTTCCACTTTTTTCAAACTCGAAAGTAAACATCCTGCTTTGTGCTTTCTCATACAGGCAAACCGTTGGATAAGAAACAAAGAAAGCAAAAATGATTTAAAGGTCATTAAACTCACGGATAGTAATTTCTTACGCACACTTGAAAATTCAATCCGACTTGGTTTACCCGTCTTACTGGAAGAGGTTTGCTTTTTACTTTTCTTTTCTTACTTTCCAGCCTTCAGATCACATCTGGAATCCTATACAGGCCATGTCTGCCTCACACTAAAGACCCCAGTCAGCGCACTTTTCTAGCTGGTCAAACCAATTGCTTTTCTCCTTAAACAATACACTCTCGAATGGGGAGCAGTCTGTGATTGATCGAATATTTGGAAGCTATTCCTTTGGTGTTAAGTGGGTTAGGCTCTGTTTTCTAACACTGCTGATTCTCAGGCCTCGTGTGGATCTTGATCGTTAGCGGCCCCGAAAACTCAAAGCCGCAGTGTCATCAGGGAGTATCTCCTCGCACACCTGTGATGTAAAGCCAGTAAAACACCCCAAAGGGCATAAACATTATTTTCCACTTAGACATAAAGTCAGAATTAGATTAAGTGGTATGATATAAACTTTTATTTTTAAAAAATTGATGTTTGTTGAGTCTACATGTTTTATTTCCTCAGAATCACTCCAAGAGTGATGTTTTTGAAACAGTTCATTCATTCAACACACATTGTTTGAGAATCAATGGCAAACAATACAGATGTGGTTCTTGCCCTTAGTAGTTTACGATCTAGTTGGGGACAGAGATAATAACCTGATAAAAGAGAGAGGAAATGAGACAGAAAGGGAGGAAGAGAACTTGCAGTAGGGGCTTTGAAGGGACAAGCCCAGTGCTGACATAGCCAATAAGGGGTTGGGGGGAGCTAAAGTAGATGCATGGCTACAGGTGTTATAACATTTAAGCTGTGACCTACGTGATGAGCTCGCCATGGGAGGAGCTCAGAGAGATGGGCTTTCCAGGCAAAGGGGACAGCATTTACAATGGCCTTGGGCACAAAAGAAACTGGGTAATAATTATGGTTTATTTCCCTAATTTCCCATTCTATTTTATGAGAAGGATGAGTAATTGAACACTGTGAGCTGAGCCTCAGTGTAACCGTGTCTAGAAGGATCTCTGCTGCAACAGAATGGCGAGAAGCCCAAAAAAGACTGCGGACCTGGGGCAGCTTAGCTGCAGCCCTGGCACGGTGCCTGGAATAATCAGTAATATTAGCAACAGCTACCACTCACTGAGTGGTCGCTGCATGCCAGACTCTGTTGTTGGTATTTAATGTATATTAACTCTTTAATTCACACTGCAACCTTACAAGGTGGTTACTACTATTATCCCATTTTACTGATGAGGAAACTGAGGCACAGAAAGGTTACGTATACCATCGGAGCAGCCTTGACCATCTAGAAAATCCACAACAAGTTACCATGCTCCCAGCTCAAGCTACAAAAAGCACAGGAAGCTTCCATGTGTGGCTCGTGGCCTTGACCAAAATGGGCAAAGTTCTGTAATGGGTCCCAGGCCCCCATTCAAACCCTGAAGTTACAGGAGAGAGTGAGGTCTCCAAAAATCCTTGGCCCAGTTTTGTTAGCCCCAAACTAGTTTCTTTCTTTTTTTTTTTTTTTTAATGTGGACCATTTATTTATTTGGCTGCATCGGGTCTTAGTTGCAGCACCCAGGATCTTCATCGTGGTGCTCAGGCTTTTCTCTAGTTGTGGCGCACGGGCTCTAGAGTACGCAGGCTTAGTTGCCCCACAGTATGTGGGGTCTTAGTTCCCTGACCAGGGATCGAACCCGCATCCCCTGCATTGGAAGGTGGATTCTAAGCCGCTGTGCCACCAGGAAAGTCCCCTAACTGGATTCTTAAACCCCAGTTTACGTCGTGACACAGGAGGTCCTGAGGGAATTTCTTTTCTCATGGCAATGGACAAAAGACTTTCTGTGACGTTCTACCCCTGGAGAGCAGAGCCTCTTAGCTGTAGCTGCATGCTCTTGGGAGTGAGGAATGGGGCCCTCGTTAGAGCGGGGCCAGGAAGAGGACACTCTGACGGGGCCTTTCCTGCTTTCCGTGACTTGGTGTCATTCGGATTGTACACCTAGCTGCTTTCTACATTTGTGGGGTGGTATTTTCAGACTTTGTCTCCACCCAATCATGGGTGTGAAATCGAGTTAATTGACCTCAATCAGCATTTTTTAATGAAATAGAATAGACTTTTGCTTGTTTGTTTTTAATTCACCTGTATTTGTAACAACTTGTAAAGCAGAATGTGACTTAAGCACTACATTTCATACAGGTCTTTTGTCTCCTTAGGTAGATTTATTCCTAGATATTTTATTCTTTTTGTTGCAATGGTAAATGGGAGTATTTTCTTAATTTCACTTTCAGATTTTTCACCATTAGTGTATAGGAATGCAAGAGGTTTCTGTGCGTTAATTTTGTATTCTGCTACTCTACCAGATTCATTGATTAGCTCTAGTAGTTTTCTGGTAGCATCTTTAGGATTCTCTATGTATAGTATCATGTCATCTGCAAACAGTGACAGCTTTACTTCTTCTTTTCCGATTTGGATTCCTTTTATTTCTTTTTCTTCTCTGATTGCTGTGGCTAAAACTTCCAAAACTATGTTGAATAAGAGTGCCGAGAGTGGGCAACCTTGTCTTGTTCCTGATCTTAGTGGAAATGGTTTCAGTTTTTCACCATTGAGAAGCATGTTGGCTGTGGGTTTGTCATATATGGCCTTTATTATGTTGAGGTAAGTTCCCTCTATGCCTACTTTCTGCAGGGTTTTTATCATAAATGGGCGTTGAATTCTCTGCATCTATTGAGATGATCATATGGTTTTTCTCCTTCAATTTGTTAATATGGTGTATCACGTTGATTGATTTGCGTATATTGAAGAATCCTTGGATTCCTGGGATAAACCCCATTTGATCATGGTGTATGATCCTTTTAATGTGCTGTTGGATTCTGTTTGCTAGTATTTTGTTGAGGATTTTTGCATCTATGTTCATCAGTGATATTGGCCTGTAGTTTTCTTTCTTTGTGACATCTTTGTCTGGTTTTGGTATCAAGGTGATGGTGGTCTCATAGAATGAGTTTGGGAGTATACCTCCCTCTGCTATATTTTGGAAGAGTTACTGGGCATATACCCTGAGAAAACCATAATTCAAAAAGAGTCATGTACCACAATGTTCATTGAAGCTCTATTTACAATAGCCAGGACATGGAAGCAACCTAAGTGTCCATCAACAGATGAATGGATAAAGAAGATGTGGCACATATATACAATGGAATATTACTCAGCCATAAAAAGAAACGAAACTGAGTTATTTGTAGTGAGGTGGATGGACCTAGAGTCTGTCATACGGAGTGAAGGAAGTCAGAAAGAGAAAAACAAATACCGTATGCTAACACATATACATGGAATCTAAAAAAAAAAAAATGGTAATGAAGAACCTAGGGGCAAGAGGGGAATAAAGACGCAGACTTACTAGAGAATGGACTTGAGGATGTGGGGAGAGGGAAGGGTAAGCTGGGACAAAGTGAGAGAGTGGCATGGACATATATACACTACCAAACGTAAATTAGATAGCTAGTGGGAAGCAGCCGCATAGCACAGGGAGATCAGCCCGGTGCTTTATGACCACCTAGAGGGGTGGGATAGGGAGGGTCGGAGGGAGGGAGACGCAAGAGGGAAGAGATATGGGGGTATATGTATATGTAAAACTGATTCACTTTGTTATAAAGCAGAAACTAAGACACCGTTGTAAAGCAATTATACTCCAATAAAGATGTTCAAATAAAGCACTCCCTTTCCACTCACAAAACTTGCTCTGAGTCACTTTTCAAACGGCTTTACAACATGCCTAGGTAGGCTTATAATTTTCCTACTCTAAACATTACTTTTCTTTGGAAAACAAGCCCTATGGATAGCTACTCCCATCAAGTTGGTTCAGTCGAACATACTAAGTTCTAGAGGCCTGGCACATGCAGTCCATAAATACAGGGGATGGAAGGTTTAAAAAGTAGATCCCAGAAGATGAAAGTTGCTTTAACAAGTATTTTTCTTGTAAACATCAAGGTATATACTTCAGAACACTTCAGTGATAAAAGATTTTGTCTACTAAAGAATCTGCTTGATAGCTAAACACTTCAGACCACGAAGTTAACATAGGTTGCATACACTTTACAATAAACGCTACTTCGGTCTGTTAAAATAAGCCAACGTGAAACTAGAAAAGAAAAACTAGCTCTGTTTTAGTGCCTGAAGTATCACAGTATCTCACTTAGTAGAAAGAAATCTTATCTTCCCCTTAAGTAGTTGTCGTGCCATACAGATTTTTAAATGTTAACAAACATAAAGAAATACTTGAAAGCATATTATCAGAGGAAATGGAGACAGAGTGTTGAACATGTAGCCAAGTAATCCTCAGGTAGAGCTTAGTCTACTTCTTCCACACGGGATGTGTCGTAGAATAGACTTTAAAAAGCACAAAATTATATCGTGGATAGTAAGGGAAACCTTATCTCATAAACTTTTGTTTTAAGAATTTGCATGCTTGGGTACCATATCACAATATGAAATAGATTTGTTAACTATTGATTACATCAAATTTTGACAGAGCCCCCCTCACATACATGCTGTACAAAGATGTTTGTCATGGGGTCTGTGGGCAATGTGTGCGTGCCCAGCTTCTTACCAAAAATCAGATTTGCTCTGGGGGGAAAAAAAATTGCTGTCATGTAGAATAAAGATCCACAGACTTCTATAAAGAGCCAGATATTTTAGGTTTTTCAGGTCACATACAGTCTCTGTACAAATATTCTTCTTTGTTTTATTTAGTTTGGGGGCTTTGTTTGTTTGTTTTACAACCTTTTAAAAAGGTAAAAAACATTCTTAGCTCAAGAGCTATACAAAAACAGGCCCCAGAGGACCAGATAGGCCTGCAAGCTGGAGACTGCAGCTCCTGACTTAGAAAAACCATGAAGGTGAACAGAGCTTCCTTTGTCTGGGGTCTGTTCAAGGACCACCCTGTGGGCTCTTCTTTCTTAGCTGCTTTCTCTTGGGGCCGAATCATGTGTAAGTTTAGTCCAAATAAATATATGTCCTTCCTATGCTCTTATCTCTTTAGAGTATCAATCCCTGGAAAATGTACACTGTTAGAGGTAGTGAGAGGAGTTTAAGAAATATCCATAAGATCACAGAAAAATTGCCCATTCAGAGTAAAGTCTGAGGCCTAAGAACTTTGGAAAACTTGCTGCCATCCATTTAATGACTTGTTTTTTTATATTTTTGTTTTGATGTTTAAGCTTAGAGAGATCCTGGATCCAGCTCTGGAACCCGTCCTTTTGAAACAGACTTTCATCAGTGGTGGACGAGTGCTCATTCGCCTTGGAGACTCGGACATTGATTACGATAAAAACTTCAGGTTCTATATGACGACCAAATTGCCAAACCCTCACTACCTGCCTGAGGTACGAGCTGCCGGCCTGAGAGGGTTTTAATGGTGTGATAGGTCTCCCACCTCTTCCCCTCTGCCACACCCTTCCTCCCCCCATCCTCCACTCGCTTCTCTTCTGAGTCCTGACCCTGATTCCAGTCGCCCTTCTGCTCACCTTCTGGTTGGAACTCAAATCCCTCCCCGCTTGGCCCCCAGGCCCCGCCCTGTCTCACTGCCCTGTGCTCCTTTTCGGCCCCTGCCTTGTTCTCCCAGGTCGCCAGCCGCTCCTCGGGACACGGGACACCACTCCCTTCTAATCATTCTTCTCTCTCCTCAGAACGATGCCATTTGTCCCCTCTTATTGTGGCTGAGAAATGAATCAGAGCCTAAGAGAGCCTCTGGGGGAGGGGGTACCCGTCAGTGTCTAAGTGTGCAGGTGCCCAGCAGACAGCCTGCTTAAGGACTCCGGTGACCGGCAACATTGCAGTATCATGATTCTAACATCCAGTGTCTGTACTTAGAGTTCTGGGGAAGGGGCATATTGTCCCTTCCCCTTCCTCATGCTCTCAGACTATTTGAAGGGAGCTGTGTGAAGCCCACGTCCATACACAGGTCTCTGAACCACGGTAAGATCCAGAAGAAGCCCTACTCTTGTGCTGCAGAGCCCAAGGCAGTTGTAACAGAAATGAAGAGAGCTGGGACCCCTTTCTCCCTTCCCGCAGGGGGCGCAGAGGGGCAGCTCTACCCCAGCAAAGCCTGCTGCAGACTCTGGTCCAGGCACAGCCACTCACTCTGTGGGGTCTTCCCTGCCCCACGGGCCTCCCCTTCTCTAATGGGGCCCAAGCAGTGAGGGAAGGGACTTCAATCAGAACTTCAGTCCTCCATCCTCCACTAAAAATCATCTTGGGATACAGCATTCCAAAGAGTATCATTTCATTTTAGTTACTGAATTCCTCATAGCTGTCTGTCTTCCCTAGATGTGTTCTGGTTGAATGAAATTGACACATTTCTTGCATAAAATGAGGGAAATGCTACTGATATTAAAAGCCTAGGTCAGGGTTTTCCTTGTCGACCTCAAGCAGTTTAATTACACAGCTGCTGCCAGAGCTCATATCCCAAGTTCCCTTTTAGAGTTGAGAAAAGTGACCCATGTCCTGACTCACAGCCTTTGGTTTCTCACTTTATTTAACTTTTGAGAGGGAACATCACACACCTCCCCAATACCAGCTCTGTGACTGCAGGTAAATTATTCCATTTCTTGGATCCTTGAGTCAATCAACTATAAAGTGGAGACAAAGGCCACTTCAAGGATTTGTTTATGAAGATTAAATAAGAATTATGTGTGTAGATAAAAAACAAGGTCCTACTGTATAGCACAGGGAACTATATTCAATATCCTGTGATAAACCATAATGGAAAAGAATATTTAAAAAGTATGTATATGTATAACTGAATCACTTTGCTGTACAGCAGAAACTAACACAACATTGTAAATCAACTATACCTCAATAAAATAAAATAAAAATTTTAAAGAATAATGTGTATACGGACTTCCCTGGCGGTCCAGTGGTTAAGAATCTGCCTTCCAATGCAGGGGATGCAGGTTCAATCCCTGGTTGGGGAACTAAGATCCCACATGCCGCGGGGCAACTAAGCCTACACCGCAACTACTGAGCCTGTGCACTCTGGGGCCCACGCACCACAACGAAAGATTCCGCATGCTGCGACAAATATCCCACATGCCACAACTAAGAGCCAACACAGCCAAATAAATAAATAATTTAAGAAAAGAATAGTGTATATAAAATATATGACATTCAAACACTCTTATTATATTTGTGATTTTTGCTGTTGACTTATTCAATAACATCAGAATATTATAGTAACATTTTTTCATAAAAAGTATGAGACAAAGTATGTAAAGCTCTATGTATTATTAATAAGATCATCTTTTTAACAAAGACAAACTAAGTGAAAGTCGCTATAACTAAGTGATTTTTATTAGCATATGTAGTCCTCACAAATACCCTATGCATTGTTCCTATTTTCCCAACTTTTAAGGATCAGGACCTGAAGCTCAGAATGGACTGGCTTGTCCCACGTCCTACATACACTGAAGGGTACAGCTAGCATTTGATCCCTGCTTCTTTCTAACCCTTCACTGGCTCACCTTTCCTTAAAACATCATTCTCTAATGGTGGCTTGAGATGGTTTGAGAAATGGTTTGAGAAACAAGATTATCAATCATGGTAGCAGGGAAAATCACATTATAATTTTGTGAGACTAGGATTTTATTGCTTGCTGTGTGTGGGGGTAGCGAGTTCACCATTAGACCCAGGATACAACCAGCTGGGTAATAATGAGCCCTATTCTAATAAAGAAAGCAGTTCCTACTTTATTAGTCTGAACTGATTACTCTATGCTTCTCTTCTAGGTGTGCATCAAAGTTACCATCATCAATTTCACCGTAACCAAATCAGGTCTGGAGGATCAATTGTTAAGGTAAAAGAAAGGGGATGGGGGGGCAAAGGTTTCCTAATGTTTTGTTTAGAAATTTTGACTAAGAAAAAGATTAGCTCGCAAATAGAGGATGGGAGCAAATGATGAAAGAACAAGTGAGGGGAGACGTAAGTTCGCATGTTTAAATGGGAGAGGCTAGAGGTAAAGCACCTTGTTTAGGTGTGACCAAGAATCACTTCACGGAGGTGATGGAATTTCAGAGTCTCCCATGTCGGGTTGGAAAGAACGTTCCAGGCACCATTTCAGCTTGGCACAAGCAACCGTTAGAGACAGAAATTGAATGACTAGAAGACATCAAGCACTGAGCAGGTTTTCCTAAGAGAAGATGAGAAGAAGCCATGGGAGCTGTGGGGTGCAGTTCTCTGAAATACAAGGTAAATAATCAGAACTTATACATAGTGCTTTGAGTAGCCACTGGGACACCCAGCAAAAGAGGGCCTTGTGCATTAGGATGTGGCTGGTAGCATTAGTATTCAGCTAAGTAGTATTCAGGATAAGAACAATGAGAAATAGGAAAAGAAAAATAGAAGAAACTTCAGGGCCCTGACAAAGACCTAATTTAGGTCTCATCACTTTGGCATCAGTGATGTCGTGCGGCTTGAGAAGCCTGAGTTGGAAGAACAAAGGATTAAGCTCATTGTGAGGATCAATGCTGACAAAACCCAGCTGAAAGCTATCGAAGAGAAAATCCTGAAAATGCTCTTCACATCTGAGGGAAATATTCTGGACAATGAAGAACTTATTGACACACTCCAGGACTCAAAGGCAAGTAAAATATTTTTATTATTTATAGAAAGTGTGTTAATTTGGGCTTCCCAGATGGCGCAGTGGTTGAGAATCTGCCTGCCAACGCAGGGGACACTGGTTCGAGCCCTGGTCCAGGAAGATCCCACGTGCCGCGGGAGCAGTTAAGCCCGTGCACCACAACTACTGAGCCTGCGCTCTAGAGCCTGCGAGCCACAACTACTGAAGCTTACGCGCCTAGAGCCCGTGCTCTGTAATGAGAAGCCACCGCAACGAGAAGCCTGTGCACCACAACAGAGTAGCCCCTGCTCACCGCAGCTAGAGTATAATTGCTTTACAATATTGTGTCAGTTTCTGTTGTATAACAAAGTAAATCAGCTATACGTACACATATGTCCCCATATCCCCTCCCTTCTGCATCTCCCTCCCACCCTCCCTATCCCACCCCTCTAGGTGGTCACAAAGCATGGAGGTGATCTCCCTGTGCTAACCTGCAGAGTCTTTTAAAGCAAGAGCGGTAGCCGCCCCTGAGATGCCGGGGCAGACACAGTAAAGGGCCTGGCTAGCAGGCCCCTCACCAACCGAAGGAAAGGTAGATAAAATGTAACAACCGCTCTTCTTGTCTGCATTTTTCAAACAAGGCATGTCACATAAAGAACTGGGACAAGATATAAGTTGAAAGAAATGACACAATTACATACACATATTAATGTCACCCCACTTCAGGAAGCTTCCCTGGGTCTTCCCAGCTGGAATGAAGGGCTTCCTTCTTGGAACACCTGACTCCTTATCTGCACCTCTAATACAGCACTTGTCACTGTTTACCTTATGTCATAGCTATCCAATTACATGTCTTTTCTCTTCTGTTAGGTTGTTAAGTTCCCTGCAGCAAGAATCTATTTTACAAATTGTATGAGTTCTTGGCTTTCCCCTTTGCCAGCTCAGAAACCCATTTTCCTGGGTCTGCTAAGTTGTTACCACCCTTCTGTCTGCTATTTCCTCTTCCGTTCCTCCCATTTTTGTGGATTTGCAGTGTTTTTTAAAAATCCCTTCACTATAACTCTGTCATGGTTTCAGTAAGGAGTAAAGGTACATGTATTCTGACTGCCATCTTTATCTGTCAACTAGTTTCTGTTTGCAAGGATTTACCTTGAAGAGGTCCTTTCTGTAGAGTAGAGACAGGACTGATTGCTCCTGGGCTGCATTTCCTGCCACTTCCTGCCTGTAGTTCATAGTCCCCTAAATTCCCAGAGGCCTCATTTAAAACTAGGTCTATCTTCCCTCACCACTGTGGAAGCCTCAAGTCTCTAGGACATAATGTCTATAAGTAGTTACTAAACTCAACTGAGGTGTATAGTCTTCTAGTATTCTCTGGCCAAAAGAAGAAAATGGCTCGCTTTGCTTTCTCTTTAGCCCTGGGTTCTGCATTATCAGGGCCTGTGCTCACCAGGGAATAAAGCATTGTTTGTGGGTAGATCTCCATAATTCAACTGCTCCCATGTCAACCTCCCTTTTTCTACTCAGGTGTAAAGACTTTAGTTGAGTCCAGTATTGAGACTGGTGTTTCTCACTCAATTCTACCCTTTCTTGCCTCCTCAGGTTCCTAAGGGGTCAACATGGGGAGAATGTGAACCTTTGATTCCGGGGCAAGCTTCTGCACCAAGTCCCTCCCCCCACCATAGTGGGCTGGGGAGGACAGTCTAGACTTAGCCACTAACCACGTGCGGCTGTTGAGCCCTTGAAACGTGACTAGTCTGCACTGAGATGTGTTGTTAAATACACACCAGATGTCCAAGACTTAATCCCCACAAATGCAAAAGTATCTCAATAAATTTTTATGTTGATTATATATTGATATATATCAAGATAGATTGGATTATATTGGGTTAAATATATTGTAAAAATTCATTTTACTTGTTTCTTTTACTTTAAGTTAGAAAAGTTAGAATTGTATTTGTGGCTCACATTATATTTCCAGTGGGCAGTGTGGCTCTAGACAGGAACCCGATGATCCCCTTCAATAGTGCAAATACTGACCAGCGAGCCCATAGTGATTGTTCACAGTCCATGCCCTAGACTCTGTGACTTCTTTGAGACACAGGATCTCCCAACCTAGGGATGTCCACACCTGAAGAAGATGAGGGGGAGGGGGAGAACAAGGACAGACAGCCATAGGGAAAGACAGAGAGACTGAGGGAGACAGAGAAAGGTACCTTGGAAAGCCCACTGGCCAGAAGGCTCCCCAGAACCACAAACCCAAAAGACAGAAAACCAAAAGAACAGCAACACACCTTGTAAACGTCTCCAACTTACTTACATTTTACAACGCTTCACAAACGACAGCTTCTACCCCTGAGTTTCCCTGTCTACACCTGAGATGCCAGGAAAAGAGAGAGAACGTTAGACTTGCTTGTTATTCGAGAGTGGGATGTGGTACCACTTCCTTCCAGCCTCTCTCCACCTGCCTCTTGTGGGCAGTTTCATGGGTGTCCCTTCTCCCTTCATACCTCCTTTTATTATGGGAGCCCAGAATCATTTGAGGACAAGGAAACTGGGGAGCAACTGGGTGTTAGAGTTTCCATGTCAGAAGTTATCCAGGCTCCAGGCTCTGAGAAGTTCTGCTCCACTTCTTCCTGGGCTCCTTGTGTTGCCTATTTCCATTTGCCCATCCCTAACTCTGCCTGGAAAGGAGGTCAGCTTGGCCAGAAGAAGGTCATTGAGTCCTGAGACTCAGTCATCTGTCTGGGGGTCCCCTTATTATAATCACAAATTCATCATCTCCTTCTTTCCTTCCTAGACCTAACTGGATATGTTCCCAAAATCCCACCATTTTTTGGAAACAGATCCTTAAGAACTTGTTTTCTTGTGTTTATTCAGATCACTTCCGGTGCCATTAAAATCAGGCTGAAGGAAGCACAGTCCACTGAACAGATGATAAACGCTGCTCGTGAGAAGTATCGTCCAGTGGCCACTCAAGGCTCTGCTTTGTACTTTGTTATTGCGAGCCTCTCGGAAATAGATCCTATGTATCAGTACTCACTAAAATATTTTAAACAGGTAAGTGTGTTGTTGCTGTTGTTAGTGAAATTTATCACTGGCTTCTCTTTAAACCCTGTTGAGTTACTTCCTGCCTCAGGCAAATCATAAGTTTAGTTATTGGATAAAATCTTCCAAGAGTTTGAGTTCAGACTGTGGGTTAAGCACAGCCCTTAAAGACTCAGGGGCCCGGTATACACAGAAAAATCCACAGAGGATGAAAAGAAAGCTTCTTTGCACGTTTCATTTTTTCTCTTGGCTTCTCAACTAACAGCTTGCTTGTTTTCCTTCTTACCTGCTTTTCTTTTCTTTAAAGAGTCCCAACTCCATTCTATTTCTCTATACTTTCTCTCCAGTAATACAGCTTCCTTTCCACTGTTAGAGTTTTCTGTGTTGCATCCCAAGTCTCAGATAGCTCTGACCTTATGCAGATTGGTTTCTGTATCTTTTTTTTTTCCAGAACTTGTTATAAAACTGGCTCTCCTCCCAACCCCTGGGTTTTATTTACAGGGGTTTTACTTGCCTTGTCCCCTTTCCTGTGTTCCTTTCCTACTTTCACCATGTAACTGGGAGAATTCCTTTGTTTATTTATGGTTTCTCCACTTGGTCTCCTATTCACAGTTTAATTTTCTCTGATGTCCCGTGAGTAGGATATTTTCAACTCTCATCCTCTTTTTTAATTTTTTTTTCCATATCCCTTTTTTTTAGCATCTTTATTGAAGTATAATTGCTTTACAATGGTGTGTTAGTTTCTGCTTTATATCAAAGTGAATTAGCTATACGTATACATATATCCCCATATCTCCTCCCTCTTGTGTCTCCCTGCCACCCTCCTTATCCAATCCCTCTAGGTGGACACAAAGCACCAAGCTGATCTCCCTGTGCTATGTGGCTGCTTCCCACTAGCTATCTGTTTTACATTTGGTGGTGTATATATGTCCATGCCACTCTCTCACTTCGTCCCAGCTTACACTTGCCCCTCCCCATGTTCTCAAGTCCACTCTCTACATCTGCGTCTTTATTCCTGTCCTGCCCTTAGGTGCCTCAGAACCTTTTTATTTTATTTTATTTTACTTTTAGATTCTATATATATGGTATTTGTTTTTCTCTTTCTGACTTACTTCACTCTGTATGACAGACTCTAGGTCCATCTACCTCACTATAAATAACTTAATTTCGCTTCTTTTTATGGCTGAGTAATATTCCATTGTATATATGTGCCACATCTTCTTTATCCATTCATCTGTAGATGGACACTTAGGTTAATCCCATGTCCTGGCTATTGTAAATAGAGTGGCAGTGAACATTGTGGTACATGACTCTTTCTGAATTATGGTTTTTTCAAGGTATATGCCCAGTAGTGGGTCGTATGGTAGTTCTATTTTTAGTTTTTTAAGGAACCTCCGTACTGTTCTCCATAGTGACTGTATCAATTTACATTCCCACCAACAGTGCAGGAGGGTTCCCTTTTCTCCACACCCTCTCCAGGATTTATTGTTTCTAGATTTTTTGATGATGTCCATTCTGACTGGTGTGAGGTGACACCTCACTGTAGTTTTGATTTGCGTTTCTCTGATGATTAATGATGTTGAGCATTCTTTCATGTGTTTGTTGGCAACCTGTATATCTTCTTTGGAGAAATGTCTGTTTAGGTCTTCTGCACATTTTTGGATTGGGTTGTTTGTTTTTTTGATATTGAGCTGCATGAGCTGCTTGTAAATTTTGGAGATAAATCCTTTGTCTGTTGATTCATTTGCAAACATTTTCACCCATTCTGAGGGTTGTCTGATGTCTTGTTTATGGTTTCCTTTCCTGTGCAAAAGCTTTTAAGTTTCATAAGGTCCCATTTGTTTATTTTTGTTTTTATTTCCATTACTCTAGGAGGTGGGTCAAAAAGGATCTTCCTGTGGTTTATGTCATAGAGTGTTCTTCCTATGTTTTCCTGTGAGAGTTTTACAGTGTCTGACCTTACATTTAGGTCCTTAATCCATTTTGAGTTTATTTTTGTGTATGGTGTTATGGAATGTCTAATTTCATTCTTTTACATGTAGCTATCCAGTTTTCCCAGCACCACTTATTGAAGAGGCTGTCTTTTCTCCATTGTATATTCTTGCCTCCTTTATCAAAAATAAGGTGATATGTGTGTGGGTTTATCTCTGGGCTTTCTATCCTGTTCCATTGATCCATATTTCTGTTTTTGTGCCAGTACCATACTGTCTTGATTACTGTAACTTTGTAGTATAGTCTGAAGTCCAGGAGCCTGATTCCTCCAGCTCTATTTTTCTTTCTCAAGATTGCTTTGGCTATTTGGGGTCTTTTGTGTTTCCATACAAATTGTGAAATTTTTTGTTCTAGTTCTGTGAAAAATGCCAGTGGTAGTTTGATAGGGATTGCATTGAATCTGTACATTGATTTTGGTAGTATAGTCATTTTCACAATGTTGATTCTTACAATCCAAGAACATGGTATATCTCTCCATCTTTGGTATCATCTTGAATTTCTTTCCTCAGTGTCTTATAGTTTTCTGCATACAGGTCTTTTGTCTCCTTAGGTAGGTTTATTCCTAGGTATTTTATTCTTTTTGTTGCAATGGTAAATGGGAGTATTTCCTTAATTTCTCTTTCAGATATTTCATCATTAGTGTATAGGAATGCAAGTGATTTCTGTGCATTAATTTTGTATCCTGCTACTTTACCAAATGCATAGATTAGCTCTAGTAGTTTTCTGGTCGCATCTTTAGGATTCTCTATGTATAGTATCATGTCAACTGCAAACAGTGACAGCTTTATTTCTTCTTTTCTGGTTTGGATTTCTTTTATTTCTTTTTCTTCTCTGATTTCCATGGCTAAAACTTCCAAAACTGTGTTGAATCATAGTGGTGAGAGTGTACACCCTTGTCTTGTTCCTGATCTTAGAGGAAATAAGTTCAGTTTTTCACATTGAGAATGATGTTGGCTGTGGGTTTGTCACATATGGCCTTTATTATGTTGAGGTAAGTTCCCTCTATGCCTACTTTCTGCAGGGTTTTAATAATAAATTGGTGTTGAATTTTGTTGAAAGCTTCTTCTGCATCTATTGAGATGATCATATGGTTTTTCTCCTTCAATTTGTTAATATGGTGTATCACACTGATTGATTTGCATATATTGAAGAATCCTTGCATTCCTGGGATAAACCCCACTTGATCAAGGTGTATGACCCTTTTAGTGTGCTGTTGGATTCTGTTTGCTAGTATTTTGTTGAGGATTTTTACATCTATGTTTGTCAGTGATATTGGCCTGTAGTTTTCTTTCTTTGTTACATCTTCGTCTGGGTTTAGTATCAGGGTGATGGTGGCCTTGTAGAATGAGTTTGGGAGTGTTCCTTCCTCTGCTATATTTTGAAAGAGTTTGAGAAGGATAGGTGTTACCTTTTCTCTAAATGTTTGATAGAATTCACCTGTGAAGCCATCTGGTCCTGGGCTTTTGCTTGTTGGAAGATTTTTAACCACAATCTCAATTTCAGTGCTTGTGATTGGTTTGTTTATATTTTCTATTTCTTCCTGGTTCAGTCTTGGAAGGTTGTGCTTTTCTAAGAATTTGTCCATTTCTTCCAGGATGTCCATTTTATGGCATATAGTTGCTCGTAGTAATCTCTCATGATCCTTGGTATTTCTGCAGTGTCAGTTGTTACTTCTCCTTTTTCATTTCTAATTCTGTTGCTTTGAGTCGTCTCCCTTTTTTTCTTGATGATTCTGGTTAATGGTTTATCAAGTTTGCTTATGTTCTCAAAGAACCAGATTTTAACTTTATTGATCTTTGCTATTGTTTCCTTCATTTCTTTTTCATTTATTTCTGATCTGATCTTTATGGTTTCTTTGCTTCTGCTAACTTTTGGAGTTTTTTTGTTCCTCTTTCTCTAATTGCTTTAAGTGTAAGGTTAGGTTGTTTATTTGAGATGTTTCTTGTTTCTTGAACTAGGCTTGTATTGCTACAGACTTCCCTCTTAGAACTGCTTTTGCTGCATCCCATAGGTTTTAGGTCATCATGTTGCCATTGTCATTTGTTTCTAGGTATTTTTTGATTTCCTCTTTAATTTCTTCAGTGATCTCTTGGTTATTAAGTAGTGTATTATTTAGCTTCCATGTGTTTGTATTCTTTACAGATTTTTTCCTGTAATTGATATCTAGTCTTATAGCATTATGGTCAAACAAGGTACTCGATACGCTTTCAATTTTCTTAAATTTACCAAGGCTTGCTTTGTGACCCAAGATATGATCTATCCTGGAGGATGTTCCATGAGCACTTGAGAAGAAAGTGTATTCTGTTATTTTTGGATGGAATGTCCTATAAATATCAATTAAGTCCATCTTGTTCAATGTATCATTTAAAGCTTGTGTTTCCTTATTTATTTTCATTTTGGATGATCTGTCCATTGGTGAAAGTGGTGTGTTAAAGTCCCCTACTATGATTGTGTTACTGTCGATTTACCCTTTTATGGCTGTTAACATTTGCCTTATGTATTGAGGTGCTCCTATGTTGGGTGCATAAATATTTACAATTGTTATGTATTCTTCTTGGATCGATCCCTTGATCATTATGTAGTGTCCTTCTCTGTCTCTTGTAATAGTCTTTATTTTAAAGTCTATTTTTCCTGATATGAGAAGTGCTACTCCAGCTTTCTTTTGAGTTCCCTTTGCATGGAATATCTTTTTCCATTCCCTCACTTTCAGTCTGTATGTATGTGTCCCTAGATCTGAAGTGGGCCTCTTGTAGACAGCATATATACAGGTCTTGTTTTTGTATCCATTTAGCCATTCTATGTCTTTTGGTGGGAGCATTTAATCCATTTACATTTAAGGTAATTATCGATATGTATGTTCCTATTACCATTTTCTTAATTGTTCTGGGTTTGTTATTGTAGGTCTTTTCCTTCTCTTGTGTCTCCTGCCTAGAGAAGTTTCTTTAGCATTTGTTGTAAAACTGGTTTGGTGGTGCTGAATTGTCTTACCTTTTGCTTGTCTGTAAAAGTTTTAATTTCTCCATCAAATCTGAATGAGATCCTTGCTGGGTAGACTAGTCTTGGTTGTAGGTTTTTCCCTTTCATCATTTTAAATATGTCCTGCCACTCCCTTCTGACTTGCAGACTTTCTGCTGAAAGATCAGCTGTTAATAACCTTGTATGTTATTTGTTGTTTTTCCCTTGCTGTTTTAATATTTTTTCTTTGTATTTAATTTTTGATAGTTTGATTAATATGTGTCTTGGCATGTTTCTCCTTGGATTTATCCTGTATGGAACTCTCTGTGCTTTGTGGACTTGATTGACTATTTCTTTTCCCATATTAGGGAAGTTTTCAACTATAATTTCTTCAAATATTTTCTCAGTCCCTTTCTTTTTCTCTTCTTCTTCTGAGACCCCTATAATTCGAATGTTTCTTGTTTAATGTTGCCCCAAAGGTCTCTAAGACTGTCCTCAATTCTTTTCTTTCTTTTTTCTTTATTCTGCTCTGTGGTAGTTATTTCCACTATTTTATCTTCCAGGTCATTTATCTGTTCTTCTGCCTTAGTTATTCTGCTATTGATTCCTTCTAGAGGATTTTTCATTTAATCTATTGTGTTGTTCATCATTGTTTGTTTGCTCTTTAGTTCTTCTAGGTCCTTGTTAAACATTTCTTGTATTTTCTCCATTCTATTTCCAAGATTTTGGATCATCTTTACTATCATTACTCTGAATTCTTTTTTAGGTAGACTGCCTCTTTCCTCTTCATTTGTTTGGTCTGGTGGGTTTTTACCTCCCTCCTTCATCTGCTGTGTGTTTCCCTAAATTCTGATTTTGCTTAACTTACTGTGTTTGGGGGGGGTCTCCCTTTTGCAGGCAGCATGTTCGTAGTTCCTGTTGTTTATGGTGTCTGCCACCACTGGCTAATGTTGGTTCAGTGGGTTGGGTAGGCTTCCTGGTGGAGGGTATTGGTGCCTGTGTTCTGGTGGATGAGGCTCAATCTTGTTTTTTCTGCTAATGGGTGGGGTTGTGTTCCTGTCTTGCTAGTTATTTGGCATAGGGTTTCCTGCACTGTAGCTTGCTGGTCGTTGAGTGGAGCTGGGTCTCAGCCTTGAGATGGTGATTTCTGGAAGAACTTTCACCATTTGATATTATGTGGAACCGGGAGGTCTCTGGAGCACCAAGACCCTGTCAGCCACATGGCTCAGAAGAAATGGGAGACAAAAAGAAAGAAAGAAAAAAAAATAAAGTTATTAAAATTAAAAATAAAATTTTTTTAAATTATTAAAAAGAAAAAAGAAAAAGAATGAAAGAAGAGAGCAACCAAACCGAAAAACGAATCCACCAGTGATAACAGGCACTAAAAACTATACTAAAAAACAAAACGGACAGACAGAACCCTAGGACAAATGGTAAAAGCAAAGCTAAACAGGCAAAATCACACAAAGAAGCATACACATACACACTCACAAAAAGAGAAAAAGGAAATATATATATATATATAAATAGAAGAGAGCAACCAAATCAGTAAACAAACCTACCAATGATAATAAACTCTAAATACTAAACTAAAATAAACATAAACCCAGAAACAAAACCCCAAGTCTACAGTTGCTCCCAAATTCCACCACCTCAGTTTGGGATGATTCATTGTCTATTCAGGTATTCCAGAGATGCAGAGTACATCAAGTTGATTGTGGAGATTTAATCCGTGGCTCCTGAGGCTGCTAGGAGAGATCTCCCTTTCTCTTCTTTGTTCTCACAGCTCCTGGGGTTCAGCTTTGGATTTGGCCCTGCCTCTGCCTGTAGGTCGCCTGAGGGCATCTGTTCCCTGCCCAGACAGGATGGGGTTAAAGGAGCAGCTGACTAGGGGGCTCTGGCTCACTCAGGCTGGGGGGAGGGAGGGGTATGGGATGCGAGGCGAGCCTGTGGCGGCAGCAGCCGGCATGACGTTACAACAGCCCGAGCCATGCCATGTGTTCGCCTGGGGGAGTTGTCCCTGCATCATGGGGTGGCGGCCTGCACAGGCTCCCGGGAGGGTAGGTGTGGATAGTGACCTGTGCTTGCACACAGGCTTCTTGGTGGCTATAGCATCAGCCTTAGTGTTTCATGCCTGTCTCTGGGGTCCACACTGATAGCCGCAGCTTGCGCCCGTCTCTGGAGCTCATTTAGGCAGTGCTCCAAATCCCCTCTCCTTGCACACCCAGAAACAATGGTCTTTTGCCTCTTAGGCAGGTCCAGACTTTTTCCCGGACTCCCTCCTGGCTAGCTGTGGTGCACAAGCTCCCTTCAGGCTGTGATCACGCAGCCAACCCCAGTCCTCTCCCTGGGTTCTGAACTCTGAAGCCGGAGCCTCAGCTCCCAGCCCCCACCCATCCCAGTGAGCAGACAAGCCTCTCAGGCTGGTGAGTGCTGGTTGGCACTGATCCTCTGTGCAGGAATATTCTCCTCTTTTCCCTCCGCACCCCTGTTGCTGTGCTCTCCTCCGTGGCTCCGAATCTTCACCCCTGCACGCTCCCCGTCTCTGCCAGTGAAGGGACTTCCTAGAGTGTGGAAACTTTTCTTCCTTCACAGCTCCCTCCCCGAGGTGCAGGTCCCATCCCTATTCTTTTGTCTCTGTTTTTTCTTTTTTCTTTTGTCCTACCCAGGTACATGGGGAGTTTCTCACCTTTTGGGAAGTCTGAGGTCTTCTGCCAGCGTTCAATAGGTGTTCTGTAGGAGATGTTCCACATGCAGATGTATTTCTGATGTATTTGTGGGGAGGAAGGTGATCTCCACATCTTACTCCTCCACCATCTTGAAGGTCTCCCCACTCTCATCCTCTTTTAGGCAGCATTCTAGTATCTCCCAAAAGCAAATTTAGTGTCACAAAACTTTGGCAAGCAATGTCAGTTTACCCGAAGATTTCCAGGGGAGACAGAAAGTTTGCATCACTCATCACACAGCAAAATGTATCAAGCATCCACAGGGGTCCCCTCTGTTCACCTCTGGAGTTTCTCTCAGCCCATCCCCCACACGGCCTCTCTGGCTGTTTCCCATCTACCAGCTCCCATTCCCCTCTTGTATTCTTCCCTTTTATGTGCAGAGAGCAGTTTAGCTCACTCTGGCTTCTTTAATCATTATGTGCTCACACCCATAATACAATTCAAAGGTGTCTCCATACACACCACTCACAGTAGAAAACAGTAATAATTGTAAATAGATCCTCTTTCCCTGCCACACATCTTTACTTCCTGCTACATGCCCTTATACCTGTAGTCAGTGCTGGCTCTCACTCCGGAGGCCAGGCCAGCCCAGGCCTCATGTTTTTAAAACACTGCTCTGTCCTCTGGGGATCCAAAATGGATTTTCACAGACATTGCCCATCAAACACAGTTCAGGTTCCAAAGCCACATCCAACCTGTCCCTGTTCTGTCTCTAGAGCCACATTTCCCACTAGTCCTCTTCCAGCAGCCAAATGGATCCATTCACATTCCCTGGACTCCCCAGATGCTTCTGTGTTTATGACCCTCTCTGTTTAGAATGCCTTGCCTCCCAGATTAAGTGCCACCTTCTCATTAAGTGAAGCCTGTGGATAAGGCTGCAGTCTTCTGGGGCTGGATGTCCAAAATGGTCACTTATGTGGCTGGGATGTCAACTCCTACAGTCACCTCTCCATGTGGCTTGGGTGCTCACAACAGGGCTGCCCCAAGAGGGCAGCTCCCAAAAGCAAATGTTCTAAGAAGCCAAGGTGGAAGCTACAAGGCCTCTTCTGACCTAGCTTTGGATGTCAGGCAGCATCACTTGTGCTATAGTCTCTTGGTCAATGGAGTCACTAAACCTAGCCCAGATTCGAGAGGAGGGGATTTAGGCTCCACTTCTCCATGGAAGGAGTAGCAAACAATTTGCAGCAGTCTTTCTCCAACACATGTGAATGCCTCATGTGGAACTTCCACCACTCTGCCTGGGGCGGTGGGCTCTTCTCTCCTGCTGAAGTCTGACCTCCCAGAGGGCAGGAAGGAAGTCTCACCCAACCCTGCTTCCCCCCGTGGCGCTTAGCACCATATGACACATCATGAGTGTCTCATGAGTGAAGAGGCCGTTTGCATCCCTCCATTAGAAATGGCTGTTGAAATATTCAAACAATTTTTATTTACTAGATCAAGCTTGGTTTTTCCTCTAGATGTCTTGTTTGGTGGTCAGGGGGCCGGCAGCAATAGGAGCTGCAGGAGAGAACGGAAATGAAGAATTGAGAGAAATGAGAGGCATGTTGTGTAGACACACCTGGGCTCTCTTCCAACAAGAAGTGCATCTGCTGTGGCAGCCTTTAGAAGCCATTTCTACTCGGGTCACAGCTCAGTTCCTAAAGGCAGGGGTTGCCGTTCTCACGCCTCTTCCTTTAGTTGGTGGGTGTTAAAACAAGCAAGGTAAAGATTAGTAAATCCTTTAATTCTATCTAAATGACTTTGATCACACTTTTCTCATCCTGGGTGTTTTGGAATTCATGCTTTTCAAGGTTTTAAAATCTCCTTCAAGAATTAAAAATGAAGATGCCCTGAAAATATCTTGAGCCAACAGAAAAAGGGTTATAGGATGAATCATCGAAACACTGGAGTTTTGCTATTTGCAAGGGAAACTAGAAACCCAAAACACAATTGTAGGTGACAGCCCTGACCAGGACATCCTCTACCAAACCCATCCATAATTCCATTTCACACTGAAGTTATTTGGAGTGTGTCAAGATTCACCATGTTTTATTTTGGCACCGAACTTACCAGGTCTTCACTGGACTTTTAACTCTCTGCCTCTTGTCAGGTTCTTAAAGAAAACTCTTTGCTTCTAAGTGTATTAAAGCAAAAACTCCATTATTCTTTGTTGACCAAACTTTCCAGAGAATTAACAAGGCTTTCCCAGTTCTCTAGAATAAGTGAATGCTTCCTCCAAGCCCTTTTAATTTTAGGGAATGGAGGCCTATCTTCGGGTGAGGAGACAGACAGTCAGATCCTTTCCCCTTGTGCTCCACCCTGTTAGCAGAATGAGTTGGGGGTGGTACAAGGTGGCCTGCACAAGGACAGTGCAGCATTTTTAGGGGCTTGTGAAGCACGCTTCTTGACCTTGATCTGCCTTGGCCCTCAGTTGGTCTCCAGTGTCCAATCTGCTTCAATCTGTCTGATCTCTCCATGAGCAATGCATCTCGATCCCTCTCAAGGTGACCAATGAATTGGGCAGCCCTTCCTCACCTGGCACCTTTGCCCCTTGTGCTGTGGATCCTCAAGGCCGAAGCCATAAGGATGGTCCTCTCATCCCTCATGAGACCCCAGTCTCTGCTGCAAGATCCCCTTGGCCATGACTTGCAGGCAAGCCCCTGAGTTCAGGCTCTGCTCAGATTTGTCACACAGCTCAAGACCCTTGGGAATTTCTGGATATCCCCTCCCCCTGCCCTTGTGCTACTTGGAAGTGACAGGAAATGGGTGGGGCTACCTCTATCCCTCTCACCTGAGCCTTCCATGCCACCACCTCTGCTGCCTTCCTGATATCCTTGTAATGTGAGGCACCTTTTGCGGAGGAGGCCTGTTCCCAAAATTTCCAGGTGGGAAGCAGGGTGGACGTCTTCTTTAAAGCTGGTTCCTCTTAAATTTCAAAGAAAATTCTTACACGTTCTTCCCACACCCTAAGAATTATCTTAGGAAAATGCCAAGAAGAGGGCATGACCTTACCTAGTCCTTACACCTCTCATCCAAAGTGATTATCAAATGTGAGTTGAGGATATGAGAAACTCGTTTTGCCAGGTCACCTTTATTTTGCATTTTCTGTCCAAAGTCAACATTATGCCTTTTCAATAGTCAAGAATTTGGCACTGGTCCATTTCTGGAAAATGGGGAGAGAAAGAGGAGTGCACAAAATAAATATTACATATAAATGTGTCAATTTGGGATGAATTCTGGACTTTTTCATGGTACAGTATTCACCACCTGTGCTGCTATTTACTCACTGAATTTGGGGGAGTCAGGGTGAGGAGCAGGGATATTTTTTCCTCCATGAAGTTGAATTAAATCAGAGACACTGATAGAGTTCTCTTTCACAGTTGTTCAATACAACAATCGAAACCTCTATGAGGACAGATGATCTACAGCAGCGCATGGAAATTCTACTAGAACAGACTCTCCTAACGGCTTATGTCAATGTCTCGAGAGGACTTTTTGAACAACATAAACTCGTCTACAGCTTTATGCTCTGTGTTGAGATCATGCGTCAGCAAGGAAGCTTAACCGATGCTGAATGGAATTTCTTTCTCCGAGGTTCTGCAGGATTGGAAAAGGTATCTGTGTCAAGATTAGATTGTGAATGTTATTAGATAGAGCCCACAAGCACCTACCAATGCTCCACGTGGCTGAAGGTTATACATTCAGCTGTGTGGCCCACTAGGGGTCAGGGACCCAGACTATAACTTAGTTCTGTCTTTAGTCACTATATAATGTTGATAACATTTGACCTCTTTCTGCAGCAATGTCCTCACCTATAGAAAAGAGATGTTGGGAGTAACCAGTGAACTAGTAGATGGGGACATGTTTTGAAAAGTTGGCCATCTTACAAATGGGAAGATTTGAAATCCAATAAAAGTTGTAATTCACAGATCTGGCCACACTGTTTGTGAAACAATGACCCCCTCTTGCCTGAACCCATCTTTCATTATAAAGCACGGGAAGGACTAGAACTTGATTGTTGCCTTCTGTCATACCATAATATTTGTCTAACTTGCCCCAGCCCCTCAAACTGGCCCTAACTCACCCATGTGCCACAGACCTGGTGGCCCACAGAACTGAGGCACAGTCCCCCAACTCTTGCCTGCAAGTCCATCCAGTCCAACTCTAAACTCTTGGCTCTGTCTTCAATCTCGAGCCCTACCCTTGGCCCCTACAGACCTGACACCTGCATATGTTTGCCAGTATTTGAGCCTCAGAGTAACACTGGGACATTGGACTTTGTGCTTTCATTTGACTCTCAGCACCCTGCACTCCCAGGACAAGCCCAAAGAAGACCTCTATACCAGATGGTCCTTCTTCCCTGACCCCCACCCACCCCGTATACATACGTATTCTGTTAATCCTTGCTTAACACTGTCTTAACTTCATAATCACAGTTAATAGTTATATAGGGTTTGCTATGTGTTTTATGTATATCTACTCATTTATTTATTTCAGTATTCCTGTTGGGTGAGTTCCTAATTTTATCACTAGTCTGAAGATAAGTTAATTAGGCACAAAGAGATGATGTAACTCATCATGATCACATACTTACTAGGGTTTGGAACCAGGAGTCAAACCCTTGCAGTCAAGTCTGTAGAGCTTGCCCTCTTACCCACCTCACTCTCTTACTGACTATTAGTCAGTCATTCAGCTAAGCCCTTCCCAGCATTGTCACTCTTCTTCCTTCACAGTATTCTTGTTAACAGCTGTGTTTACAGGTTTTTCAAGCAGAGGCTCAGAGAGGTTAAAGACCTTTCCAGAATCACATAACTAATAATCATAAAAACACTTAACAAATGAAATAAAAGAGGACTTCTTCAACCAGATAAAGAGCATATACAAAAACCCACAGCTAACATCATACTTAATAGTGAAAGCCTGGATGCATTCCACCAAGGATCAGAAACAAGAAGGATGTTTGCTCTCACCACTTCTTTTCAACATTGTAGTGGAAATTCTTGCCAGGACAGATACACAAGAAAATGAAATGAAAGGCATCCAGATTGGAAAGAAAGAAGTAAAACTACCTCTATTTGCAGATGACATGATTTTGTACATAAAAAACACTAAGGAATTTACTTTAAAAAAAACTATTAGAATTAATAAACAAGCTCAGCAAGGTTGCAGGATACAGGATCAATGTACAAAATTAATTTGGATTTCTTTACATTTGCAATGAACAATATAAAGTGTAACTAGCAATTCCATTTACAATGGCATCAATAATAATAAAATACTTAGAAATAAATTTAACAAAAGAAGTTCAAACTTATACTCTGAAAACTACAAAACAGGCTGAAAGAAATCAGAGGACCTAAATCTATAGGAAAACATCCCATATTCATGGATTAGAGACTTAATATTGTTAGGATGGCAATACTCCACACACTGGTCTACAGATTCAGTGATATCCCTATCAAAATTCTAACTGGTTTCTTTTCAGCAATTGCCAAACTGATCCTAAAATTCATACAGGTTTACAAGAGATCTAAATCCCAAAGCTTACTACAAAGCAGCAGTAATCAAGACAGCAACATATTAGCATAAGGATAGACATATGGGTAAATGGAATCAAATGTGAAAGTCCAGAAATAAAGCCATGTATCTATGGTCAACTGATTTTGACAAGGATGTACTGATACATACTACAACATGAATAAACCTCGAAAACATTAAGATGTTACAGGATTTGTATTTAGAATAGATAAAGAATTCTTATGAATCCATAATAAAGACCACCCAACTTAGAAATAGCCAAGGGAACTGAATAGATATTTCTCCAAATATATACATAAGCACATGAAAAGATGTCTGACCTCATCATTTATCAGGGAAATGCAAATCAAAATGATAAGGAGATGCCATTCACACCCACTAGAATGGTTAGAATCAAAAGACAGATAATACTGAGTGTTGGTGAACATGTGGAAAAATCAGAACCCTCATAAACTGCTAACAAACATGAAAAATGGTGCAGCTGCTTTGGAAAACAGTCTGGCAGCTCCTCAAGCAATTAAATGTAGAATTACCACATGATCCAGCAATTCCACTCCTAGGTATATATCAAAGAGAAATGAAAACATAGGTTCACACAAAAACTTAGACATGAATATTCATAGCAGCACTATTTGTAATAGCCAAAATGGTTAAAGCAATCCAGTCCATCAACTGATGAGCAGGTAAACAAAATGTGGTATATCCATAACAACAGAATATCATTCAATCATAAAGAGGAATAAAGTACTGATACATACCACAACATGAATAAACCTTGAAAACATTAAGCTAAGTGAAAGAAATCAGTCACAAAACACCACATATTGTAAAATTTGATTCATATGAAGTATTCAGAAGAGGCAAATGGATAGAGACAGAAAGCAGTACCAAACTTTCAAAGTTTTGTTTCAAAGTACTAAATTTTCAAAGAACTAGTTTCAGTTTCTTAGGGCTAGAGGGCATGGGCAGATGGGAGGGGAACTGCTAAAGGATACATGGGGTTTTTTGAGGAGATGAAATGTTCTAAAATTGACTGTGGTCATGGTTACACATAACTGTGAATTTACTAAAATACATTGGATTGTATGCTTTAAATGGGTGAATTGCATGGTATATGAATTGTATCTCAATAAAGCCATTTAAAAATGTGGTATAAAACCTCAGGCAAATATTCATGAAATTTTCAAAGAACTAATTTCAGTCTACAATCACAGCTGTTTTTCTGTCTCTTTTTAAACTGTTTACCCACATGAAAGGGCTTCATGGAATATTGCCAGATGGCACAATACTTTTCCCAGAAATTTCTGGGAATATATGAAATGATTAGACATATACACACTTAGCCCAGCTGGAATGAGATGTTCACTTGTCTTGCTACTGACTTTGCTATACTACTCAACTTTTCCTATCTCCTAGAGGTGAGAACATCTGGGAACTGGATTTAAAAACTAGTTCTCTAGGAAAAAATCATTAATTAAGAATATTTGAGGGGTGGGGAGAGACTGGTGTGACATGTTGGAGGACAGGCTAGAAGTAGACTTTACAGATTTTATTTTAACCCTTCACCAGATCAACTGCTTTCTGCATATGTCAACATGAAAAGTTTCATCAGCTGTACTTCTGTTCAAAGGCCAACAAACAGAATTGATTCAACACCATTTCTATCTCACTATATCTTATACTTGTCCTGGGTAAACGGTTATTTTTAACATTCTATTAGAGCTTGATTTTTCACTTAAACAAGGTGAAAGCATATTCTGTGGTTGTTTTTGTGACAACTTTCTGTTCTTTCTGTCTTCTAATAGGAACGCCCACCTAAGCCTGAAGTTCCCTGGCTGCTTACTGCCATGTGGTTCGCATGCTGTGACTTAGAAGAATTATTTCCAGTTTTTAAAGAACTTACACAATACATAGTGTTACATCCTATTTCCATACGCATAGGTAAGACGTCGAAAAGGCTCTGCTATATGGGGTTGAAAACAAGCTTGTGAATCCTAACTTTAAGGTCTCCTTTAACCTCTTCTCCAATATCAATATTTTTCACTAGGAAATGTCTTCATTATTAAGAAATTGTGAAATACGTGTTTTCCCAATTTCTTGAGTTGAATGCTTGGTCCATGAATTTTCAATATTTCATGTTTACTATTTTTTTTTTTTTTTTGCGGTGCACGGGCCTCTCACTGTTGTGGCCTCTCCCGTTGCGGAGCACAGGCTCCGGACGCGCAGGCTCAGCGGCCATGGCCCACGGGCCCAGCCGCTCCGCGGCATGTGGGATCTTCCCGGACCAGGGCACGAACCCGTGTCCCCTGCATCGGCAGGCGGACTCTCAACCACTGCGCCACCAGGGAAGCCCCCATGTTTACTATTATATCCATTTTAAAAAGATGCATTTACCTCTAGGTATTGCTTTAGCTGCATCCCATACTTTTTTTTTAACTTTTTATTGATGGATAACATACATATGGAAAAGTACACAAATCAGAATCAACAATTTGATTATCAAAAACCGACTGTACTTATGAGCCACCACCCAAGTCAAGAAATAGGCCAGTACCAGCATCACAGAATCCCCTTATCCTCCTTCATAGGACCCTTTCCCTCTTCCCCAGAGGTTATGCCTGCTCTAATTATAACATTTTATGTTACTTTTTCCCCAAAAGTTTTACTCTGTAGCCCTTTTGATTCTAAAAGTATACTTTTTAATTCAAACGCATTTACGATTTGGGGGTGCTATCATTTTATTGTTTATAATTTACTTACATTGTAGAAATTATACTCATGGTTTGCATGAAATTGATTGTTTGTAATTTATTTATACTTCAGTTTATGTAAAATGTTCCATGTGTGTCTTTCCTTGGATGCAAAAGATATGTAATCTTTTGAACTAAAGATCTATAATCTTTAGTTCAAATCTATTAATTGTGGTGTTTATTTTACTGTCTTTTATACTAAATCTGTAAGGTTCACCACTATGATTGACAATTTCTCTTTGTAATTCTGGAATTTCTCCCATTATATCTTGTGGAACTGATGCTGTTAACTATAAATGCATTTAGGATTATTATCTTTCTAGCAAATTATTCCTTTTTTATTAAATAATATTCCTCTTTACCCTGAATAGTGCTTTTTGCCTTAAATTATATTTTCTAAGGTTAATATTGTTACAGCAGGATTATCTTCATTAGTATTCCCCCTTTATATATTTCTACACTCTTCCTTTTCAAGTCTTTTGTGTCATCGTCATGTTTTCGGTGTATCTTTAGTTGGATTTTGCTGTTTTGAGCAATGTGAGAGTCTCTCTTTTTAAACGGGCAAGTTTTAATCCAATTATTGTAAGGATGGTTATTGATCTATTTCAGTGGCTCTCAACTATGGAAGATTTTGTTCCCCAGGGGACATTCAGCAACATCTGAAGACATTATTGGTTGCCATGACTGGGGTGGTGCTGCAGGTATCTAGTAGGTAGAAACCAGAGATGTGACTAAACATCCTACAGTGCTCAGAACAACCCTCCACAACAAATGACCACTTGGCCCCAAATGGCAGTAGTGGCAGGGCTGAAAAATCCTGATCTATTTGGATTTACATCTATCATCTTATTTTGTGGGGATTTTTTTCCATGGCAGGCTTTTTCTTTGCTTCATTTTTATTTCTTCTTTCTTGCCTTCAAGTGAATTGTCCACATTCTTTTTTTTATTTCCCCTGTACTGATTTGAAGTTCTGTGTTCTATTGCTTTTTTTTTTTTTTTTTTTTTTTTGCGGTATGCGGGCCTCTCACTGCCGCAGCCCCTCCCGCCGCAGAGCACAGGCCCCAGATGCGCAGGCCCAGCGGCCACGGCCCACGGGCCCAGCCGCTCCGTGGCACGCGGGACCCTCCCGGACTGGGGCACGAACCCCCGTCCCCTGCATCGGCAGGCGGACTCCCAACCACTGCGCCACCAGGGAAGCCCTATTGCTATTTTTAGTAATTATTCTTCTACTTCTCATATGAATGTTTATTTACCTGAATATACCTAGTAAGTGTGGTGGTTTAAAAGCTACATGAACCAGAATTTCTGGGATCCTAATATGTTCATTTGATTTCTAAATAAAGACTAGAAAAAATAAAATACTCTTCAATAAATAAATCAAATAAAAATTATGTTTCTATATTGTGGACCAATTAAACAAGGTAGCTAGAAGTAGAACACAAAAGAAAAATACTTATAGGAGAAGCCTAGTGATGGACAGTTAGGGACAGATCTGAAGCAAAAAGGGCTAGATGGATCCTCATAAACACAGAAGCAAAGAAAGTGGGAAGAGGTAGAGGCTGAAAGGTTAAGTAATTCTGGGAACAACTCGTCGTGTTTGGACGAAAGGCACTATGTTATTCCTGTCAACTGGGACTAAAATATTAGTAATTTAAAACAACCATCCTGCTTTCATTTGTTAAATTTCAAGGTTGATTCTGGAAATCCTGCAGAATGGTGAAGGTTTGTACATGTGATAGGATGGCTTGTGTTCTAAAACTGAGCTTTGGATCTTTGCAGGTTAAGTTTAATAATTAATTTCAATGCCACTCTTACCTTCAAAGGCTTCCTAATTTCTTAATCTTGTGTCTTTGATGGTTTCTACGTGCTTCATGTCCTATTAGTTGAGAGTTATAATTTTAAATTATCATGTCTTATTAGTCAAAGCCCTGGTGATTATACAGTAATGAGAACCTGAAGAGAAAAGAAGTCCTTTTGGCATAAGTGGTTCTACTACCTGGTCCTCAGAATAATGCATCCACTTTCAACTAGAAAGCACTGTGATATGCTGTGTCCTGTGGTCTCATACCATGTAACTGTGTATATTTCATATAGAAATTAGAAGTCTTGCAGAGGTACATACTCCATGGCTCCAGGGCCATGGTCTTAAGTGTCACTACATTGCAAACTGTCACCAGCTTTGTGGTTGCTATTGTTAGGCCCTCAGAGGAGAGTCCCAGTAGACCAGCTGGAGAAACTGGTTTCCTAGCCCACCATGGAAGCCAACTATTTTGCCTAATGTTCGACCGCAGCAGCCTGTTTCATCACTAGATGGTTGTGCTGGTTTGCTGAGGGGCTTACACCGTACTGTGCTCCCTGCACCTGCAGGAATTTCTTTTTTTTTTTTTTCTCCCATTCAGTAGGTTGTCTTTCTTTTTTTCTTTTTTTTAAATCATTTCTTTATTTTTTCCCATGTTCAGTATTAGTTATCTATTTTATAACTATTAGTGTATATATGTCAATCCCAACCTCCCAATTCATCCCACCACCACCACTACCACCCCGCTTTCCCCGCTTGTTGCCCATACATTTGTTCTCTACATCTGTGTCTCTTTCTGCCTTGAAAACTGGTTCATCTGTACCATTTTTCTAGATTCCACATATATGCATTAATATACGATATTTGTTTTTCTCTTTCTGACTTACTTCACTCTGTATGACAGTCTCTAGGTCCATCCACGTCTCTACAAATGACCCAATTTCGTTCCTTTTTATGGCTGAGTAATATTCTATTGTGTATATGTACCACATCTTCTTTATCCATTTGTCTGTCGATGGGCATTTAGCTTGCTTCCATGACCTGGCTATAGTAAATAGTGCTACAATGAACATTAGGGTGCATGTGTCTTTGGGAATTATGGTTTTCTCTGGGTATATGCATAGGGTGAGATTGCTGGGTCACATGGTAATTCTTAGTTTTTTAAAGAACCTCCATACTGTTCTCCATAGTAGCTGTATCAATTTACAGTCCCACCAGCAGTGCAAGAGGTTTTTCTCCACACCCTCTCCAGCATTTGTTATTTGTAGATTTTCTGATGATGGCCACTCTAACCAGTGTGAGAAGATACCTCATTGTAGTTTTAATTTGCATTTCTCTAATAATTAGTGATGTTGAGCAGCTTTTCATGTGCCTCTTGGCCATCTATATGTCTTCTTCAGAAAGATATCTATTTACGGGCTTCCCTGGTGGCGCAGTGGTTGAGAGTCTGCCTGCCAATGCAGGGGACACGGGTTCGAGCCCTGGTCTGGGAAGATCCCACATGCCACAGAGCAACTGGACCTGCGAGCCACAGCTGCTGAGCCTGCGCGTCTGGAGCCTGTGCTCCACAACAAGAGAGGCTGCGATAGTGAGAGGCCCGTGCACCGCGATGAAGAGTGGCCCCCGCTCGCCACAATTAGAGAAAGCCCTTGCACAGAAACGAAGACCCAACACAGCCAATAAATAAATAAATTTATAAAAAAAAAAAAAAAAGAAAGATATCTATTTAGGTCTTCTGCTCATTTTTTGATTGGGTTGTTTGTATTTTTAATATTGAACTACATGAGCTGTTTATATATTTTGGAGATTAATCCTTTGTCTGTTGATTCCTTTGCAAATAATTTCTCCCATTCTGAGGGTTGTCTTTTCGTTTTGTTTATAGTTTCCTTTGCTGTGCAAAAGCTTTTAAGTTTCATTAGGTACCCATTTGTTTATTTTTGGTTTTATTTCCATTACTCTAGGAGGTGGGTCAAAAAAGATCTTGCTGTGATTTATGTCAAACAGTGTTCTTCCTATGTTTTCCTCCAAGAGTTTTATAGTTTCTGGGCTTACATTTAGGTCTTTAATCCATTTTGAGTTTATTTTTGTGTATGGTGTTAGGGAGTATTCTAATTTCATTCTTTCACATGTAACTGTCCAGTTTTCCCAGCACGAGTTATTGAAGAGGCTGTCTTTTCTCCATTGTATATCCTTGCCTCCTTTGTCATAGATTAGTTGACAATAGGTGCGTGGGTTTATCTCTGAGCTTTCTATCCTGTTCCATTGATCTATATTTCTGTTTTTGTGACAGTACCATATTGTCTTGATTACTGTAACTTTGTAGTATAGTCTGAAGTCAGGGAGTCTGATTCCTCCAGCTCCGTTTTTTTCCCTCAAGATGGCTTTGGCTATTCAGGGTCTTTTGTGTCTCCATACAAATTTTAAGATTTTTTGTTCTAGTTCTGTAAAAAATGCCATTGGTAATTTGATAAGGATTGCATTGAATCTGTATATTGCTTTGGGTAATATAGTCATTTTCACAATATTGATTCTTCCAATCCAAGAACATGGTATATCTATCCGTTTGTGTCATCTTTGATTTCCTTCATCAGTGTCTTATTGTTTTCTGAGTGCAGATATTTTACCTCCTTAGATAGGTTTATCCCTAGGTATTTTATTCTTTTTCTTGCGATGGTGAATGGGATTGTTTGCTTAATTTCTCTTTCTGATCTTTCATTGTTAGTGTATAGCAATGCAAGAGATTTCTGTGCATTAATTTTGTATCCTGCAACTCTACCAAATTCACTGATTAGCTCTAGTAGTTTTCTGGTGACATCTTCAGGATTCTCTCTGTATAGTATCATGTCATCTTCAAACAGTGACAGTTTTACTTCTTCTTCTCCAATTTGTATTCCTTTTATTTCTTTTTCTTCTCTGATTGCCGTGGCTAAAACTTCCAAAACTATGTTGAATAATAGTGGTGAGAGTGGACATCCTTCTCTTGTTTGTGATCTTAGTTGAAATGCTTTCAGTTTTTCACCATTGAGAATGATGTTTGCTGTGGGTTTGTCATATATGGCCTTTATTATGTTGAGGTAGGTTCCCTTTATGCCCACTTTCTGGAGAGTTTTTATCATAAATTGGTGTTGAATTTTGTCAAAAGCTTTTTCTGCATCTATTGAGATGTGGTTTTTATTCCTTAATTTGTTAATGTGGTGTATCACACTGATTTATTTGCATATATTGAAGAATCCTTGCATCCCTGTGATAAATCCCACTTGAACATGGTGTATGATCCTTTTAATGTGTTGTTGGATTCTGTTTGCTAGTATTTTGTTGAGGATTTTTGCATCTATATTCATCAGTGATATTGGTCTGTAGTTTTCTTTTTTTGTAGTATATCTGTCTGGTTTTGTTATCAGGGTGATGGTGGCCTCATAGAATGAGTTCGGGAGTGTTCCTTCCTCTGAAAGTTTTTGGAAGAGTTTGAGAAGGACGGGTGTTAGCTCTTCTCTAAATGTTTGATAGAATTCACCTGTGAAGCCATCTGGTCCAGAACTTTTGTTTGCTGGAAGGTTTTTAATCACAGTTTCAATTTCATTACTTGTGATTGGTCTGTTCATATTTTCTATTTCTACCTGCTTCAGTCTTAGAAGCTTATACCTTTCTAAGAATTTGTCCATTTCTTCCAGGTTGTCCATTTTATTGGCATAGAGTTGCTTGTAGCGGTCTCTTATGATGCTTCATATGTCTGAAGTTTCCATTGTAATTTCTCCTTTTCATTTCTAATTGTATTGATTTGAGCCCTCTCCCTTTTTTTCTTCATGAGTCTGGCTAAAGGTTTATCAATTTTGTTTATCTTCTCAAGAAGCAGCTTTTAGTTTTATTGATCTTTGCTACTGTTTTCTTCATTTCTATTTCATTTATTTCTGCTCTGATCTTTATGATTTCTTTCCACCTACTAACTTTGGGTGTTATTAATTCATCTTTCTCTAGTTCCTTTAGGTGTAAGGTTAGATTGTTTATTTGAGATTTTTCTTGTTTCTTGAGGTAGGATTGTATTGCTATAAACTTCCCTCTTAGAGCTGCTTTTGCTGCATCCTGTAGGTTTTGGATTGTTGTGTTTTCTTTGTCATTTGTCTCTAGGTTGTTTTTATTTCTTCTTTGATTACTTCAGTTATCTCTTGGTTTTTAGTAACATATTGTCTAACCTCCATGTGTTTGTGTTTTTAATGTTTTTTCCCTGTAATTGATTTCTAATCTCATAGTGTTGTGATTGAAAAAGTTGCTTGATATGATTTCAATTTTCTTAAATTTACCGAGGCTTGATTTGTGGCCCAAGATGTGATCTATCCTGGAAAATGTTCCATGTGCATTTGAGAAGAAAGTGTAATCTGCTGTTTTTGGATGGAATGTCCTAGAAATATCAATTAAGTCTGTCTGGTCTAATGTGTCACTTAAGGCTTGTGTTTCCTTATTAATTTTCTGTCTGGATGATCTGTCCATTGGTGTAAATGAGGTGTTAAAAGTCCTCCACTATTATTGTGTTACTGTTGATTTCCTCTTTTATAGCTGTTAGCATTTGCCTTCTGTATTGAGGTGCTCCTATGTTGGGTGCATATATATTTATAATTGTTATATCTTCTTCTTGGATTGATCCCTTGATCATTATGTAGTGTCCTTCCTTGTCTCTTGTAACATTCTTTATTTTAAAGTCTATTTTGCCTGATATGAGAATTGCTACTCCAGCTTTCTTTTGATTTCCATTTGTATGGGATATCTTTTTCCACTCCCTTGCTTTCAGTCTGTATGTGTCCCTAGGTCTGAAATGGGTCTCTTGTAGGCAGCATATATATGGGCCTCATTGTTGTATCCATTCAGTGAGCCTGTAACTTCTGATTGGAGCATTTAATCCATTCACATTTAAGGTAATTATTGATATGTATGTTCCTATTACCATTTTCTTAATTGTTTTGGGTTTGTTTTTGTAGGTCTTTTTCTTCTCTTGTGTTTCCCACTTAAAGAAGTTCCTTTGGCATTTGTTGTAGAGCTGGTTTGTGGTGCTGAATTCTCTTAACTCCTGCTTGTCTGTAAAGCTTTTGATTTCTCTGGTGAATGTGAATGAGATCCTTACTGGGTAGAGTAATCTTGGTTGTAGGTTCTTCCCTTTCATCACTTTAAATATATCATGCCACTCCCTTCTGGCTTGTAGAGTTTCTGCTGAGAAATCAGCTGTTAACCTTGTAGGAGTTCCCTTGTATGTTATTTGTCATTTTTTCCTTGTGGCTTTCAATAATTTTTCTTTGTCTTTAATTTTTATCAGTTTGATTACTATGTGTCTCGGCATGTTTCTCCTTGGGTTTATCCTACCTGAGACTCTCTGCACTTCCTGGACTTTGGTGGCTATTTCCTTTCCCATGTTAGGAACATTTTTGACTATAATCTCTTCAAATATTTTCTTGGGTCCTTTTTCTCTCTCTTCTCCTTCTGGCATCCCTATAATGCGAATGTTCGTGTGTTTAATGTTATCCCAGTGGTCTCTTAGGCTGTCTTCATTTCTTTTCATTCTTTCTTCTTTATTTGGTTCCACAGCAGTCAATTCCACCTTTCTGTCTTCCAGGTCACTTATCCGTTCTTCTGCCTCAGTTATTCTGCTATTTATTCCTTCTAGTGTATTTTTCATTTCAGTTATTGTATTGTTCATCTCTGTTTGTTTGTTCTTTAATTCTTCAAGGTCTTTGTTAAACATTTCTTGCACCTTCTCGATCTTTGCCTCCATTCTTTTTCCGAGGTCCTGCATCATCTTCACTATCATTATTCTGAA
This sequence comes from Neophocaena asiaeorientalis asiaeorientalis, assembly GCF_003031525.2. Classification (NCBI taxonomy): domain Eukaryota; kingdom Metazoa; phylum Chordata; class Mammalia; order Artiodactyla; family Phocoenidae; genus Neophocaena; species Neophocaena asiaeorientalis. The sequence goes on from NW_020173116.1 coordinate 1,933,209, forward strand.
TTCTTTTTCTGGAAGGTTGCCTATCTCCACTTCATTTAGTTGTTTTTCTGGGGTTTTATCTTGTTCCTTCAGCTGGTACACAGTCCTCTGCCTTTTCATTCTGTCTGTCTTTCTGTGAATGTGGATTTTGTTCCACATGCTGCAGAACTGTAGTTCTTCTTGCTTCTGCTGTCTGCCCTCTCACTCTGCAGGAATTTCAATGCTAATTCTTACTACATGTTATAACCAGAGTAAGGGCTAACTAGAATCCTAAGCCTCATGTGAGATGCAAGCCCATTTCTTATAAATATTCCAGAGGGGTTGAGGGCAATGTGTTCTGTTTATTAGGGCATAAAGTTGTAGCGATGTCAATTTATTCATATATTATTTATATGGTAAAAATTATTTATACCAGAATTTTTAATTTGCTTTATCTGTCACAGACTGACAGTTGTGTTATTTCCTATCATTAATATGTTTTTCTGCTTTTTCTTCTGCCTTCAGCAGTGATGGTTTGATGTATTTTTGTGCTATTGTCTGACACATATAGGTTTATTTTATTGTGTTTTTATTATTGGGTTTGTATTTTAATTAATATAACTTGAACAATTTCATCCCATTTAATTATATTTGCCTTGAATTTTAATATATCCAGTGTTACTCTTATCATGTCAAGTGTTTGTTTTTGCTCACATTTGATTGATATATCTCTATGCATCCTTTTATTTTTAACTTCTCTGTCATTTGTTTTAGCTTTGCCTTTTGTTAAGTGGTTTGAATTCGTTTTCTGATCCAATTTTAAATTCACTATTTTTTAATTAGGTTGGGTAGGGGGACATTAAATATATTTACATTTGTGGTAATGTAAAAAGCTAATGGTAAATGTAGAGATTTTTTAATTACCAAATATATTTATTTAATATCAAAGTCAAAGCAACTTTAATTAAAGCATATTTTTAAATTGTGCTTCCAGGATCTTTTGAGACTTATCTTAACCCACCTGAACAGGAAGCCTATTCTAAAATAAAGGAGGATGATCAACTCATGACAACAGAAAGGGTGCCCACAAGCCATAATTTTTGGTGTCCAGAATTAAGTTCTTTCCATAAGCTAATTCTTATTAAATGCTGTAAAGAAGAAAAGGTAGGAGATTTTTTCATTAAAGAACTGTGTTATAATTACTTCTACTAAAGCTCACCAGTCAGTTATGATTCATGGACTGAAGTAGATTTGTTTAGAGAGTAGCAATGGCCAAGTTTGGGAGGTGGTTTGTGACTCTGTGTTATTAATAAGAAATAGAGACTTTGTTATTAACAGAACATAATGTTTTATACAGAAAATGATGAATGAAAAGGTTGGAGAGCCAGCCAGGAACCTGGTGGTCCTTCCCTGGTGTGTGCCATGGGAAACTTGTGCTCTCTGCTAGGGAGGGCAGGGATCTGCTGGACAGCATTAGCAGGGGATTGATGGGCCTTTCAGATCTTGGCAGCAATGGGAAGAAGACATTTGAAGAGAAAAACACCATAGTTACCAAGACCAGTTTGAAGATGGTTGATGTAGTTTATATAAGAAATTACAGCAGTCTGCATAAAAAAAGAACAAAATAATGCCATTTGCAGCAAGATGGATAGACCTAGAGATTATCATACTAAGTGAGATCAGACAAAGAAAAATATCATATGATATTGCTTATATGTGGAATCTATTTTAAAAATGATACAAATGAACTTATTTACAAAACAGAAAAACTCACATATCTTGAAATCAAACTTATAGTTACCAAAGAGGACCTGCTGTATAGCACAGGGAACTCTACTCAATATTCTGTAATAACCTATATGAGAAAATAATCTGAAAAAGAAAAAAAATTTTTTAAAAGTTATGGCAAACTGAATTAGGATAGAGGTAGTAGATTAAAGAGACGGAGGGGGATGTGGAGATGGGGCAACTGTGTTGCTCCTAGTTTCTGAGTGGGTACCAAAGGGGATGGTTGTATCAACAACTAAGCAAATGTGAAAGGAAAAACATGTCAGAGAAAGATGTCACTGAGTCTGCAGTGTCCACCAGTATCAGAGTGTATAGCAGTATGGAGACCAATTAATATCTGGTTATAAAACTCTAGAGAGAGGGCTTCCCTGGTGGCGCAGTGGTTGAGAGTCCACCTGCTGATGCAGGGGATGTGGGTTCGTGCCCCGGTCTGGGAAGATCCCACATGCCGTGGAGCAGCTGGGCCCGTGAGCCATGGCTGCTGAGCCTGCGCGTCTGGACCCTGTGCTCTGCAACAGGAGAGGCCACAACAGTGAGAGGCCCGCATACCACAAAAAAAAAAAAAAAAAAAAAAAAAAACTCTAGAGAGAAATATGGCTTAGAAATAGAGTTTGGGGAATCATTAGCATTGAGTTAGAAAGTAAAACCACAGGAGTTGTTAAAATGGTAGAGGAATAATAGAATAAGAGGACAAGTGGGCAAAGGATGAAACCCTGAGAAGCACCAACTTTGAAAGGGCAGAGAGAAAGGATGAAGAACCCATGAGAAGGAAGAGGCAGAGGGGCAAGAAGAACACCAGGAGAAAGAAGTGACGTGGAAACCAAAGAAGTATAGAGTTTCGGTACAGCAAGTTATCAACAGAATGAATGAATGGAGGATGTTCTTATGAGAAATGAGAGAAAGAAAACTTGCTGGAGAAAGCCAAAGCATAGCTGGGAAATATTGAGGCTATGCTGTAGGATTTTCTGCCATCTCTGTAGGGACACTGAAAGGCTGTGGGGTCGACCTGGGCTACCAATAATTACAATAGATGAATAGAGGATAAAAAGCCATTGAGACTGTTGGTAAAAGTAGTTCTATAAACGAGGAGAGATCTAAGAAAGAGCTTATAGACTGGGAGAAGAGGAAAAACCTTGAAAGTTTCTTTGGAAGCAAATGTAGTTGGACTAGAGGAGTAGCAGAGCTAGAAGGATGGGAGAGATTGTGATCAAAGTTGAACTTAAAATTTCTGATGAGCAGTTCTAAGTGATGACAATGTCCTGAGGGTGGCCATGGGTGTGGGTGACTGAGGAAGTGATGAGATGATGTGCATTAGAGGTCAAGGAACTGTGGTGTTAGTATGTGGGATGGCCTTATGGACCCTGAACCTGGGTTGTGTCACCCCAGATGGTGAGACACAGTTGATAAATCATTGGAACAGACATGAATGGAGAGGAAAGCTATGAGCAGATGGAAAGTCTTCAGTGAATATGGGACAGTGGCTACCAGGTTGGATGCTGACAAGAATGAAGGATGACTAAGTGGCAGGTGCCCCAAAGAAGAAGGAGTTTTAAAGATTAAGACATGTGCTAGAAAATTCTAGACTATGGGAAGTTGTTGTTGTTTCAGATTCTGTGTCTCTGTGTATGAGCTTAGGTTCTTTAGGTTACAACCATAGAGAGTAAACTTAATAAGTTTAAGAAAAAATGATTTATTAAAATTAAAAGATACGAGGGGGGGTAGCTCATTAAATTCAAGGAAAAGTCAATTAATCACGCTTCAGGAAGAGTAATAACCTGGGCAGTTCAATGAACATAGCTCTGTAGTATTGCAATTATCAGCACTCAGCTCTCAACTATAAATTGTTCCTCTAGTTTCAAATTCTTAAGAGAGAGATTCTGATTGGTCCAGCTTGACTTAAGTTTTACCCCTGGTCCAGTCAGCTATGGATAGGGAAATTGCATCATACAGTAAAAATATGACTACTGGAAGATTTCCTAGAGAAGAGATGCTGGTCGGCTATGTCCATGCAAGATCCCACCTGCTGTGAGGCCTTATCTCCCAGCCAGCATTCCCATTTCTCTGATCCAGAGAAGACCAGACTCAGGAAAGTCCTGAGAGTCACCTTCCAATATTTGAAGACTGGTAACTTTCTCTCAGCTTCTGTTCATAGAACATTTAACAAATACCTTGGTAAGTAATTATTGCATTCTAGGCACTGAGGCTACAATTGTGAAAAAGAAAAAATTCAAATTCCATACTCCCATGGGCTCACATTCTAGTGGGAGAGAGGGGGAAAAAAAAGAATAAAATATTTTCCATTTGCAAAAAGTTCTTGGAAGGACATGAATGGGAAGTTTCAGTAAAAGTAATAGAGTGAAAGCTAGTTTAGGGTGGGAACCAAGGAGGACCTCTTTGAAGGGGTGATATTCTCAACTTCTCATATAAATCATTTCCTGTGTCAAACCAACATCCAATTCGGTGGGGAGGTAAGGGCTGAGCAGCAGCTAGACGTGGAGTAGTACCCTGGCTGGGGAAGCCTAGCAGGGACTGGAGGGAGGGCCTACTGGGAGAAGAGGGTCCCGGACGAGAAGGGCCCAGAAGAGACAGGCCTTCAGGCTGTGGTCAGAGCTGCTGCTCATGGGAGCAAATATGAAATAAATAGAATGGGAAATGGAATCAAGCCCTGAACCGGAAGTGGGCGGAGTCACTCCCCTTGGGCACCACCTAGGCTTTGATAGAAGTAAAGGGGCTTCACAAGGGATACTTGCCCACCCTTCCCAGTCACAGGCTGCAGGTCAGCCTGAGGGCAGGGATTCTTTTTTTCACTTGGACCCTTTGAAGAATGTAATGATAGTTGCAGGCCTTCTTAGAAAATGCATGAATGCTCTCCCACATATGATTTTATAATTCTAGGTTAAGAATTCCGATCTTAGGAAATGAAATTCGTTCTCTTTCTCTCTCTCTCTCTCTCTCTCTCTCACACACACACACACACACACACACACACACACACACACTTTTTTTTTTTTTTTTTAACCTTTTCATCCTCTGCACCCATTTTCCCCTCTCTGGCAACCACCAATCTTTTCTCTGTATCTAGGAGTTTGTTGTTGTTGTTGCTATTCTTAAGACTACACATATAAGAGAGGTAATATATTTATTTTTCTCTGTCTGACTTATTTCACTTAGTATAATGCCCGCAAGACCCATTCATGTTGTTGCAAATGGCAAGATTTCGTTCTTTTTCATGCCTGAATAATATTCTATTGTGTGTGTACATATATATACCACATTTTCTTTATTCATTTATCCATTGATGGACACAGGTTGTTTCCATGACCTAGCTATTGTAAATAGTGCTTTAGTTAACATGGGGTGCATATATCTTTTCAAGTTAGTGTTTACATTTTCTTAGCATAAAGACCCAGAATTGTGAGTGCTGGATCATACAGTAGTGCTATTTTTAATTTTTTGCAGACATAGACACTGTTTTCCATAGTGGCTGAACCAATTTACATTCCCACCAACAGTGCCCAAGGGTTCCCTTTTCTCAACATCCTCACCAACACTTATTTCTTGTCTTTTTGATAATAGTCATTTTAGTAGGTATGAAATGATATCTCATTGTGGTTTTGATTTGCACTTCCCTGATGATTAATGATGCTGAGCACCTTTTTCATGTACCTGTTGGCCATCTGTATGTCTTTTTTGGAAAAATGCCTATTCAAATCTTCTGCCTATTTTTTAATTGGATTGTTTGGGGGCTTTTTGCTATTGAGGTACATGAGTTATTTGTATATTTTGTATATTAGCCCCTTATCTAAGATTTGCAAATATTTTCTACTATTCAATATGTTGCCTTTTCATTTTGTTGATAGTTTCTTTTGCAGTGCATAAGCTTTTTAGTATGATGTAGCCCTACTTATTTATTTTGACTTTTGTTGTTTTTGCTTTTGGTGTCAGATTCAAAAAATCATTACCAAGACCTGTGTCAAGGAGCTTACTGTGTATGTTTTCTTCTAGGACTTTTATGGCTTCAAGTCTTATGTTTGAGTCTTTAATCCATTTTGAGTAAATATTTGTGTATAGTGTAACATAGTGGCTGAGTTTCATTCTTTTACATGTGACTGTCTAGTTTTCCCAACACCATTAATTGAAGAAACCGTCCTTTCCCCATTTTATATTCTTGACCTGTTTGATGTAATTTAACTGACCATATATGCCTGGGTTTATTTCTGGGCTCTTTGTTCTGTTCCATTGATCTGTGTGTCTGTTGTTATGCCAATATCATACTGCTTTAATTACTTGAGCTTTGTAACATAGTTTGAAATCAGGGAGTGTGTTGCCTCCAGCTCTGTTCTTCTTTCTCAAGATTGCTTTGGCTATTAGAGTTTTTTCTGCAGTTCTGTACAAACTTTAGGATTATTTATCCTGGTTCTGTGAAAAATGCCATTGGAATTTTTGATAGAGATTGCACTGAATCTGCAAATTGCCTTGGGTATTGTGGACATTTTAACAATATTGATTCTCCCAACCATGAACACAGAATATCTTTCCACTTATTTGTGTTTTCTTCAATGTTTTGTCATTAATGTCTTGTAGTTTTCAATATACAGGTATTTCATCTCTTGGTTAAATGTATTCCTAGGTATTTTATTCTTTTTGATGTAATTGTAAATGGGATTGCTTTCTTCTTTTCTCTTTCATATAGTTTGTTATTAGTATGTAAAAACACAACAGATTTTTGTGTCTTGATTTTGTATCCTGCAATATTACTGAGTTCATTTATTAGTTGTAACAGTTTCTTGATAGAGTCTTTAGTGTTTTCCACATATGACAGTATGTCATCTGCAGGCAGTGACAGTTTTATTTCTTCCTTTCCAATTTGGATGTCTTTTTTTTTCTTACTTAATTGCTCTGGCCAGGACTTCCAATACTATGTTGAATAAAAATAGTAAGAGTGGGCATCATTGCCTTGTTCCTGTTCTTAAAGGAAAGGCTTTTACCTTTTCACTACTGAGTATGATGTTAGCTGTGGGCTTGTCATATATAGCCTTTATTATGTTGAGGTATGTTCCCCCTTGTTGGAAGTTTTATCATAAATGTGTATTGAATTTTGTCAAATGCTTTTTCTGCATCTATTTTTTAATATTTATTATTTATTTATTTGTGGCTGCTTCAGGTCTTAGTTGCAGCACACAGGATTTTTTGTCACAGTGCAAGCGCTCTTCATTGTGGCACACGGGCTTCTCTCTAGTTGTGGTTCATGGGCTTCAGAGCACGTGGGCTCTCTTATTGCAGCACATGGGCTCTCTAGATGTGGCTTACAGGATCAGTAGTTGTGTGTGGGCTCAGTAGTTGCGGCGCATGGGCTTAGTTGCCTCACAGCATGTGGGATCTTAGTTCCCTGACCAGGGATAGAACTCGCGTCCCCTGCATTGGAAGGCAGACTCTCAACCACCAGGCCACCAGGGAAGTGCCTTTTTCTGCATCTATTGAGGTGCCTATATGTTTTTTATCCTTCATTTTGTTAATGTGGTGTATCACAGTGACTGATTTGTGAATGTTGAACCATCCTTGCATCCCTGGAATAAGTCCCACTTGATTATGTGTATGATCCTTTTAATGTATTTTTGAACTTGGTTCACTAATATTTTGTTGAGGATTTGGCATCTTTGTTCATCAAGGATATTGGTCTGTAATTTTCTTGAGGTGTCCTTGTGTCTAATGACAGTGAGCATATTTTCTTGTGTTTATTGGCTATTTGTAGAACTGTCTATTCAGATCATTTGCCATTTTTTAAAACTATTTGTCTTTTTCTTATGGAGTTGAAAGAGTTCTTTATATATTCTAAATAAAATTTCCTTAACAGATACATTATTTGAAAGAAAAAAAGTTCTCCCACTCTGTAGTTGTCTTCACTTTCTTTATGGTGTCCTTTGAAACAAAATTTTTTTAATTTTTAATTTGGTGATTTCCAATTTGTTTTTCTTTTGTCACTCATCCTTTTGATGCCACATCTAAAAAGCCATTGCCTAATTCAATGTCATGAAGATTTACTCCTATGTTTTCTTTTAAGAGTTATAAAACTTTATCTCTTACATCAAGATCTTTGATCCATTTTGATTTAATTTTTATACAGTGTTAGGTAAGGAGCCAACTTGATTCTTTTGCATGTGAATATCCAGTTGTCCCAGCATCACTTGTTAAAAGACTTCTTTCTCCATTGAATGATCTTGACACCCTTGCCAAAAATCAATTGGCCATAATTGTCAGAGTTTATTTCTAATATATCAGTTCTAGTCCATTGATCTGTATGTCTACCCTTATGCCACTACTGCACTGTGTTGATTATTGTAGCTTTGTGGCAAGTTTTAAAATTGGGAAGTGTGAGTCTTCCAACTTTGCTCTTCTTTTTCAAGATTATTTTGACTATTCTGGGTCCCTTGAGTTTCCATATGAATTTAGGATCAGCTTGGAAATTTCTGAAAAGAAACCAGTCAGAATTTTGATTGGACTCTGTAGATCAATTTAGGGAGTATTGGCATCTTAACAACATTGTCTTCCAATCCATGTACATGGGGTGTTTTTCCATTTATTTGGATCTTCTTTAATTTATTCCAACAATGTTTTATAGTTCTCAGAGACTAAGTTTTGCATTTCTCTTGTTAAATTTACTTCTAAATATTTTGTTCTTTCTGTTGCTATTGTAAGTGGAATTGCATTCTAATTTCATTGTTGGTTCTCTCACTGCTACTGTAGAGAAATACAGTTGATTGCTGTATATTTTTGTATACTGCAAACCTGCTGAACTTGTTTATTCAACAGACTTTTACTGTGTTTAATAGCATTTTCTATATACAAGATCTTGTCATCTGCAAATAGAGATGGTTTTACTTCTTCCTTCCCAATCTAGATATCTTTTATTTTATTTTCTTAACTAATTGCCCTAGTTAGAACATCCAGGACAATGTTGAAGAGAAGTAATGGCAGTGGAGGTACTTGCCTTGTACCTATCTTAGGTACCATTAAGTATGATGTTAGCTGTGGGGTTTTCATTGATACCTCTTAACAGGTTGAGGAATTTCCCCTCTATTTCTGTTACGTTGAGTGTCTCTCAAGAGTGTTACATTATTTTATTAAATTTATTTCTGGAGGGGGGAAATGTTACTTTATAATTTTCCTTTTATAAAAATATATTAGAATGATAGAATTGTTACCTAAAGAGATATGTTTTTTTAATTTACGTTGCCTGAGCTATATTATTTTTTTCCAGATTTACTGAGATATAACTAACAAGTAACATTGTTTAAGAGGTGTACAACATGATGATTTGATACATACATATATTGCAAAATGATTACCACAATATGGTTAATTAACACATCCATCACCTCACATAATTACCGTGTGTGTGTGTGTGTGTGTGTGTGTGTGTGGTGAGAACATTTCAGACCTAATCTCTTAACTTTTAAATATATAATATTGTTAACTGGAGTCACCATGCTATACATTCGAATGCTACTACTTATTTATCTTGTAAGTGGAAGTTTGTACCCTTTGAAACATCTCCCCATTTCTTCCCCCTCCCAATACCCTGGCAACCAGCATTCTACTCTCTGTTTCTGTGAGTTCAGCTCTGTTAGATTCCACATGTAAGTGATACCATACAGTGTTTATCTTTCTCTAATTTATTTCACTTAACATAATGTCCTCGAGGTCCATCTTTGCTATCACAAATGGCAAGATATTCCATTGTATATATTTACCAAATGTCTTTACCCATTAATCTGTGGATGCATATTTAGATTGTTTTCATGTCTTGGCTATTGTGAATAAGGCTGCAATGAATATGGGGGTGCAGATACCTCTTCAAGGTAGTGACTTCATTTCATTCAAATAAATACCCAGAAGTGGGATTACTGGATCATCTGGTAGCTGTATTTTTAATTTGTTAAGGAACCTCCATTCTGTTTTCCATAGTGGCTACACCAATTTACATTCCTGCCAACAATGCAAAAGGGTTCCCTTTTATTCACCAACATTACTTATCTCTTGTCTTTTTGTTAACAGCAATTCTAACAGGTATGAGGTGATAGCTCATTGTAGTTTTGATTTGCATTTCCCTGATAATTAGTGATGTTGAGCACCTTTTTATGTACCTGTTGCCCATTTGTATATCTCCTTTGGAAAAATGCCTATTTAGATCCTTTGCCCATTTTTTAACCAGATTGTTTGTTTTTGCTATTAAGTTGCATGAGTTTCTTACATATTTTGGATTTTAACACCTTATCAGATATATGGTTTTAAGATACCTTCTCCCATTCCATAGGTTGCCTTCTTATTTTGTTGGTTACTTCTTTTGCTGTGCAGGAGCTTTTTTGTTTTGTATAGTCCCTTGTTTATTTTTGTTTTCATTGCTTGTGCTTTTGGTGTCATATCCAAAAACTCGTTGCTAAAACTATGTCAAGGAAATTTTCCCCTCTGTTTTCTTCTAGAAGTTTTATGGATTTGGGTCTTATATTTAAATATTTAATTCATTTTGAGTTGATTTTTATGAGTGGTGTAAGACAGCAGTCCAATTTCATTCTTTGCCATGTGAATGTCCAGTTTGTCCAACACCAGTTATTGAAGAGACTATTCTTTCCCCATTGATTATTCTTGGCTTTCTTGTCAAATATTAGTAGTAGACCATATATGTGTAGGTTTATTTCTGGGCTCTCAGTTGTGTTCCATTCATCTATGTGTCTGTTTTCTTGTCGGTACCATACTGTTTTGATTACTATACCTTTGGAATATAATTTGAATTCAGGAAGTGTCCTGCCTCCAGCTTTGATCTTCTTTCTCAGGATTGTTTTGGCAATTGCAGGTCATTTGTGGTTCCATATAAATTTAGGAATTTTTTTCTATTTCTGTGAAAAACATCAATGGAATTTTGATAGGGATTGCATTGAATCTATAGATGGCTTTGGGTAGTATGGACATTTTAACAATATTAATTCTTACAATCCACAAACACAGGATATCTTTCCATTTGTTTATGTCTTCTTCATTGTCTTTTATCAATGTCTTGTCAGTGTACAAATCTTTCACTTCCTTGGTTAAATTTATTCCTAAGTATTTTATTGTTTTTGATGCTATTGGAAGTGCATAGTTTTCTTTTTTTAATTTATTTTTTATTTTATTTTTTATAATTAATTTTTATTGGAGTATAGTTGCTTTACAATGTTGTGTTAGTTTCTACTGTACAGCAAAGTGAATCAGTTATACATATACATATATCCCCTCTTTTTTGGATTTCCTTCCCATTTAGGTCACCACAGAGCAGTGAATAGAGTTCCCTGAGCTATACAGTAGGTTCTCATTAGTTATATATTTTATATATAGTATCAATAGTGTATATATGTCAATCCCAATCTCCCAATTCATCCCACCTGCTCCCTTTCCCCGCTTGGTGTCCATACATTTGTTCTCTACATCAGTGTCTCTATTTCTGTTTTGTAAATAAAATCACCTATACCATTTATCTAGATTCCACATATACACATTAATATATGGTATTTGTTTTTTCCTTTCTGATTTAAGATAGTTTTCTTTATTTCTCTTTCAGATATTTCACTGTAGCTTGTATAAACACAACTGATTTTGTATGTTGATTTTGTATCCTGCAACTTTACCTAATTCATTTATTAGGTCTAACAGTTTTTTGATGAAGTCTTTAGGATTTTCTATACACAGATGACCCTTGAACAATGCAGAGGTTAGGGGCACTGGCCCTCTGCACAATAGAAAATCTACATATAACTTTACAGTCAGCCCTCTGTATCTGTGGTTGCTCATCTGAGTATTCAACCAACCATGGATTCTGTAGTACTATAGTACATTTCTATTGGAAAAAATCCACCGTATAAGTGAACCTGTGCAGTTCAAACTCATGTTGTTCAAAGGTCAACTGTATAAGATCTTATCATCTGCAAATAGTGACATTTTTACTTCTTCCTTTCTGATTTGGATTCCTTATTTCTTTATCCTGCCTAATAGGTCTGGCTAGAATTTCTGATACATTGTTGAATTGGAACCTCATCCAGTATTTTTGTAATGTTTTTCCTTTCAATTTTCAGGTGGTTTTTGCTCTTACAGACTTTGTAATAGAAACTCTTGGGAAATCCTTTGTAGAGACACCACCCATGGACCTGCCCTCTCTGTATCAAGACATGTCATACAAAACTCCCCTGGTATTTATCTTAAGCACAGGCTCAGATCCCATGGGTGCATTTCAGAGGTTTGCCCGGGACAGCGGGTATTCAGAACGGTAAGGTCATATTGTGCAGTTTTAATAATTCATATGAACATCTCTTTGTTAAAATTTGCCTTTTTTCTTCCCTTTGTGGAGTGTAAATTCCTAATTCAGGTATTCCTTACTAAATAAATTAAGACACTTTAATATTTAGCTATGCATGTTGTTAAATGGTGTTAAATATCATAAGATCAGATGTAAACTTCATTTGAGCAAAGGGGAGATTGTTTAAAATGTTGAAGTATAATAATCTAATGCAATAGTGATTAGTTATTTAAGACATAATTTTAATGTAACTGTAAAAGGATTGTAGTTTATTCCTTATGCTCAAATGTGCAAAAAATTCCATAGCTCTTTGTGTTGTATTATTAATCTTATCTTTCTCCTGAGCTTCTACTCTGCTGGTTAAGAGAGGGAGGGGAAAGTTTAAACTTGTGAATTTACAATATTATATTTTCTCCTGGTTTAAATGTCTCCAGGGTAAGCTGATTTGGCTTCTTTCTCATGAAAGCTCAGTCCTCCTGACTCCTTCTTCCCCCACTCCTCCCCAAGATGGTGTCCTGATGGGTAGGAAAGTGCACAAGACCACAGAGTGTCAGAGGAGAGTAGGGGGGTCTCATATCTAGGAAGTCATCTCCAGTCTGACAGGCCCTTGCATGGAGTGGCTGGTCTGGCCTGGTCCCTGGACTGGCGATTACAAGATGATGGATCCCATCTGTTCTTTGAAGTTCATAATCTGTATTAGTCAGGCTTCTCCAGAGAAACAGAACCGATGGGATATATAAAAATATAATATGTATATAATACCCTATCTATATTTTATCCTATATATGTGTATATATATTATGTATGTAAAACAAGAAACTGGTTTACGTGATTATGGAGACTGATAAGACCCAAAATCTGCAGTCAGCAAGATAGAAACCCAGGAGAGATGATGTGTAGTTCTAGTCCAAGTCCAAAGCCTTGAAAGCCAGGAGTTATAAGTCCCAGTCTGAAAGCTAGTAAGCTCAAGACCCAAGAAAAGCCAGTGTTTTTATCTGAATCCAAAGGCCAGAAAAAAAGCAATGACCCAGCTCAAACAGTCAGGCAAAAGGATTTCCCTCTTACTCAGGTTTTTTGCCCTATTCAGGTCTTCCATTGATTGGATGGGGCCTATCCACATTAAGGAGGGCAATCTGCTTTACTCAGTTTACTGATTCAAATATCAATCTCACCCAGAAACACCCCCACAGACTCATTCAGAATAATGTTTGACCTAATGTCTGGGCACCATGTGACCCAGTTAAGTTGACACGTAAAATTGACCATCAAATGGTCTTACACATCTTCCTTTGGTTCTGAAGTCCTACCAAAGAATTAGTATACAGAACTTTTAAGAGCTGTTGTGAATTAATAAGAAAAAGAAAACAGTTCGATAGGAATAAAGACAAAAAATGTGAAAGGGAAATTCTCAGAAAGGAAATCTAAATCCTGATAAGCATATGAAAAGATGTCCAACCTCACTAGTAATTAGGAAACAACAAATTCAAACCATTAGAAGATGTCATTTCATACTCATCAAATTAGCAAAATGTTGGCAAAGATAGGGAGCTGTAGAAACATTCATATTGCAAGAAGGAGTAAAAAATTGGTTAAAATCACTTTGAAGAATTATTAGCAGTATATTAAAGTTGAAGATAGCATTCCCCATATCCCAACAATTCACTACTGAATTTGCATGTTCCAACAAAATCAGTCACATGCGTGCAAGAAGCCATGTTCAAGAACATTCGGAGAAGTGTTTATAATACCAAAAAAGAAAGCACTGGAAACAACCAAATTGCCCACCTAGAAAAATGATTATATAAATTGTGGTTTATTCATAAAATTAAATACAATACACTATAGCCATGAAAATGAATAACTATGACTATGTATATCAATATGGATGGGTCACACAAACTAATATTGAGCAAAAAATTTAAGTTGCACAGAAACTATAGAATATTGGAGAAGTTTGATATAATGTATAAAATTTTTAAACATATATATTATACATTGTTTAGGAAGTCATATTTTTTCAATAACAGTATAAAGAAAAATAGGGAAGTTATACTAAAACCAGGATAGTAGTGACCTTGGGAGGTGAACTTTGGGTAGTGAAAGAAGTGAACAGGGAGGGGCACGCTGCAGACTTATATCATGTAGATAATGTTTTACTTCTTAAGCTGGGTTGCGGGTACTTGGATACTTATTGTAAATATTAACTTTATAACTTTTGTATGTCTTAAATATTTCATAGGAATTATTAAAGGTAAAACAATTCAAGACAGCAATCAGAGAATGGAGAGGGGTGTTAATAGTAGTTAATGCGTGCTAAGTTCCTGATGTATTCAGGAGGAAAAAAGAAGTACAGAATAGCTCTATATTGCTGTAGGAAAATTTGTAGTTGAATGAGTATGTTGAAATTTTAAGGGAAAATACTGAAATAATATATAATGTATAGCTTCCAAGCCAGCAGAGGGACAAAAGAATATACAATGCAAATTTTAATCCAATGTTAGATAGGAGAGAAGAGGAAAAAAATTCAAAGATAAAACATAGTAAACCAAAAAGTCAAACCAAAGAGCAGAAATTAATCCAAATATTCAGTTGGCCAAAAAGTTCGTTCGGGTTTCCCATGTTATGAAAACCCGAACCAACTTTTTGGCCAACCGATACCTAAATAAGAGTAAATATCTCACCTGTGAAAAGATAAAGAAAATCAAACTGGATTTTCAAAACAACATTCAATTCTATACTAAGAAAATGTAAATGCAACACAAAAACAGCACAGGAAGATAGAAAATAAAGAGATGCAAAAGATATACTATGCAAATACCAACCAAAAGAAAGCTGTTAACAGTTCCAATGCATATCACGAAATCAAGTTTGAGGAAAGATATATACATATTAGAGATAAAGAGGGGAATATATGATATACAAGAAAAAAAACACAAAGAAGAAACACCAATTGTACAATTGTACACAACTAACAAAGCTTGAAATATGTAAAGTAACAACTGGAGAAATTGATACAAGGAGAAACTGGTAAATCAACATTAATGTGGAAATTTTTAGCACATCTATAATGATAACTACTGTGAAGCACATAAGATTTGCAAAATTGGTAAGGATATAAAATATTTCGACAATGAATTAATGAAATTAACAAACTTGCTCTTTACACTCAACAAATAGAGCAAATGCAAGATCTTAAGTACATAAGGAACATTTATAAGAATTAACCATGTTCTGAAAAAGACACGTATTTCAAAAAGATGACAAACATTCTCTGCCCACAGTAAATCTTAGAAATCAATCTTAATATTTTTAATATTTGGAAAACAAAAAAATGTCCTTCTGAACAATCTGTCTGTTCAAGGGAAATCATAACAGCAATTGTCCAATAAGTGGAAGTAAATGACAAAAACAGTGTAACATATCAAAAACCATTAAGGTTTAGAAATGAGGTACCTAGCAGTAAATTTATGCATGTTTAATAAGTTCTGGTTTCAGAAATGTCAGGCTAATATTCCCACTAAGAATAATTAGGCAATCTGAAACTTAATTATTAAACTCTAACAGAAGGAAAAAATAATAAGCTAAGAGCAGAAATTAGTGACATAGAAAATACACATTCGATGGACAAGATCTAAAAGAACAGAAGTGTTTTTTTGAAAAGTTTAATAAAATATAAATCTCTGCTGAAACTACTGAGAGAGACAGAGAGAGAGAGAGAAAGAGATCCAAAAAAATTGTATCATGAATGAATAAGAGAATATCACTACAGACCAGCAGACATTAAAATGGTCATAAGAGCATGTTACTTTTTTTTAATTTTGCCAATGAATTTGAAAATTTTAATGAAATGGAAAAATTCTTCCAAAAACACAACTTTAAAAGAAACTGAGAATAATCAGAATATCTAAATAGTCCAATAATAGTTAATTGAATTCATTACAAAAAACCTTCCCACAATGCTGGGTTTATTTCAGTAATGTAAGGATGGTTAAAATATTGAAAACTAATTCATCACATTAAACGAATAAAGGAGAGAAATCCTTTTAAAAAAGAAGAAAACTATTATTTAAATAGACACAGAAAGAGCATTTGTTAAAATTCAACATGCATTCATTGGGGGAAAAGTCCCAGTAAACTAAGAATCTGGAAATCATTTCTTAAAAAGAGAAAACCAGAAATAAGACATTCTTCTACTCTGATAAATGGTATCTTAAAATTATTTAATGGATTTAGCAAGGTTACTGGACATGAAATAAGTTGTATTAATGCATACTAGCAACAGGAACTCCCATTCATTGCTGGTGAGAATTCAAGATGGTACAGCCACTTTGGAAGACAGTTTGGTGTTTTCTTACAAAACTAAACATACTCTTATCATATGAGCCAGCAATCTGGTACTTACCCAAAAGAGTTGAAAACTTATGTTCACACGAGAACCTATGTTACACAAGGATGTTTATAGCAGCTTTATTCATAATTGCCAAAACTGGGAAGCAACATAGATGTCCTTTAGTACATGAATGGATAAATAAACTGTGATATATCTATACAATGGAATACTATTCAGTACTCAAAAGAAATGAGCTACCAAGCCATGAAAAGACATGGTTGAACGTTAAATGCATATTACTAAGTGAAAGAAGCCAATCTGAAAAGGCTATATACTGTATGATTCCAAGTATATGACATTCTGGAAAAGGCAAAACTATGGAGACAATAAAAATAAATAAATAATAACAAAGGGTTTATATCCAGTGTAAAGAACTCTCAGAAATCAATAAGAAAAATACAAGTGAACCAGTAGAAAAAAAGAGGGGAGGGATATAAAAGGGAATAACCAAAGGCGAATAAATAAACCTATGAAAAGGGGAAACAATTTAAAACCTCAGTGAGATACCATTATATATCCACCAGGTGTCAGCAAGGATGTGGAAAAAACAAGTACTCTCATCTGTTGCTGGTAGGTGTGTGGAATGGTGGCATCACTTTGAAAAACAGTTTGATATTATAAAAAAAGTTAAACATACACATACTCTGTCAAACAGCAGTTCCATTCCTAGGGATACACACAACAAAACGGTGTACACATGTATGGACTTCCCTGGTGGCGCAGTGGTTAAGAATCCACCTGCCAATGCAGGGGACACGGGTTTGATCCCTGGTCCAGGAAGATCCCACATGCCACAGAGCAACTAAGCCCATGTGCCACGACTTCTGAGCCTGCACTCTAGAATCTGCAAGGCACAACTACTGGGCCCATGCACCACAACTACTGAAGCCCATGCACCTAGAGCCTGTGCTCCACAACAAAAGAAGCCACCGCAATTAGAAGCCCGCACACCACAATGAAGAGTAACCCCCACTTGCCGCAACTAGGGAAAGCCACGCACAGCAACTTAGACCCAACACAGCCAGAAATAAATTAATTAAAATAAATTTTTTTTAAAAAACCAAGTACCTGTATATCAAGAGACATCTATGGAATGTTTATGGCAGCATGGTTTGCAACAACCAAGAACCAGAAATAACCCAAATGTCCATCACGAGCAGAATGGATGAATGAATTGGGATATAAGCACACAGTGGAATATTATTCAGCAATGAAAATGAACTACAATGACACACAATAATATGAATTAATCTAAAGAAATATTGTTGATCGAAATAGACCAAATATAAAAATATATATGCTATTTGATTCCATTTATATAAATTCAAAAACAAGCAAAATTAATCTATGGTGTTAGAATTCAAAATAGTTGTTGCCTTCGAGAATAAGGAAGGATACTGATTGGGAGGGTGCTAGTAATGTTCTTTTTTTTTTTTTTTTTGCCCTATATGGTGCTACATGCGTACATTCCCTTTGGGAGCACTCATTAAGCCATACACTAATGATTTGTGTACTTCTGTAAATATGTTACACTTCAATTTTTCAAAAGTTTTTTTAAAAACTGACCTATAGCATTGGAATCAGGACCATGGATACCTTCAGGATGGAGGAAGGGAAAATGATTGGGGTAGAAAGGGGCATAGGAGAAATGTCCCTGGAGTGTTGGCAAAGTTCTCTTTTCAACCACAGATGTTTATCTGAGATAATTCAAAGAACCATAAATTTGTTTTTTGCACTTCTGTGTGTTATAGTAAAAACTATTTTTAAAAACAAGAAAATAAGAAAAAACATTTGCACATCTATCAGAATGAGGATTTGAAATACGTGCATATGCTAGGCAACAGCCTACCATATTTACATTTCTTGATACTTGCATTGCTTAAAAATAATATAAAACAGTATTTCATTGTTGTTGTTCAATTCAGGGTGCAGTCAATTTCACTGGGGCAAGGACAAGGACCGATTGCTGAAAGAATGATCAAAGATGCAATGAAATCAGGAAACTGGGTATTTTTGCAAAACTGCCATCTTGCTGTTTCTTGGATGTTGGCAATGGAGGAGCTAATTAAAACCTTCACAGATTCAAGTATGTGGAGCACATAGCATTTGTATAATACCTTTTTCGCGTGGCCTTTCTTATTGAATCCAATCCTTATAATAATTATTTATTGTTGGCATTGTTTTACCCATATTAAAAAGGAGAAATTTGAGATCTAGAGGGGTGTAGTTAAGTTACACAACCCAGATTCAAATAAAGATGTTCAGACTCCAAGCTGAAGGTATGATCCCCTGGATCATTTCTGTTTCATGTTGCCTTCTATGGGAGGCCATTTGAATTCAAAATAAATTATATCTAGGCATGATGAAAAGAAATAGAAACTGGACTTAGGACAAAACAAGGAAATTAAATCTTTTGCTACAGAATGAGAGAAGTTCAGGAACAAAGTTCAAATTAGAACCAATTCTCAGAGTAGTGTTTTACCACTTTTTATCCTCTGTAACCCACATGGCAATCAACCTTCACATGTGTCTCATAGTCACACACACACACACACACACACACATGCATGGGGGTGCCCAGCATGAGTCATGGTTGCCACCACTAACTATAATATCACCACCTTCTTTCCCACTCAAGAAAGTATAATGGGCTGCAAAGAGAGAAGAAGTGGACTTAGAATCTACTAATTTTTATATAATAGTGTAAAAACAGTTGAAACCTTAGGAACTGTATTATTGGTAATAAGCTGTGTGCACCCTACTTTACCACTCTCCCTGGAAGCCATGAAGGAGAATACACAGCCTGGGATATCCAGGGCCCTTTCTCTGGGGTCCTCCTTTTTGCCCTGACCACAGAGGGCTTTCTAGGAAGGTGAGAGATATGCACATGATCTTGCACGTGACTTTCCTCATTGCTACCTATTAAGTTTGAAGAGATGCTCCTTTACAGTGCAGCCAGCCTGCACTGGTTACCAAGCCACAACCAGGGCTTAGCAGCCTTCCCCTAGAAGGCCCCTCATTCCCTGGGTATCCCCTGCCCTGCCTTCTGCAGGCTGCTTCCATCAAGGATAGATAGCCATTAGCATCTGCTATCCAGAATCTCCACTCTTTCCACTCTTTGCAATGCAAACAAGAGATGGCTTGCTTCCTGCTGGGCCTGTGGCTTATTTCTATTTACATAATTAAAGAAAAATGACAAGAAGTTCTTTACCACTGTTCCTAATCCTGATTAGGATTATAATTAGGAAAAAAAAAATGCTGGGAAGTCATCTAAAAAGCAGTTTGCTGCAGTGGTCCTGTGTGAGCCTTCCAAGTATGGACCTGTAGTTCAGCTTCACAATGACCTGGACAAGAGTGCCAGACCTTCAAGGAGGCTGGATGGGCTATGGAAGCCAGCAAAGGTGTTGATGGATTTTAAGTGTTTTAAGTGGATAGAAAAATCCTCTCCTGGCCCTCGTTACAATTGTTTATTAACTTAACCATTTGAGTTCTATTGTTTAACTTGAACCAGAAAAAAAAAAAAAAAATACATTCAGGTAATAAACTGAAAAGAGAAAGTGAATGAAAGAAAAAAGAGAGAGAGGAAGAAAAAAACCCTCTGGGCTTGAAATTCTAAGACCTGATTAGAGTTTCATCCCCACCACTTCCTGAATGTACATATCACGCCTCTTCTCTGGACCTCAGTTTCCCCCGCAATAAAATGACTGCATAGCGTCATTGCTAGAAGTCCCACAACTAAGATGATTTCTAATTCCATTCCAGCCCTAAACTTCTATGACGTCTATGAAAGTTAAGATTCTTGATGCTTTTGCAATTATAAGAGAAAAGGTACTTTAAAAACATGCTTCTCTAAACCTGGCCTTTTTCACTCTTTGTTTCTTTTGGTTAATGAAATCATTAGCCCTAAGACTTTGATGATTTTGACTTATGCCTAATAGTTTTTACCATACAAGCAACTTTAGTGCTGTTCTAGAATTGTACTAGAATTAACTTTTAATTTTAGCTATTTAATATAGCTCATGAATTTAGATTACCAAACCAAGAAGCATAAATTCAGCTTTAATCTGCAGCCATTCATTTAATAAATATTCGAGAGCCTACCGTGTACCATGCATTGTTCTAGATGCTTAGGGTATGTTGGTGAACAAAATAACCATAGTCATCTGCCCTCATTGAGCTTACATGCTAGTGAGGGGAGAGAGACAATAAACAAACTACATAACAAATAATTTATAAGGTATGATAGAATGTGGTCAGTGCTTTGGAAAAACTTAAAAGGAAAGTAAGGAGAAACAGAAAGGTTGGGATGGAATGGGGGTGAGGAAGAAGGGTGGATAGCAGTTTTAAATGGCGTGGTCTAGATAGACCTCTTTGAGAAGGTGGCATTTAACCAACACTTGAAAAAAGTAAGGGAGTCTAAAGGAAGAGCATTCAGGTAGAAGGAACAGCTAGTGTCCGCATCCTCCCTCAGAGGGAGCAAGCCAAGAATGTCGGAGAAACACCGTCACTTGTACTTAGAGACCAATGTCAAGAAAGGCCTCCTTCGATGATGCCTGTGTCTTCCTGTGATGCGATCAATGATTTTCCCAGCTCTGCTTTGGCCTTTTGAACCTGGAATGGAGCTTGTTCTTTCTTAGGTTCTCTGTCCACAGCTCAGAAAAGAAGCGTATATTGACTTAACTTCTTGATGCTGTATGTGAGGTCTCTCCGTTTCCCTGCTCCCTGAGCTCCCTTTGCAACATCTCTGCAGAAGGGACAAATTTCTTTTTTCTCCAGAGGGCTTTCTGGCCATGTTCACGCAACTTTCCTTAAATTGAATGGCTAAAAAAAGTAAAAATAAATAAAAACAAACAAAAACTAAAACCCCTTCTTGAGCGTAAATGTAGTAACTGTCCTCTCTTTCAATTGAAAATTTTCCCAATTTCAGAGGAAAGGCCCTTAGCATCTCTATCATGTATTGAAAACTAACGTGAAATTAAACTGAATAATTGAGAAAATAATTGAGTAATTTCTTTACTCAAATGTGCCAGCATCTAGACTGCCAAACTGACTTGTGTGAAGAGCTTCTGTAAAGAGTCCCCTCACCTCCATTTTAGAAGATTTTCCAACATAAAATACTTAAAATAGAAAGCCTAGTCTTTAAACAGAACTTACAGCATATTTTTTTTGCTATGCTATAATAATTATTTCTTACAGAAAAGTGTTACTAAGAGGTATGCATTTTCCTTTTTTGTCGTTTTGTCTTTGTTTTAAACAGGTATTGTTATCAAGGACACATTTCGACTTTTTTTAAGTTCCATGCCTAGTAATACATTTCCTGTTACAGTTCTTCAAAATTCTGTCAAGGTAACGTATGGTTGGCCTGTAACATGATTGGCCTCAGGGTGTTCACCGAGTGGGTCCAGGAAGCCCAGGCTTGTACCAGGTTGTGTCAGAGTCCAGGTGGCCCAGGTGGGGAAGTGGGAGTCGGTGTCCCTTCACCGGAGAGTGAGCAGGGAAAGAATTTCCCAGGCCATTGCCCATCCTTACGTGCCCTAGTGCTGCTGGTCGTTCAACACCTCCACTCTTCCCCTCTATAAGAAAACGTCAAGGATGCAGAGGAATGAGTACAGAACCCCTCCCAGAGTTAAGAGAATGTTTCAGCACTTAGGAAACAGGAAGGCCCACAGGGAGTATGGTTGCCGGATTGCAAGGCTGGAAGTTTCCAATATATGGGAAGCCTCTGCATATGAATGATCACCCAAGAACCAGGGATGCCTCTTCCCTGTCTGCCCTGTGCCATCAAGGCAAAGTATGGGGTGATGCCATATGTTGAGATGACCAGAAAATCCAGTGCAGAAAGCCTGAGCATCCTTTCTGGTCCATGTTTAGAGAAATGGACACCAAATGGAAGTGTCTGAGGTTCTTGTTGAGGTGGTTCACACACTATAGGTCTGAGGACCCCCTATTCTCCAGAGGCTGAGGCCGAGCAAGATACAGAGCAGGTGCAAACAGGGCAGGAATGCCTCCCAGGCATTGGTTATTTACGTCCCCTCACTGGCTTCAGCCTATTTGTGTTATTCGGAAATAACGCGTATCTGTACAACCACCCTCTCTGCCGCGGGTGTCTCTACAGGTAACCAATGAGCCTCCAAAAGGTTTACGTGCAAATATCAGACGAGCATTTACCGAAATGACACCTTCATTTTTCGAAGAAAACATACTTGGAAGAAAATGGAGACAAATAATATTCGGCATGTGTTTCTTCCATGCAATTATTCAGGTACACTCAATTTGTATTTTAATAGAGACAAGAAGTGTATTAGGTTAAAAATAAATCAATAAAAAGAATTAAATAAAAGCTTACAAATGGCATTGTGAAATGCTGAGGGCCCTGTTCTGTCTGAACCCAAGTTGTTTTAACTCAGTCCCTGATCTCTGTACACTCCTTGCCTCTGTATCTCACAGCTTTGCCTCCCAGCTCTGCTCTGACCTAAGGAGCACCATCTCCTGGTTGAATGCCACAGGATAGGCACCAGTAGGTCAAATTCAAGAGCACGAAATTGATCTCCACAGCTGTGCTTCACTCGCAAAATCTGCTTCCCTTCCAGACTCTACTCCTGAAATCGGTGGCCCCATTCTCTCAATCACCTACACTCAGAGTTTCAGGATTATTTTTATTCTTCCTCCTTTACACATATATATCATGTCAGTCAGCAAGTCTTCATTTTTCTTACAATAATTTCACTCTCACCTGCTCCTGTTGGAGTGGGCTTAGACCCTTAACAGCTTCCTCCCTGTGATTAGAGCTCCAAGTCCCCTGAAAAGTGGCCTTCAACTGGGTACTCCTTTCCCGCTCTGTTCAGACCTCATTGCCCTGATCTGGTGCCCATACTGTGGCCTCGTACTGGGCACTCCTTTCCCCCTCTGTTCAGACCTCACTGCCCTGATCTGGTACCCATCCTGTGGCCTCGTACTGGGCACTCCTTTCCCCCTCTGTTCAGACCTCACTGCCCTGATCTGGTGCCCATCCTGGGGCCACATACTGGACACTCCTTTCCCCCTCTGTTCAGACCTCATTGCCCTGATCTGGTGCCCATCCTGTGGCCCTTGTACCGGAATTCTGACTCCAGCTCCATATCTCTGTATGGGGTCTTGATTAGACAGGCTGCCTGTTTTTCAAATGTGTGTGGTCTGCAGATGAAGAATCAGTAG
The DNA here is from genome assembly GCF_003031525.2 of Neophocaena asiaeorientalis asiaeorientalis. NCBI lineage: Eukaryota > Metazoa > Chordata > Mammalia > Artiodactyla > Phocoenidae > Neophocaena > Neophocaena asiaeorientalis. The sequence continues at coordinate 1,956,863 of NW_020173116.1, forward strand.
AGAAGAAACAAAGATTAAAGATACAAAGTGTGGGGTCTTCCCTGGTGGTGCAGTGGTTGAGAGTCTGCCTGCCGATGCAGGGGACACGGGTTCTTGTCCCGGTCCGGGAAGATCCCACATGCCATGGAGCAGCTGGGCCCTGAGCCATGGCTGCTGAGCCTGCACGTCCGGAGCCTGTGCTTCGCAACAGGAGAGGCCACAACAGTGAGAGGCCCACGTACCGCAAAAAAATAATAATAATAATAATACAACAGAGACTTCCCTGGTGGCTCAGTGGTTAAGGCTCCATGCTCCCAATGGAGGGGGCCGGGGTTCGATCCCTGGTCAGGGAACTAGATCCCACATGCATGCCGCAAGTAAGAGTTCGCATGCCACAACTAAGGAGCCCACATGCCGCAACTAAGGAGCCTGCCTGCTGCAACTAAGACCCAGTGCAACCAAATAAATAAATAAAGATTTAATTACAAAAAATAAATAATAAAAATTTAAAAAATACAACAAACTAGTGAATATAACAAAAAAGAAGCAGACTCACAGATACAGAGAACAAAGTAGTGGTTACAGGGTGGGGAGGCTCTCTGGGGTGGCGGAGGGGGAGGTACAAATTATTGGGTGTAAGACAGGCTCAAGGATGTATTGTACAACACAGGGAATATAGCCAATATTTTGTAACAACTGTAAATGGAGTGTAACCTTTAAAAATTGTATAAAAATTTAAAAATAAGTTTAAAGGGACTTCCCTGGTGGCACAGTGATTAAGAATCCGCCTACCAATGCAGGGGACACAGTTTTTGAGCTCTGGTCCAGGAAGATCCCATATGCTGTGGAGCAACTAAGCCCGTGCACCACAACTACTGAGCCTGCGCTCTAGAGCCCATGAGCCACAACTACTGAGCCCACGTGCCACAACTACTGAAGCCCACACACCTAGAACCCGTGCTCCACAACAAGAGAAGCCACCAAAGTGAGAACCCCCGCACTGCAACCAAGAGTAGCCACCACTCACAGCAACTAGAGAAAGCCCACGCACAGCAACGATGACCCAATGCAGCCAAAAATAAATAAATAAATTTTAAAAATAATTTTAAAAAATTTTAAATAAATTTAAGAAAAGAGGAGGGAACGTGGGACCAATCCTCTGATACAATCAGTAGTTTAGAATTAAGAAATTCGGTGAGATAGGGAGATAACAAAGAAAGGGAAAGATTTCACTATGGGGAGTTATGAAACAAGAACTGAAATTCTGGGTATCAGTTTAAAAAAACAAAAAGGCCACTATAGAGAAGTCAGCATGTAAGCAGCACATCACGCATGACTGAAAAGCCTGGGTGATAGACAGATTTCTTAGAAGAGTTGGGGGCAGCTCTCTCCACCAGATGGGTGATTAGTGTCAGTATTTTTATGCCAAAAGACTCTAGGTGGGATAGTTTTCCCTATTTTGATGGAGAAATATTTTATTTTACCATGAAGAACAAATGTTCTTTTGACAAGTCTATCACATTTTCACATTTCTCATAATATCAAATTTTCTTTTGGGAAATTGGCAAAAGGCCAGTGTTGGAGGAAGAGGTGCCTGCCCTGTTTGGTGACAGCCAAACTGAAAGCCTGGCTCAAGTTGAATGTCATGATTTTAACCGATTTTGCACAATGAGGATGCTCAACTTCAACAGAAACCTTTTAGTTTTCAGTATTTTACACAATTAATTTTATCAAACTTTAAGACCATTTTCATTTTCTATTCTAGGAGAGAAAAAAGTTCGGCCCTCTTGGTTGGAATATCTGCTATGAATTTAACGACAGTGACAGAGAATGTGCTTTACTGAACCTCAACCTTTACTGTCAAGAAGGAAAGATTCCCTGGGATGCATTGATTTACATCACTGGTCAGTATGCCCACATCTGATGTCCAGCTGTGCACCACACATTTGTTGGTTTATGCCCACCTGGCTTATACCAAAATGATGTCCTCCCAAGCCTTTGGTGACGGTGGTGATGACTTCTGATACTGCCTTTGAGAAGATAAGACCATGATAAGAATATCATAAGAATATTTACACATAGGAAATGGGATGAATGTTTTCCCAAATAATAATAGCAAAAACTTAGATAGCTCTTGCTACATGCTAAGCATGTTTTAAGCATGTCCCATGAATTAGCAGATTTAATCCTCACAACAACCCTATAAGGTGAAAACTATTATATCCCTATTTTACACACGAGGAACCTGAAGAACAAGGGTGAAGCCAAGATTTAAAGGCAGGCAGTCCAGCCTCCAGAGTCTGTGCTCTTAAATTCAAAGAATCGAAACATGATTGACTAGTCGAGACCTGTTGAGTTAGGTGTACTTATGAAAAAGGAAAAACTATTTCAGGAATTACAATTTTTAACAAATATGAATTGTGGCCAAATGAGATCTTACTGCCAAAATCAGATACAGTTTAGACCATGTAGACCCAAATAATGAAGAACAGATTCCCACTGGGAGGTGAGGGAGGGAGAGAGCAGAATGGGAATGGATGGTTTTCATTGGTGAGCAAGGGAAATGGGGAACAGCAGAGAGGTATCAGCTGATCTAGAGCCCTGAACAGCACGTAACACCTTGGAACATGTTTGAGTGAAGGGCAGCGAAACAGTATGGAAATGGATGAGGACCCATCCCCAGGGTGGACCAAGAGAAGTAGGCATGGAACCTGGGAAGCTACCTTGTACTCCTGCTCTCAGCCACTCCTGTGTGGCCAACGTTGCTTAACATAACAGTGAGTTAGGCAGAATTCTTCTCTGGCACCCTCTATGTACCCTGAATTTTCTGCTTCCTAGCTTTTCTCTCCCTTCCTTCTCTCCTAGGACACTTGATCTTTCTGGTTACCTCAATTTCTACTGCTGTGGAAGTAACTGTGTTTTGTTTTTTTTGTTTTGGGGTTGTTTTTTTTTTGCGGTACGCGGGCCTCTCACTGTTGTGGCCTCTCCCGTCGCGGAGCACAGGCCCAGCGGCCATGGCTCATGGGCCCAGCTGCTCCGCGGCATGTGGGATCTTCCCGGACCAGGGCACGAACCCATGTCCCCTGCATCGGCAGGCGGACTCTCAACCACTGCGCCACCAGGGAAGCCTGTAACTGTGTTTTTTTGTTTTTTTTTTTTTGTAACTGTGTTTTGAAAAGGATAGAAAGGAATGAGACAAAGATGTATCTGCTCTCATCACTACTATTCAGTGTTGTGCTGAAGTTTCCAGCCAGGGAAATTAGACAAGGAAAAGAAATCAAAGACATCCAGATTAGCATGGAAGAAGTAAACCTATCTTTATTTGCAGATGACAAGATCTTGCATGCAGAAAATCCTAAGGAATTCACACACACGCACACACACACACACACACACACACAAACTGGAAGTAACAAATGAGTTTGGCAAGGTTGTAGGATAAAAAGTCAATATACAAAAATCAACCGCATTTCTATACACTGGCAATGAACAATTAGAAAATACTTTTAATTCTATTCATGATAACATCAAAAAGAATAAACTACTTAAGAATAAATTTACAAAAAGAAGTGCAGATTTGTGCACTGAAACCTTCAAAGCACTGCCAAAGAAAATTAATCTAAATAAATGAAGAGACATGACATGCTCGTGGATTGAGAGACACAATATTGTGAAAGTGGCAATAATCCCCACACCAATCTATAGATTTAACACAATCCCTATCAAAATCTCAGCTGACACTGTTGCTGAAATTGGCAAGCTGATTACATTTGGATGGAAATGCAAAGGGCTCCAAAAAGCAAAAACAATCCTGAAAAAAAAGAATGAAGTCAGAAGAGTTACATTTCCCAATTTCAAAAGTTATACAAAGCTACAATAATCAAGACAGTGTGAGACAACAAGGACTTACTGTATAGTACAGGGAACTATATTCAATATCTTGTAATAAACTATAAAGGAAAAGAATCCGAAAAAGATATATAAACATATATGTGTAAACGAATCACTGCTGTACACCTGAAACTAACACAATATTGTAAATCAACTAAATTCAATTTTTTAAAAAAAACAATATGGTACTGGCATAAGGATAGACATATAATCAATGGAACAGAATTGAGAATCCAGAAATAAACCCTTATATTTATGGTTAATTTATTTTTTTAATAATTTATTTATGTATTTATTTTTGTCTGTGTTGGGTCTCTTGCTGCACGCATGCTTTCTCTAGTTGTGGCAAGCGTGGCCTACACATTGTTGCGGTGCACGGGTTTCTCATTGTGGTGGCTTCTCTTGTTGTGGAGCATGGGCTCTAGGCATGCAGGCTTCAGTAGTTGTGGCACATGGGCTCAGTAGTTGTGGCTCGCGGGCTCTAGAGCGCAGGCTCAGTAGTTGTGGCGCACGGGCTTAGTTGCTCCAAGGCATGTGGGATTTTCCCGGGCCAGGGCTCGAACCTGTGTCCCCTGCATTGGTAGGCGGATTTTTAACCACTGCACCACCAGGGAAGTCCCTGGTCAAGTTATTTTTAACAAAGGAGCCAGGACAATTCAATGGGGGAAGGAGAGTCTTTTCAATAAATGATGCTGGGACAATTGGATATCCATCTGCGAAAGAATGAACTTGGATCCTCACACCATACAAAAACTTAATTCAGGACTTCCCTGGTGGCGCAGTGGTTGAGAGTCCGCCTGCCGATGCAGGGGACGTGGGTTCGTGCCCCAGTCCGGGAGGATTCCACATGCTGCGGAGCGGCTGGGCCCGTGGGCCATGGCCGCTGGGCCTGCACGTCCGGAGCCTGTGCTCCACAGCGGGAGAGGCCACAGCAGTGAGAGGCCCGCGTACCACAAAAAAAAAAAAAAAAAAAAAAAAACAATTCAAAATGAGTGATATATATAAATATAAGAGCTAAAACTATAAAACTCTTAGGAGAAAGCATATAAGTAAACCTTCATGACTTTGGGTTAATAATGGCTTCTTAGATATGACACAAAAAACACTAGCAATAAAAGAAAAATAATAAATTCAACTTCTTCAGCATGTAAAACTTTTACACTTCAGCAAACACCATCAAGAAAGTGAAAAAGGAAACCACAGACTGAGAGAGAATATTTGCAATCATATATCTGATAAGGCACCTGTATACAAAGTATATAAAGAACTCCAACAACAGTAAGAAAAATAATCCAATTTCTAAATGGGCAAAAGATTTCAATGTACATTTCGCAAAAAAAGACACACAAATGCCTAATAAGCTCACTTAGTCATTAGGAAAATGAAAATTAAAGCCATAATGAGATACCGCTTTACACCCATTAAGATGACTATAATAAAAAAAAGACAGTAACAAGTGTTAGCAAGGATGTGGAGAAAGTGGAACCCTCATACATAGCTGGTGACAATGTAATATGTTGCTGCTGCTTTTGAAAATGTTTTAATAGGTTTACCATATGACCTAGAAATTCCATTCCACGCCTAGTTATATACCAGGGAAAATAAAAACTCATGTCCACACCAAAACTTGTACAGAAATGTTCATAACAGCATTATTCATAATCCCCAAAAGTGGAAACAACATGAATGTCTATCAGCCGATGAATGGATAAAGTGAGGTATATCCATACAATATTACAAATGTAATATTACTCCACCATAAAAAAGAAATAAAGTACTGACACATGCTCCAACTTGGATAAACCTCAAAAACTTTATGCTAAGTAAAAGAAGCCAGACACAAAATATCACATGTTGTATATTCCATTTATGTGAAGTTTCCAGAAAAAGCAAATATACAGACAGAAAGTAAGATAGTGATTGCATGGGGCCGGGGATAAGAAATGGACAGCGACTACTAATGGGCGCAAGATTTATTTGGGGGGATGACAGAAATGTTCTAAAATTAGATCATGGTGATGGTTACACAACTTTTCAAATTTACCAAAAACTATTTAGTTATACATGTAAATTTTAAGTGACATAATTTTCAAGGTGTAGCTCATCAAAAATGTTTCAAAGAAAAAACAATAGGAGAAAAAAAGGCAATGCTTTATCCAGGCAATGATATTTGCTTGTGGTGGGATTTTAGGCAGTCATTTATGGATTAATCCAGAAAATCCAGGTTAGTACCACTATGCTAAATGCTGGAAATACAAAGATGATGTAGTCCCTGCCTACCAAAAACTCATGGGATGGAGATAATAAATAAATTATAATATGGTATGACAACTACCCAAATAGAAGTGTATGGACAATGCTGTGGGAATTCAGAAGGAGCAAATAATGCTACCTGGAGGAATCTGGGAAAGCTCCACCAAGGGGGCAATGGTTGAGTGGGGCACTGAATGGTGGGTTGGGCTCAGCAGGAGAGAAGAGGCAGGAGAGCACACTGGCAGAGAGAACAGTGATGGTAAAGCCCAGCAGTGTCGGGATGTGGCATGCCTGTAGACACTGTGAGTAGTTTATGAGTGCCAGAGCAGAGTATAAAGAGGAGATGTATATGGAGGAAAGCTTTATCTTCAACAAAACTAAAAAAAATGTGATCTGCGGGCACATCTTGAAAGCCTGTGTGTGTTGTTAATAAATTTGGGCTCTACCTTATAAGCAATGGTTGGCAATTATAGTCTTTTAGGCTGGGAACAGGTGCAACCACTTATAAAGCTATAACAAAAGCAAGGTGAAGAACTGAACAAGGGGATACAGCAACACCCAGGGGGAGACTAGACAGGAGAGAATAAACAGAGAAAGATTAAGGAGGCTTTAAATATGGGAATGTATTTGGGGTTGGAGGGGGGTGGGGGACGGTCCTTAAAATTTTATAGAGTAAGCTACAGTGATGCCTAAGTCCAAGAGACAGCTTTGAGCTCAAAGTGGGCAAAGACAGAGCTAAACCTAAGGCCTATCCAGTTTGTGTCAGGCCATCCCTGAGCCAGCCCACAGGCATAAGAATGGAAGAGAAGGGGAAGACACCACATCAGGATTTGCAACAAGACCCTCAGGAACTGTGATGCCTGGGCCAGGACAGGTGGTGGACGTGAATGGTAGACGCCCCCTCCCAACATCTGTCTTCTAAACCCAGAAGACTCCTTCCTAAAAGTAAGCCTAAAAGTGAGTCGTCTACCCTGAATCAAATTATTCGAGTTCCTGGTTTACTCACTTTGCTCCAAGAAAAACATAACACTAAATCTGGACGCAGAATCACAAAGTCTGATGGTTTTTAAGGTGAATATTTCTGTGCTACTTCTCAAAATATAAATATTTTTGTTTAAAAAAATATTTTTTGGCCCTGCCGCACGGCATGTGGGATCTTAGTTTCCCAACCAGGGATCAAACCCGGGCCCTCTACAGTAGAAGCATGAAGTCTTAACCACTGGACCGCCAGGGAAGTCCCCGAAATTTTTTTTAGAATAATGCACTTCAGGGCAACTTTTTCCTCTCACCAGTGACTAATTATTGGAGTCTGCGTTTTCCCGGCCACCCTCCTCTCACAGACAACGTGATGCAATTGAAGAAACTTGACCTTTATATTCCCATCTAGCCCTCAAGATCCAAGTTGGTCTGAAGCTAGATGGACCCACCACAAAGATTTAACCCAACTTTGTGTTGCAAGATTTCCCAGAGAGTGACTGAAGAGTATTCTCAGGAAAGTACAGCAGCATCTCTTTCTTCCCTCTTAGAATTGCTAATACAGGGAGTCAGTTACTTGATCATCAGCTCTGGCACTTACTCCCCAACGTCCTCACTCTAAGTGGCTGAGCCAGTAAGACTGACCAGAAGTGCCTCAACAGGAGAGGGAAGATAGGTGCAAGCCAGGACGCTACTATCCTGGAAGAAATAAAGTACTGAGATTCCAAACACAAATAACTTACTCTCAACCAACCATCTCAGCTTGAAAAAGAATTTTTTAAAAAATCTTCTTGACATAACGAAAGAGATGGAGATGAGAAATGATGAACATTTAAAGGATTCAGAAGTTGGCAATATCAATATCATAAGTAAAATCCTTTTCAGAAAACTACAGGGGTGAATAATGAATTGTAGCAATGGGTCTGGAATTTTTCCAAGGAATTATATCATCCAGCAGTACAATCATTCCAATGTAGAATAGATATCTTTCCTACTTGTAACTTGGGGATGGCGATGGAGCATAATTTCTCTGTGGAAAGAGATGGGATACCAATAAATTGTAATTCCCCATAACATAATTTCTGTGAGGCAAGTTGTCTCCTTCACTATGGATCTATCTTTCTTCCTTGGCTTAATATCAATGATTTATAAGGTATGTATAGAGTTTGAATGGCTTGCTGTAAATGTTTTGGTTTCATTTAGCTCATCGGCCCCCAAAAGAAGCAGTGGTTCATGGAAAGTATGTCTGTTTTAGAATACTACAGTCAATGATGGGATAACACCCAAAATCAATATTTTTGAAGAAAAAAAACAGGAAGAAGAAAGAAATATGTAAACAGATCTCACTGGCTTTAGTATCAGTTATTTGGGAAAAGCAAAATAATTAGGGGAGAGAACATATACTAGATTTTTTTCTGCTTTTTAGAAGTTGACTTTTATTACCTTTGGGGGTGGGGTAATAGAAGAAACTCAATGTGCTATTTCCACTTTCAATACCAAATAAATGTGTGAATAAATAAACCTATTAGAATGTGGGTATGCATATCAATTAAAAGCAAACAATGTTTTTAAATGCAAACTTCTTTTCAGGTGAAATTACATATGGTGGTAGAGTTACAGATACCTGGGATCAAAGATGCCTTCGTACTGTTTTGAAAAGATTTTTTTCTCCTGAAACATTACAAGAGGATTATAAATATTCTGAATCAGGTGAGTGACTTTTCAATATCATGGAAAACAACTTTTTCCAAGAAGTCGTTGACAGCATCTCTCAGTTTTCCATCCAGGAGCTGTCTGTGTCCAGTCCTCACAACCCAGACCCCACACCCTCCCATCCTCATGCTTGACCACCTTCAAAACGGCTTTGGTTGTAAGAGTACAAAGATATCTATTGTACGATAACCATTTTGAATTATTTCTGCTCTAAAGGGGGTGGTATTCTGTGTGTTTTCAAAGTTCCATAAATTCGGAACACACCTCTCAGTAGCACATCCCTGGGTTCTCAGAACCTTGAAATGTTCTGCAGGTTAACACCCTGAAAGGTTAGGACACTGATTAGATGTAAAGGCCTCAAGAAAAGGTAAAGAAACTAGACACAGGGATGAAGGCGAGGAAAAACCATCCCTGTTTCTCTGTGAGGCAGCTGATTACAGCCACCATCTGAACAGACATAGAAGCACCAAACCTGGCAGTACTCAAAGCTCGTCTATTTGAGACATATTGCCTTCTGTGTTTTCAATAACAGGTATCTATTTTGCACCCTTGGCTGACAGCCTACAAGAGTTTAAAGACTACATTGACAACCTGCCTTTGATAGATGACCCAGAAATATTTGGAATGCATGAAAATGCCAACCTAGTTTTCCAGGTATGTGGCCTTTCAACTTAAAAGACATATTCATATTGTGTATATAAACCTGAAACATCAATAATCACCTCACTGGCTCTGTAAATTATAATCTTCTTAAATAAACAAATAAAAAATGTTTCACCTCGACTTCAACATCTGGTTCCAATTTAGGGTGCTCCCTCTGGATCCTTCACAGAATCCTAAGATCCTCATTCATCTTCTTGTCACCAGCCACCCCCTCAGCTTCCAGCCTCTGCTTAGTCCATAATCTACCTGCTAGTCTCCTGCAACATGGGGATTTGGATGATAATCCAGACCGTCCTTTTTCTTTTGCACTTCTCCCTCCATGCTGGGCATACTTGTAACATATTTCACAAAGATTTATGGACCCCCCCCCAAGATGAGTAGGTTATAAAAGTACAATAGCAAATGTCCAAGGCAGAGAAATCAAAACACTGTTCTTTAAAAGCACAGTTTATCAAATTTGCCATTGCAACAACATGGATGGACTTAGAGAGCATTATGCTAAGTGAAATAAGTCAGACAGAGAAAGATAAATACTGTATGACATCACTTATATGTGGAATCTAAAAAATACAACAGGAATTCCCCAGCAGTCCAGTGGTTAGGACTCTGTACTTTCACTGCCAAGGGCCTGGGTTCAATCCCTGGTCAGGGAAATAAGATCCCACAAGCCACACGGCATGGCCAAAATAATAAAAAATTAAAAATAGAGAATACAACAAACTGGTGAATATAACAAAAAATATAACAGGAGCGGACTCACAGATATAGAGAATCAACTAGTGGTTACCAGTGGAGAGAGGGAAGGGGGGAGGGGCAAAAGAGGGGTAGGGAATTAAGAGGTATAAGCTACTACATATAAAATAAATAAGCTACAAGGATATATTGTACAACAGGGAATATAGCCAACGTTTTATAATAACTGTAAATGGAGTATAACTTTAAAAATTGTGAATCGCTCTGTTTTACACCTGTAACTTATGTAATATTGTACATCAACTATATCTCAATTTTTAAAAATAATTTAAAAATTAAATTAAATAAAAAAATAAAAGTACAATTCATCAAGGTGACAGTACCAGACCACAGCAGTAGGTCCAAAGAGCAAACTGGACAATTTTACTCCCCCAAGACCCTCTGATGCCACAGCATTACCTAAGGGTAGTCCGAGCTCCTCAGCATGGCAATCAAGGCTCCGCCATGACCGGGCCATTACATACCCTTCCAGTTTTATTATCTGTCATAGTCTGGCATCTTTAGGTGAACCAAAGCCACAAAAAGAGGTATGTCCCTGGAGCCCTGGAATACTCTAAAGGTTGGAGACTAGGTTGGCCTCACGAAGCTGAAGGGAATCACCTTTCTTTTCAACTTAAATTTGGCCCCTACAAGTTAGAGACAAATTAGAGGGTAAGGTCTGCCTAGTTATCAAAGAATCCATGCAAAACGACAGTGGAAATTCTCAATGATCATGTTCTCAGAGAACATGACATGACCTATGTCATGTTCTCTGCCCTAAAAATTGCTTTGCCATTCAGTGAAGAGTTGGAATATCTTATTTTTCCTGATTCCACTTTCAGGAGGAAAAACAGGTGGCCAAACCTCGTGTTAATATTCAATCATCTGTTTGTTCTGGAGTGGGTGGGTGCGGAGGTGAGAGAAGGGAGAGAGGAATGTGGAAATGGTAGGCTCACTGCATCCTGTGAGAAGCACAGGACTTTTGGGTGGGGTAACACTCTTGGCAGTATATACCTGGGAATGTAGTTTTTTGTGTTTCCATTGGTTCAGAATGACTGAGAACGAGACAGTAGGCATGTAGTGAGCCCCAAGTTATGTTTTTCTTCCCAGCCCCCCTTCCTTCGTTTCTCTGGTACAGTACATCCCCTACTCCCACCTCTTTCCTTTGGGAAAATTTCCCCTTCCTCATTCCATTAGATTCTGGTAAAACTTCCAACCACTCTCCACCTTCACAGAGGTGGGCATGTAACTCAGGCCTGGCCAAAGGCAGCACAACACCACCCAGCCCCTGGAATTGGTCCAAGGAGCAGGGACATGGCCCACACTAGGTGCATGAGATTCCGTTATAGGATATATAGATCCTAGGATGGAGGAGGGAGGAAAATGCCTTTCCTCTGGAATCACTACCTATGATGCTGCATACCTGCAGCGTTCTGTGCTCTCATCCCTGACCCCCCTACCCCTTCTTCCTACCAAATGGAAGAAGGTTATCTGCCATAGGAAAGAATGAGAGAAACAACCAAATATACACAAGAGAGAGAGTGCTAGATCCATCCATGCCTGAAACCCACATGACTTGTGTCCTCTTCTTCCCAGCTATATGTGCCAAGATACCCCTTCTCTTTGCTTTAGCTGGTTTAAGTTAGACAATTCTGCCTCTTGCCATCAACAGAGACTTAATGCAAAAGATACAAATGATTCCTTCTTCAGACCAGCAAACTATACTTACATAGATGCGTACCAGAGACTAGTAAAGAGAATTGAGCCTGGCTGCGCTAAATGTTTCAAGACTTTTGTCTAACCAAGAAGTCAAGAACTAAAATGGAAAAGTCATAATATTAAACAACTGGCACTGAGCAAGGAAACCAAACTGCTTAACCATAACATTAAGTAGATAATGTCGCATGTGTGTTTAGGACCTAATGAATGTGTCAAAAGTCATGTTTGAAAGAAGATCTATTATGTAAAATATAACTTTTACAACCAAGATCTGTAATCCCAGGTTCTGAACCCTTTTCTCAGGTAAGTGGAAACGAGTGTTGTGACTGGTATAAAGAAAACCTCTAAGAGGTTCCAAGAAATATACATAAGAAGATACCATGTTTCTGAATTAAAAAAAAAAAACTAGAACAATTGAGAATATTTAATTGACCTTGGAAAAGGAATTTCTAAGCATAAAAAGCAATTGAAAAATAAATCACATTAGAAAGAGCCAGAACATGTGAGTATATCCAAAAGGTATAAGAAAATTAAATGACAAAGCAAAACATCTTTGAAACAACAACAAAAAAAAAAACAGAAAAAGTTAACTGTCCACACATGGGACACTTTCCAGAATAAACCATATGTTAGACCACAAATTAAGTATCAATAGTTTTAAAAAGATAAATATCATACAAATTATCTTCTCCAACTACGATGGGATAAAATTTGAAATCAATAAAGCTAACGTAATCAAAACACTTGTACTGCATAAAGACAGACATATAGACCGATGAAGTAAAATAGAAAGCCCAGAAAGAAACCCTCACATATATGGTCAAATGATTTTTGACAAGGGTGTCAAGACCATTCAATGGGGAAAGGACAGTCTTTTCCACAAACAGTACTTGGCAAACTGGACATCCACATGCAAAAGAATGAAGTTGGACCCTTACCTAACACCATACACAAAAATAAACTCAAAATGGCTTAAAGACCTAAATGTAAGGCCAGACACTATAAAACTCTTAGAGGAAAGGCAGAACACTCTATGACATACATCACAGCAAGATCCTTTTTGACCCACCTCCTAGAGAAATGGAAATAAAAACAAAAATAAACAAATGGGATCTAATGAAACTTAAAAGCTTTTGCACAGCAAAGGAAACCATAAACAAGACGAAAAGACAACCCTCAGAATGGGATAAAATATGTGCAAATGAAGCAACTGACAAAGGATTAACCTCCAAAATATACAAGCAGCTCAATATCAAAAAAACAAACGACCCCATCCAAAAATGGGCAGAAGACCTAAACAGACATTTCTCCAAAGAAGATATACAGATTGCCAACAAACACATGAAAGAATGCTCAACATCATTAATCATTAGAGAAATGCAAATCGAAACTACAATGAGGTATCACCTCACACCAGTCAGAATGGCCATCATCAAAAAATCTAGAAACAAGGCTTCCCTGGTGGAGCAGTGGTTGAGAGTCCCCCTGCCGATGCAGGGGACACAGGTTCGTGCCCCGGTCTGGGAAGATCCCACATGCTGTGGAGCGGCTGGGCCCGTGAGCCATGGCCGCTGAGCCTGCGCGTCCGGAGCCTGTGCTAGGCAGCGGGAGAGGCCACAACAGTGATAGGCCCGTGTACCGCTAAAAAAAAAAAAATCTACAAACAATAAATGCTGGAGAGGGTGTGGAGAAAAGGAAACCCTCTTGCACTATTGGTGGGAATGTAAATTGATACAGCCACTATGGTGAACAGTATGGAGGTTCCTTAACAAACCAAAAATAGAACTACCATACGACCCAGCATCCCACTACTGGGCATATACCCTGAGAAAACCATAATTCAAAAAAAGTCATGTACCCCAATGTACATTGCAGCTCTATTTACAACAGCCAGAACATGGAAGCAACCTAAGTGTCCATCGACAGATGAATGGATAAAGAAGGTGTGGCACATGTATTACTCAGCCATAAAAAGAAATGAAATTGAGTTATTTGTAGTGAAGTGGATGGACTTAGAGACTGTCATACAGAGTAAAGTAAGTCAGAAAGAGAAAAACAAATACTGTATGTTAACACATATATATGGAATCTAAAAACAAGAGGTTCTGATGAACCTAGGGGCAGGACAGGAATAAAGATGCAGATGTAGAGAATGGACTTGAGGACATGGGGAGGGGGAAGGGTAAGCTGGGACGAAGTGAGAGAGTGGCATAGACATATATACACTACCAAATGTAAAATAGATAGCTAGTGGGAAGCAGCCACATAGTACAGGGAGATCAACTCAGTGTTCATGTCCACCTAGAGGGGTGGGATAGAGAGGATGGGAGGGAGACGCAAGAGGGAGGAGATATGAGGATATATGTATATGTATAGCTGATTCACTTTGTTATACAGCAGAAAATAACACAACATTGTAAAGCAATTATACTCCAATAAAGACGTTTTTAAAAAAAGAACTAAAAATATAAAATTCTTAGAAGAAAACATAGGACAAAAAGCTTCATGACATTGGATTTAGCAATGATTTCTTGGATATGACACCAAAGGCAGAAATAACAAACAAAAAAACAGACAAATTGGACTTCATGAAAGTTTATTTTATTTTAATTTTTTCATTTTAATTCAACAGAGAGAAAGGCAACCCACAGAATGGGAGAAAATATTCATAAATTATATATTTGATAAGGGATTAATATCCAGAGTATATAGGGAACTCCTAAAACCCAACAACAAAAAAACAAACAACGCAATTCAAAAATGGTCAAAGGACTTGAATAGACATTCCTCCAAAGAGAAATGTAAAATGGTACAGCCTCTGTGAAAAACAGTATGGCAGTTCCTTAAAAAAAAAATCAGATTTACCATATAATCCAGCAATTCCACTTCTGGGTATATACACAAAAGAATTGAAATCAGGGACAAAAAAAAGATATCTGTGCACCCATGTTCATAGCAGCATTATTCACAATAGCTAAAACATGGAAGCAACCCAAGTGTCCATCAGTGGATGAATGGATAGGAAAAAAATGGTGTATACATACAATGGAATATTATTAGCCTTCAAAAGGAAGGAAATTCTGCACAGCATGGATGAACCTTAAGGACATGACACTGAGTGAAAGAGGCCAGTCAAATAAAGAAAACTACTGCATAATTACATTTATATGAGGTATTTAGAGTAGACAAAATTTTGGAGACAGAAAGTAGGATGGTGGTTGCTAGAGGCTGGCGAGAAAGGAAATGAGGAGTTATTGTTTAATGGGTACAGAGTTTCAGTTTTCCAAGATGAAAAGAGTTATGGAGATGAATGGTGGTGACAACATTATTAGTGTATTTAATACCACTGAACTGTACAGTTAGAAATAGTGCAGACAGCAAATTTTATATTATGTGTATTTTACAGCAAGAAAAAAAATAGAAAATCGTTAATTATCTTTAGTATAGAATTATCTCCTATAAATCAATAGTAATAAACACTAAAACTCAAAATGTACAAAATATATAAATAATTTATAAAGACAATACAGATAGCCAATGAACTTATATTTTAAATGTTTAACTCTACGAATCCTCAAAGAAGTGCAAACCAATGAAAAACTATTTTGCCCATCAAATTGGAAAGGATTTTTTAAGCAATGATAGCAATTCTTACAAAGACAGAAAGACAGGTCCTCTGATACACTATTGTTGGGGATGTAAGTTGATACCGTGTTGTTAGAAATCAATGTAGTGATACACAGTTTAAAAATATGCCTTTGGTAATATATCATGTAAAGAATGTAAATGATAGCGGATGAAATTCATATATAGATATTCTATGCACAGTTCTAAAAGAAAATCTGGAAGATAGAACTATCCAAAAAGTAAATAAACAACTATATTAATTATAGTGCATTCAAACCAGCAAGGACCAGTCACTGAAAACAGGACTCATGAAGAGTTTTCAGTGATGTGAGAAAATGTTCAAGAAATTGAAAAAGAATAAATACTACATAAATTGTATGGGCTCAATATTTAAAACTATATGCACATATATACAGCAAATGTCCAGGGGGTGGGGGAGGTAAACTAAAGTTATAAATATCTCTGAAAAGCAAGATCATGAATAATTTTTCTTTATACTTTTCTGTGTTTTCTAAATTTTCAACAATAAGCTATAATACTTTTCTAAATTCTACCACTCTATTTTTTTTTTTTTTTTGGCTGCACCCCATGGCATGCAGGATCTTAGTTCCCCAACCAGGGATTGAACCCACGCCCTCGGCAGTGAAAGCATGGAGTCCTAACCACTGGACCACCAGGGAATTCCCCATAATACTTTTCTAATTGAGAAAATGTTATTTTTTTTATTGAAGTATAGCTAATCTACAATGTTGTGCATATCTCTGCTGTACAGCAAAGTGACTCAGTTATACACATAGAGACATTCTTTTTTTTATATTCTTTTCCATTATAGTTTATCACAGGATATTGAATCTAGTTCCCTGAGCTATACAGTAGGACCTTGTTTATCCATCCATTGTTTATCCAATGTTTATCCATCCTATATATAATAGTTTACATCTGCTAATCCCAAACTCCCAGTCCTTCCCTCCCCCACCCCCCTCCCCCTCTGCTCTCTATGTTTGTGAGTCTCTGTGTTTTGTAGATAGTTTCATTTGTGCCATATTTTAGATTCCACATATAAGTGATATCATGTGGTATTTGTCTTTCTCCTTCTGACTTACTTAGTATGATAATCTCTAGTTGCATCCATGTTGCTGCAAATGGCATTATTTCATTCTTTTTTATGGCTGAGTAGTATTCCATTGTATATATGTACCACATCTTCTTTATCCATTCATTTGTCAATGGACATTTAGGTTGTTTTCATGTTTTGGCTCTTGTGAATAATGCTGCTATGAACATAGGGGTGCGTGTATCTTTTTGAATTATAGTTTTGTCTGGATATATGCCCAGGAGTGGGTTTGCTAGATCATACGGTAATTCTCTTTTCAGTTTTCTGAGGAACCTCCACACTGTTTTCCATAGTGGCTGCACCAACTTACACTCCCACCAACAGTGTAGGAGGGTTCCCTTGAGAAAATGTTATTTAAATAAAAGTATGTTCTAAAACTGAATTCTCATTATTTCTTCCTCACTTTCATAACTGCCTTTTAAATAATTAGCCAAAAATTGTTTAACCATTTTTTACTGTGGTAAAACACATGTAACATGAAATTTATCATTTTAACCAGTTTAAGTATATAGTTCAATGACATTCAGTAAGTTCACATTGTTGTTCAACCAAAAATGTTTAACTATAACACCGAGAACTAAACACTATCATTTCCAATGAGCACATTTTACCAACTATTATCTTCAATATAAAAAATAAAATTTCTGGGCTTCCCTGGTGGCGCAGTGGTTGAGAGTCCGCCTGCCGATGCAGGGGACACAGGTTCGTGCCCCAGTCCGGGAAGATCCCATATGCCACGGAGCTGCTGGGCCCGTGAGCCATGGCCGCTGAGCCTGTGCATCCAGAGCCTGTGATCCGCAACGCGAGAGGCCACAACAGTGAGAGGCCCGTGTACCGCAAAAAATAAATAAATAAAATAAAATTTCCTTGGTTTTGACCACTGCCATTATTTCTCTAATAAACTATGTGTGAAAAATTATTTTTTTGAGAATTTGGTTCTTCACTGTTCTGTCTCTTCTCACCATTACAGTACAAAGAGACCAACACTTTAATCAACACCATACTTGAGGTTCAGCCAAGGTCATCTTCTGGTGGAGAGGGAAAGAGCAATGATGAGATTGTCCAAGAATTCGTTGCTTCTGTCCGGACCAGAGTTCCAGGTAGTAAGTAATTCCTAGCATACACGTACAATGAGACTTTTAGGAATAAACTCCGAAAGCTGAGTGATAGGCAGATGTCCAAATCTGCTTATTATGCAGATTTTTTCTTTACATAGAGAGCTCTTCTGATGTAGAGCTCTCCACTTATAGATGAGAAGCCTATAGCACCTTGACATCTTAACTGCCAGAAGCATGAAGAACAAGTTGGTTTCTAGCTTAATGTAACTTTAACCAGACTTTTTCCTGAGTTTTCTAACATCTCTAGACTTGTACTGTCCGAGACAGTAGCCGTTAGCCACGTGTGGTTATTTAAACTTTAAATTAAATTTAAAATTCATTTCCTCAGTTGCACTAGCCACATTTTAAGTGCTGCCATACTGAACAATGCAAATGGAGAACATTTCCATTATCATAAAATATTCTATGGGACAGCCCTGCTCTGGAATCCATTTCATTTTTTTTTTTTTTTTTTTTTTTTTCTCCAACAAGAGAGGTGGCTAGATTATTTCACTTTGTTTTCTGGTGAGTTAGGGAATCTTCCTGAATCATCACAGAAATCCACTTTCATACTTTTCTTAGAGTGACTGTAGATTTAGATGTCTTCATGTATTGTTCATGGTTTGAAATGTCATTATAGGGGGAAAAAAAGATGAGGCATAAAAAAAAAACTAGTGACTGTAAAAGTAAACTGTGTTTCTGTCTCTATTCACAATACTCTGGCATCAAGTGTACGGGTTCCCCCCTACATTAAGCAGTTACTCTCTGGACACCAGCTGGGTGTCCTACAATTCAGTTATGACTTTATCCAGAGTGGGCACAGACCCCACGGTTTAAGGGCTCAGTCCCACAAGACTGTCCCCACTTCAGATGCCAACAGGTCCCCAGGGTGTGGCCTGTACTTCTGACCAACCAGCCATAAATCGAGGATTCCCACAACCCCCTTCTGGGGTTCAGTAATTTTCTAGAACAACTCACAGAACTCAGGGAAGTGGTTATTTACATTTACCAGATTACTTAATATGACATACTAAAGGATAAAGGTAAACAGCAAGATAAAGAAGTACATAAGGCAAGGTCCAGAAGAGTCCCAAGGGCAGGAGGTTTAGTCCCTCCTGGCACATGATGCATTCACCAACCCAGAAGCTCTCCAAACCCCTTCGGTTAGGTCTTTATGGAAGTTTCATTACGTAGACATGATTGATTAAATCATTGGCCTTTAGTGATTAACTTAACCTCCAGCCCCTCCCCTCTCCCAGGAGGTCAGAGAGTAGAGCTAGAAGTTCCAACTCTCTAATCACATGGTTATTTCCCCTGACAACCAGCCCCTCATCTTTAGGGGTGGTCCAAGAGTCATCTCATTAACATAAACTCAGGTGTGGTTGAAAGGGGCTTGTTATCAATAACAAAAGATGTTCCTTTCACCTTCATCACTCAGGAGCTATTTCAGGAGTTGGGGTCAGAAACCAACAATTATAGAAATGATGCTCCCATCACTCTTATCAATGAGGAAATTATAAGAGTTTTAGGAGCTCTGGCCAGAAGCTGGGGACAAAGACCAAAATACATATTTCTTATTACATCACAGTAACACAGACTAAGTCTTGCCAATACTATTAAGGCCCCTGGAAAAGAAAGGACGTGTGTGACCTCAGAAGTCAGTTATGTTCCTCCTAAAGCAGCCCCTCAGAAGACTCTCTTCTCGAGTGGAGAGTTATGTTGATATTGAAGCAACTGAGTTATTTTAGGAAGCATTTTTAATAAACATAAGATGGAGGACTGGGTGGAAAAAGGGATGAAGGTGGCTGGCTGGCTGGCTGGCTGGCTGGCTGGCTGGCTGGATGATGGATGGGAAGTTAGTATACTTGTTTCATAGAGTTCCATTGACACCTAGGAGGTTTTTCTCTCCACGCTTCATAGTTTGTACTTTTACTGTGAAATGATAAGCCATGCCATCTGCTGAGACTGAGGGGCAGGGGTGCAATTGGCTCAACAAGAGAACTGAGGTTCCGAATAGCCCGAGGGGACTGACAAAAGGAGAAGAGTGTAGGCATGTAACCGCAGCCCTGTGGGCCCAAGAGCTTGCACTTACCCACACTGCTGTGTGATTTTTCTACAGCAGCCAAAATGTGAGCGGTTAAGAGGAAATTGATGTACATATCTCAGAGCCACTTGTTTTCTCGCACTTCACTCATCTATGTAAGGAAAATGCAGTCCCTTCATTTTTTAGAGCTTATATGAGCTTCCACTGGGTGGATTGTAGGGAAAAAGAAGAGCACAATTTTCGATCCAGCTTGAAACATGGACCCATTTCACAATCCAGTCAGTCCCTTTGAACAACACTCAGTAACCTGGGATAAATGCTTTCTCTCTCCTCTCTCCGGGGGTGTCCTGCCCCCAACCCCTCCTCTCCTAGATGCAACACGGGTGTGTAGGGAAGAGCAAGGCTTACATATGCCGCATACACACAAGGCAGAGGAGATGACTCAGGACCCCTGGTACCTCTGGTCTCAGGGATGTCCCTTGTCTACCAGGTAGCACTTGCCACTGAAGTCCGAGCGGCCTGACTCCCATTCAGCCTAGGCCCCAGGGACAAGAGAAGTTGGCTTTAAGAAAGGTTAAGATAAGTGCATTCCAATAGCAATGTGATAAGGAGAGAAATCAACAATAATTGATCTGATGAATCAGCCGTGTGTGTTTCAGAAACTCTGGAGATGGAGAACGCTTCCGAGAGCCTTTTCGTCAAGGATCCTCACGGACGCCTTAACTCCTTGACCACTGTTCTTGGACAGGAAGTGGACCGGTTTAACAATCTGCTGAGGCTAATACATGTATGCACGCTCACTGCCATCCTTGCTATTGGGTATCAAAGCTTTGTGCAGAGTATATAACAATGTGAAGTTTCCATTCCCATCACTTCAACATTTCCATCTGGATATGCTAACAACCCTTCAAGCCCAACTTGTCTAAACCCGAATTCACCCTCCTCTAGTCTGTGTTCCCTATCTCTAATAATGGCCTAGTGACTATGTGGCATTACAAACCCTTCATTATCCTAACTTGCACCCTTAGAATTACCATTGACTCATTAGGAATTTGACCAGGGACCTAAGCACTCAGTTAAGAGAGACTCAGTGCTTGTTCCTGATGGCTAGTTTGCTTTTAATATCATAGTCTATATGAAGACTATGACAACCAGAGTTTCTTAAATTGGAGGCCACAAAACGCCTAAATTAGGATCCACTGTGCTGCAGGTTCAAATGTAGATTCCCTGATTCCACTTCAGACCTACGGAGTTAGGATTCCTTGAGGAATTCCTGGGGATATGAATTTTAAATAAACTCCCCCAGATGACGTCAGTGCAACTAAAATTTAAGAAGAACTATTTAGACCTTTGCCTTATGCTCAGGAATACTTTCTGAATGGCACTGACTTTGTAATGCTGGCTACAGGACTTCCTGTTGTCTCTGTGCATATAATAAGGGAAACTATTAGAGACCAAATATTGAACAGTAACAGGAAAAGATCTACTGCCAAGCAGGGAACCAAATACCTAGCACAGAATCAAGGCTGAGTGATAAGACTGGGAAGGGCAGCTAGGGTAGATCTTTTAAAGACCGTCTCTTCCCTATTAGGAAAGGAAAGTCTCCAAATGTTTCTGGTCGTCTGGCAATACCCAGGCTTGTGAGTTAGGGGGCCACTGGGTCAGCTGAATACGTTACATCATCACCTTGGGCCTATGGCATCTGGTTAGGTAAACCAGTGTCAGCAGGCCAGGTAGTCAGGTCAGAGCTTATTACCTTCTACATTGAATGAATCAGGGTAGAGATGAAGCTGCTGTGATAAAGATCCCCAAATACAGTGGCCAAAACAGGATAGAAATTCACCGCTCTCTCAGTCAAGAACCCAGACAAAGCTCTGTCTAGGACAGGTAGTTAATCTTGCTTTGTGAGCTCATCCAACGATCTCAGCTGGAGAGCTGGCTCTTCCAGTCTCAACAGGTAGCTTCCATCTCTGAGACTAAGGTGGCCATTCCAACTGTCCCCTTTTGCCAGCCACTGGGACAGGGGAAAGAGAGCTGAGGGAGAGCAGCTTCCTCGTAAAAATGTAACCCAGAAGTTGCATACATCATTTTTTCTTATATCCCTTTAGCCAAAGCTTGGTCACATGGCAACACCCCAGCTGCAAGGGTGGCTGGGAAATGTAGTCCCAATATGTGTATTGGATTGCTCTGTGCCCAGATAAAACTAGGAGGATACTGTTGTTCAGAGGAGGAAGAAGGGATGGCTGCTGCTCATCTCTGACATCTTCCACATCATGTACGGCCTTTCACCCACTTAAAGATGGACAAGTCCAAATGTCACTTCCTCATAAAGTCTTCCTGGAACACCAGCCCTTCCCTCCACCACCAGATGACAGGGACCCCTCCTCAGGGCTCCATCACTTGAGGTGTCTGTGTCCATCACTGTATTTGTGTACAATGTACCACCTTGTTTTGTAATTACTCCTCCATGAGTATGGCTCCCCCAGTAGACAATGAACTTGAAGAGAAGGAGACTAGTATATGAGTCATCTCTGTTTCCCCAGTGCCTGACACGTCCTAAATCTTCCATGAATATTTGAACATGCAAATGAACGAATGTGGCTCTCAGGGACAAAGCGGTCACTTCTTCTGGTCAAACAATAGTGTCCACCACTAATGGCAGTACTCACCTAAAAACAAGTAGAAGAGAGAGGAGCCCTGGGAGAAGCAGCCTGCAAGGCAATCAGGAGTCATAGCCAAGCACTCCCATTGGAGGGAGGGGTGGTGGCCACCACTGTATGCTGGGCCTGCACCAGAGGTCTCCCTCATCCTGGCACCTGCCCTGTCCTGCCTTGCCCTGGCTCTGTCCCAGCCTCCCTTTCACCTCACCCAGCAAACAGCAAGGCCTCACAGTGGTAGTGATAAGAAAGGCCAGGGGAGGGCGGGAGCCTCAGGGGCCTCGGGCTGCCATCTTGGTGAGCTCACTCTCCTCCAGACGGTTACAGAACTGTGAGACAGGGCAAGTCCTGGGAGAGACAAGGCCGCTAGCCATAAGGGAGAACATTCTGACGTGCGCTCTTGCCGCTGGATATGACTA
Organism: Neophocaena asiaeorientalis asiaeorientalis; assembly: GCF_003031525.2. Lineage (NCBI taxonomy): Eukaryota > Metazoa > Chordata > Mammalia > Artiodactyla > Phocoenidae > Neophocaena > Neophocaena asiaeorientalis. Next base: position 1,979,746 of record NW_020173116.1, read on the forward strand.
CATGTTAGCTGCCTCCTCTGAGAGAACTGGCCGCAATGTGACCTCTGTCTACGCTGTTTTGGAAGGCACTAGCAGCCTGGCCCTTGCAGCTCGCTGACTTAAGTGTTCTCCATGAATCTTAGATAAGTCTTCTGCTACCTCTTTCCATTTTTGGTGTCTAAGATGGAGGGTTGTTTGGGCTCTGGCTGAGGCCCTTTTTCCTGAGCTCTGCTGCAAATGGTTCCTCAGATCCTACTTAACACTCCTCTCTTCTATCACTGCCTCTTGTGAAAAAGTTGGGAGGAGGGGGGTAACTCCATGAAGGAATGGAAGGATGACTAGACCTGTTTTGTCACATGTCGCCCGTCTCTAGAACTATCTGCATGTGGTCCTAGGACTTAGTTCTTTAATCAACGTAAGTTTGGTCTCTAACATCTTCCTGTAATATCTTCCCCATGTATGGCAGTAGTTGTCACAAAACTGGAACCCATGAGAGCCATACAAATCTATATGGCCTGCCTTTACCTTTAGCCAGGTGGCGGATATAACCCTGTACTTCCCATGGCTGCTGTGGGTCCAGCATCTCCCAGGACTACTGCCGGCCTCTGTCTTTTTTTGAGATGAGGAGAGGATAAGGGACATACCTTTAGAAAGTGTTTCCAGGGGCTTCCCTGGTGGCGCAGTGGTTGAGAGTCCGCCTGCCGATGCAGGGGACACGGGTTCGTGCCCTGGTCCGGGAAGATCCCATATGCCACGGAGCGGCTGAGCCTGTGAGCCATGGCCGCTGAGCCTGCACGTCTGGAGCCTGTGCTCCGCAAGGGGAGAGGCCACAACAGTGAGAGACTCGCGTACTGCAAAAAAAAAAAAGTGTTTCCAGTATAAGGAGGCTCTCTGGAATCAGCTGAAAGATTGGTCTCATCTAAGAATCTCCCCTTTCTGCTATAACTGCTGGGGCCGCAGGCTCCCCCTTGGCAGAGTTAGAGGTACTTCCCACGTCCTCATCCCCCTGTCCATGGTTCCCAAATCACTAATCATTAGGCCCATTCTTCCTTTGGCCTGGATGAGAGCTGGATGATGGCTTTTCTCAACATACTTGGGGGCCATCTCTCCACCTTCCCTTCTTCACTTCACTGGATCCTGCTATTATGCCTGAATCACCTCCACTACAAGGTCTTACACCCCTCTGGTCACATGTTAAAAAAAATGCATGAAAGATTGGAGCGTCTGGTCCAGCACATAGTTGACAGAGAGGATGGAACCCAGCAAGCAGGTCCTTAAGCGTAAGGCAACACCTGCTACCATGAACAAGTTTCATTCCCACCTGATAATTACATCTGTGAAGGGCACCAACCCCTTTTTATTCTTTCAGACCTCTCTAGATATGCTCAGCAAAGCCATTGCTGGATTGGTGGTGATGTCTGAAGAAATGGAAAAAGTGTATAACAGTTTCCTCAACAACCAGGTTCCCTCTCTGTGGTCCAACACAGCCTACCCATCCCTGAAGCCACTAGGATCGTGGGTCAAAGACCTTATTCTGAGGACTGCATTTGTGGACGTAAGAAAATTCACTTCTTTGGGGTCTGATGAATTTGATGACACGGTTTGCCCTCAAGTTCTTAGGAAGCCCTCGCTAACTGAAATATTGACAACCATCGAGGGATCATCTGAACCCAAAGAAACAGAAACTTCCAGAATAGCGTCAGTTTGAAAGTCTTATGCTGATTATAGTATAGTTTTCCCTAGACCCTTATCCCCACAGTCTATTTTAATTCCAGGCCATCCTTGGAGTTTCAGGTCTAGTTCATGAGACCTCACCATGAGGTACAGAACCAATCTGACATGGGTCCAAACGGTCAGGTGTGACCTTGCCGCCCTCTCCCCCTTCTAGAACTTCTGTAATAACCAGCTTCTGGGTTTATGGTCAGCCTGGTGGGTGAGGAAGGGGGACAGGGCAGGCAGTAGGAACGGGGCTGGTGATAACTCAGGACCAGTTTAGATTCTGCCTCCTGGACACCCTCCAAAATACAACTTTGATTTAAAAGACAAATTCTATCTCAGAAAAAAAAAAAAAGTACATTATGGTGTAATGTTTCTCCTTCAGCTGTGGCTCAAAAGAGGACAGCCCAAGTCCTTCTGGATCTCCGGTTTCTTCTTTCCTCAAGGATTTCTAACAGGTACCAGTGCTTTCCCTAGAAAAATCCCATAGGAACGATCATTATGTGTGATGAGTTGTGCCGGGTTTCTAGGAACTTTGAAAATGGCATGGCTGCTGATGGCCTAACCAAGGGGTTGTTGATTATAAGGCAGCCGAACAAGGCCCTGCTCTTCCTCGCTTGCTGGGGTGGGGAAAGGATGGCAGAAATAGCAGATGTTCCCCCAGCAAACTAATGCCCACTCCTCTCAGGTTACCAGTGCAAATGCTGCTGCCCTGTGAATGCACACAGCTACCCCAAGTCCCCACGTAACCCATGCTCAAGGGCACTACCTGCTCTCCACCTTCTCTGGCCCCACCTCTGAGCAGCGTCCTTCCCTCTAAAAAATACTCTTACTATCCCTCCAGTGGCCCTCAGGGATTCTGCCCAGGACCCCAGAGGAGACCAAGGTCTCTGGGCTCCTAGATGCTAATGAGCCCAGCCCTTCATCTGTCTCATCCTGAGTCCCTTCTAAACAGCCTACAGACAGCCCATACAAAACAAGCTACGCAAGATGCTAAAGGTGGGGAGATTGGGCTCTGAAACTGCCTCACGGGCTTGTCTCTCTCATTGGCAGAGCAGTGCACTTTAGGCTTGGCCTCCCCTCTCTTCCCAACCAGGACCAAAATTCGCACATGCTTTTGCTCCACCCCTCCCAACTAATTCAGAGTAAGATGTTAATGGTTGGGTCCTCTGGATGGAGAGGAAGCTCTCTAACGCCAGAGCATCCTGGTTGAGGCGGGTGGGGACCATGTTTGGGCAACAGTAACCCAGGTTTCTGGCTTTCATATTTACAGGAACTCTTCAAAATCATGCTCGGAAATATAATTTGCCTATAGATGAGCTGAGTTTCAAGTACAACATGACTCCTATCTATCGGGATCAAGCCACAGTTATAGACGCTGCCAAGTCAGTGCAGTTTGGACAAGAACTGCCCATGGACATGGAGGTATTGTCCCCCTGACAGTTGTTACAGCACAGCAGCTTCTGTCCCACTGTCATCCAGTATCTCAGGCAATCTCCCCTGCCCTACCCCCCCACTTTCCATTTGCAGGAGTGGGAGAGGGCAGGGTGGGACTCACAGCCCCAAGACAAGCTCCCCAATTAGCAGTGACCGGATGAGAACTGCCTAAATTAGTCTGACCTGTAAAAATATATTTTACAGCAATACTGTAGATACCTACAGTAACTTTCTCATTCGTGCCGAGGCAATATGGCAAGAGGTTAAAAACCAGAGTTTCAGCACTGGGCAGCCCTGAGTCAATTCTGACTTTCTCCCTCCCCAGTTGTGTCTGCAAGAGCAATTACTAACATGTCTGCACCTCAGTGTTCACATCTGCAAAATGGGGCTCATGCCACCAACCTCAGAGCTGTAGGGCAGTGTAACTGAAACTTCAGGTGTCATGTGACCAGCACATAGTGAGCCCACAATAAATAACTGTTATCATAAGCTAAACTTATCTGCCTCGTTCACTCAGCTGCCTCCTAGCAGAATTGATATGCTAACTTCACATATCATGTAACTATAACTACATCACTTAGCCAACAGGAATGTATCAATACTAAGGAAGCAGTTCAGACTCTTTGCTTACGTAGTTTACTCCCTCTAGAGCAGAGGTTCTCAAAATGTGGTCCGCAGACCAGCAGCATCAGCATCACCTGGGCACTTATTAAAAATGAACTTATTTACAAAACAGAAATAGACTCACAGATGTAGAAAGCAAACTTATGGTTACTGAAGGGGGAAGGGGGGAGGGATAAATTAGGAGGTTGGGATTAACATATACACACTACTATATATAAAATAGATAACCAACAAGGACCTACTGTATAGCACAGGGAACTATACTAAATATTTTGTAACAACCTATAAGGGAAAAGAATCTGAAAAAGTATATATGTATGTGTATATATATATATATATATACACATAGACATATATATGTTAACTGAATCATTGCTGTATACCTGAAACTAACACAACTTTGTAAATCAACTATACTTCAATTTAAAAAAGAAAAAGAAATGTAAATTCCAAGGACTCATTCCAGATTGAATCAGAAACTGGGCTGGGACCCAGAAATCGATATTTTAACAAGTGGGTTCTTAGCCCACTTGAGTTTCAGAACCCCTACTCTAGAATATCTCAACCTCGACTGCAGGTTACAATCACCTATGGAGCTTTAAAACCATCCTGATGCTCAGTCCACACCCAATTATGTCAAAATCACCCCAATTATATCAGTCATCATTATATTTTAAAGCTCCCCTGGCAATTCCAGTATATAGCCGGGGTGAGAGCCACCACTGCCAATCTGAGCTGCCCACTTTCAACGTGCTGAGATATTGATGGGGCAGGGAAACCTCTGCTTCAAAGCACCTGTCCACCCCAGTGGGCCTTATTAATGTAATTTTCTATGTGTGCTGTGAAATCAAAGATCTGCTCCAGATTGCTTTTGCCAAGAATGTGTTCACTAGCTGGTCAGTGTAGATGGGGTAAGTGGCTTTTACTAAACCTTCCTTAAAGTATCATGGTATTAGTAGGAATTGTCCCTGGGTAACTTAATCAGTATCCACCCACTCAGATCTGCTTGATCTAGTCTTTGCTCTGATTAGCAAAAACACACAAAGATGAGATTGATCCCATATTCATGGATTACTCTATGAAATGCTGTAATACCCCATGCCTCTTAATTGCCTGTATCTTAAAATGACAATGAAAGAGCTTACGTCTTTAAGGGAATTTATTTTAGCATCAAAATTTTTTTGATGCTAAAGTATTTGCATGCAAAAGTAGGGGGAAACAACTGAAAGATGCACTCCTTGTTATTTTGAGACCCTTCTTAGCCAGGAGAGCATCGGAGGCCCAGGTCAGGACTAATTGAGGCTGCAGGAGGGCAGGACAACACCCACATAAAAGCCCTCATCCAGTCCGTCCTGGATGCTGGCCCTGCTCTGTGCCCGGCACGCTCCATCTGCCACATAGACTGACTCTGACGGACAGATGTTTACAGTGACCACCGGGGCCTCCGTCCCTCCAGCCTGCCCCAGTCTACACACATCTCCACGTGGGTCATGTGCAGTGAACCACAGTGATGCCTGGGAATGCCGCCTGCCTTCTGTGGAGACTGCAAACTGTATAGTCAGCCCATCTCCTGGTCCTCCCAGCAAACGTCTGCAAGACACAGCAGGAGACTGTTGGACGACTTGAGTTCTGTTACAAACAGCAGGGTCACTGTCAGCCCATTGCCGCCTTTGTGCCATTTAGGAAAAGGCACTCGCTCTGTGTGTGTGCCGACGGCTCCTACACACAGCTTGGCAAGTGGATGGCAGGATGGTTTCAGCCTCTACTCAGGCAAACCTGCACAAGCATACAGAGCAGCCTCCAAAACAGGAAGGCCTTGCTCTACCTCGCTGCACGCGAGGGACAAACTACAGGACGCTAGGTAGTAGAGTCCAACCAAAAAGCACTTACCATCCTTTTATTCACTATAAAACACATCCCTTATGACCACACAGCTTGGTCCTCTGCCTGCAGGTGTGAAGCTCCAGTTATCCAAAGGTCTAGGGCCCCAGAACTGGCCAAGTTCACTCAATATTTGAGGAAGGATACACAGAAGCCCACAACTGGAAGAAGTTGTATACCAGTGGTGACATCTAATCACAGGACATTGAGGGACAGGGTCTTTGTCTCTGTCTCTCTTTCTCCTGCAAAATTTCCTTTTTTTTTTTAATTTATTTATTTTTGGCTGCATCGGGTCTAAGTTGCTGCGTGCGGGCTTTCTCTAGTTGTGGCGAGCAGGGGCTACTTTTCATTGCAGCGCGTGTGCTTCTCATTGCGGTGGCTTCTCTTGTTGCGGAGCATGGGCTCTAGGCACGCGGGCTTCAGTACTTGTGGCACACGGGCTCAGCAGTTGTGGCACGCAGGCTTAGTTGCTCTGAGGCATGTGGGATCTTCCCGGAGCAGGGATCGAGCCCATGTCCCCTGCACTGGCAGGCAGATTCTTAACCACTGCCCCACCAGGGAAGTCCCGCTTCCTGCAAAATTTCCCTTAAAAAGCTTTCCATAGGCACTCTGCAAATATTATTGCCAATATATAACCTATCTTCTGGAACGGCACCCAGATCTTTAAAAGGCCTTGCTAAAAATAACAGATGATAATCACAGCCCTCTTGTCCAACCACTTCCCATGAGAAGGGGAAAATCCTAACGTCATGATATCAGAGTCTGAAGCCCATCAGTGGGTTTCCCAGGGGTACCCCCTAGCGGACAGCCTGTGGGAGTGTGAAAAGTATGAGATTTGGTGACAAACTGAGAAGCAAATTATTTCACCTTCTGGAGCCTTGGCATTCTCCTCTCCAAAATGTGAGTGATAAGAGAATCTCTGGATTGGTTCTTAGAACTGAGTGAGGTTGTAGGACTAGGAGGTGGCCCACAAAACTGACCCCTCCTCCTCTTCTCACCTATGAACTTCTGCATGTCTTTCAGTTGCCCTCTCCTGAGGATGGTGTTCTTGTCCATGGGATATTCATGGATGCTTCTCGATGGGACAATAAGGAGATGGTGATAGAAGACGCACTGCCCGGACAGATGAATCCAATGCTGCCTGTGGTGCACTTTGAACCTCAACAAAATTACGAGCCAAACCCAACACTCTACCACTCCCCACTTTACAAGACAGGGGCCCGGGCAGGGACACTCTCAACCACAGGTGAGGATGTGCTAAGATCAGTATAATGACCGAATGCAAACTACAATCATCAAAGTCCAAATGCTGAACTGTAATGTACAAAGGGTGATCTTGGGCCAATTAGCCAGGCTTAAAACAAGACCACTTATAACACACAAATTTATAGATGCGGTAAATTCTACTTGTCTTAATGCTGAGTGTAGATTAATATTATAAAGCCAATGCCTGCTTCTATTAGTCTGATGAGTAAAAAATAGGTTATTTTGTGTGTGTGTCTTTCAACTTATTTATTTTATTTATTTTGGTTGTGCCGGGTCTTAGTTGTGGCCAGCGGGCTCCTATTTGCGGCATGCACGTGGGATTTAGTTCCCCGACCAGGGATCGAAACCGCATCCCCTTCACTGGAGGGTGAATTCTAAACCACTGCGCCACCAGGGAAGTCCCAGAAAGTAGTTTATTGAGCAGTGTCTTCTAATTGAAAAATGATGGACTGAGTAGACACATCTATCTCTGACCAAATCCATTGAGACTCCGCGTAGAAAAGAGATTTTAAAACAAATAAGTGGAATGCCATGCTACAAAAAGAGAAATCTTAGTAGACCTGAAACTGAGATACAGCCCTGAAAAAAAGGAACCAGATAAAAAGAAAGCAATATCAACAGATAAGCTGAAGAACTGAATGCAGACAGCTAGAGAGTGAGACAAGAGAATGCACTGAGGAAATCCCTCAAAAGACAGCACAATGCAATTTTTTTAAGTGACACTGTGGAAGGAGTTAAAATCACCAACATTTATCTAGTAGGCAATCTGGAAGGAGAAAGGAGAAAAAAATGGAAGAGCAGTAATATTTGAAAAACTGGCTGATAATTTCCCAGAACCGAAGAAACAGTTGAGTCCTCAGATTGAGAGATCTCACAAAGTGGTAGGGGTAATTTTTTAAAATATACAACGAACAAATAAACAAATTTTAAAAGAAACCTAGATATATCAGAGTGATACCTAAGACCATCAGAAATAAAGAAAATTCTCAAAGAGGTGAAATGCATTAATATACTGGAACTAAAATTCCATAAAATGAGAATCAGATTGACTTCAGACATGTCTCATTATCCACAGTGCATATAAAAATAGAGAAACTTCTTCAAAGGGCTGAGGAAAAACAACTCTGAACCAGAACTGCAAGTGCAACCAAATTATCACCTGAATGAAAAGTTGTAATAAAGACCGTCTTGGACATTACAGAGGCTCTAAATTAATCACCACTGATCCTCTATTTAAAACACACACACACACACACACACACACGGTTAAATCTTTAATAGTTTGACCATAAAAATGAATTTATAATAACTTGGAACTAAATTTCGAGATGACAGAAATACGGGAGAGGAGCCAGGAAGAAATAACTAAAAAATCTTTCTCATTTGAATGGAGAATATAGATACTGATGATATTTATTTTTCTAATAAAATATTCAGTTAAAGGGTGTTCTCTAAGGGTAATGTACAGAATAGAACTAAAATAGACATTCGTGTCACATGACCTCCCACTCCTATGACAAACCTAAAAAAGTGTTCAAAGGTATTTTTTGAATTAATAATGGTATTTACAAGTTTTTGTAGGGACATGTACTTTTTTTTTTTTTTTTTTTTTTTTCGAATTGCAAGGTATGGACCTTGTTTGAATTTCAATTCAAACTAATGGTTACTATACATATACATTCTGCATATGTACTAAAAAATGTCATTTGAGCACCTGCCAAGGCACCATGCAGGGAACGACGTACAAAGATAAGGAAAGGGGAGATGTAGGCATTCTCTGCTGGGGACACCACCACCTGCCCCGACTTCCACACAGATGGGGTTTGCTGTGAAGGCCAGAAACAGCAACTCCCATCCTGAGGGAGTTCTCAAATAATAGAGTCATTTTTCTTCTTATTATTGGCTAAAATTCCAACAGGAACTCTGTGGTTTTCAGGAAAAGGAACAAAGAAAAGGTAGTAATTAAAATGACAATGCACTGGCACAAGATACTATAAACAGATCCAATGTACTGGAGAGAGAGCCCGGAAACGCACTGTGCATATATGGGAACTTGACCTATAATACCAGCATCATTTAAAATTGATCAGGAAGATGGAAATTATTCCACAAATGATGCTGGGACAATTGGTTATACCAAACTTAGATCCTTATCTCCTACCACATACAACAATTAAATCACAGATGGACTCTATAGACTTAATCATCACTAAAATGTAAAATTATTAACCTTAATGAAATAATGGCTCTAAGTAATAATTATCAGCTGCTGCTGACATTCCAACAAAGAAAGACAACCAGACACAAGGCGTTTCCTGATGGAAGTGCACACCACCTAGGAAGTATTCTTGCCCAAAAAAACTCAACCCTGAATGTGATCAAACCTCTAGATCTAACCACCCTTGCAGGAATAGAGGAACATGTGTAAAGTCACCACAGGGATGCTGTCAACAAGAGCCAGACTCTGGGAAACCTCACAGGAGAAAATAGCCTGGTTGTTTCAACAAATATATTACAAGGGGGTGGCAAAAGGAACAGAGCAGAACCTACCAGTTGAAAGAGATTTAAACAACACATCACTGTTGCAAGGTATGGACCTTGTTTGAATTTCAATTCAAACTAATGGTTACTATACATATACATTCTGCATATGTACTAAAAAATGTCAAGCGAGGGAGACCTCAGTACTTCCTCATCCACATGGGCTTCCTTCCTCTTCACGCTAATGTGAAAGGCCCACTGTACACGTCAGTCTCGTGGCCCTAGGTTCTTCCATGTCTAGACCAGATTAAGGCTCAGGGCCCAACACATGAGATCTGGGCCCATGGTGCCATTCCCCCATGCTGTGGGGCTGGATTACAATCCTCAGAAGAGCCTGCGGTCTTTCACGATAGTGCAGGTCGCTCCCACTCAAGTGCAGAGGAATTTTCCGCTTTGGGGTAAAACTGTATGAAAACTGGCCAAGTCGCCCTCCAGGTGCATCGGCGCCCCTGCCACCTCAAAAGCGGGGCTGAGATGGAGCAGCCACTGTGGTTTGCAAACCATTTTGCATCAGCCCTGCCAACCGGGTCTGTTGCTTCCTCGGCCCGGATATGAGCCAAGAAACTGGGTACCACGCAGCTCGGATGTGGGCCTCTGGAGAAAGCCACGCCCCCTGCTTACAGGAAGAACAGGGTCAGCCACAGCAATCCTGTAGACTCAAGCCGCTGCGAAGCAGGGAGCACCACTTCTATTAGGCATCAGAGGGAAGAGGTGCCTCCTAAGCCACGGGAGTGGCTACAGCTGCAGAAGTCAGAGGGATGACATTAGGTACCGCAGCCGCTGTAATCCGAGGTCAGAGAGCTGCAGGAAGCTGTGCCAGCCTCATGCAGAGCCTGGCCACCACACAAGCTTGTGTCTGCTGGAGCCTGCACATAACTGCCACTTACGACCAAAGAAAAAGGTCTTCTGCCCCTTTCACCTTCCAAATCTCACTAAGTGTGTCTCATTAGAAGACTCTCGATCATAGCAGCAAGGGAATCTCGGAAAGTTTAGCCCTCCTACCCCTGCAATACAGGGGACACAGAATGGAGCAAAGGTGGTGAACATGGATCCTGAGTGCCATCACATCACTCAGTGGGACTCAAAGATCTCCTTGGCCCTGGAAATGACCAAGAATGAACCCACAAGAAAGTCTCTGGAAAAAGGAAGGGAAGGCCACAGAACTGTAAGCCCAGGCAATCAAGGTACCTGAAACCAGATACTTATTGGCCCCATCCAAGTCCTGGGCAGACCCTCTGGGTTTCTGTGAGCTGCTCAGAGGCCCAGGAGAACCAAAAGGAAACTCTGCCACAGGCGGGAGACCCTGGTCTGTAACCATGGTGGCCAGTTCCCATTTCAGACTCAACTAGGGAAATTCTGTCTTTAATCATTTTATATACAGATTCTTCATAAGACTTTATTTGGAAAACACAAAGACATATAAATAATAAGTAACACACAGGACAGGGACGGGGAGAGAGGTTGAAACCCATTTTCTTGTACAACACCCCTGACAAAGCCTACCTATCCACCAATCTTCAGCGTGTGGATGAGACACCCTCACACACTGTACATAATGAAAGCACTTGTCAGAGTGCAGGACCCACACTAGTCACCAGACCTTGAATAGAGAGGAGCAGAACAGAAGTTCCACAGCCTACTGACTCTGTTGCTTCCAGAACCAGGAGAGGATGGGGAGAAGAGCAGCAGGGAGGAGGAAAGGGGCAGGGTCCACGGCTGCAGGCAGGCCCAGGAGTGGGGCCAGGAGTGCAGCAGGGATAGTATTCAGAGCATGTGAGCAAAAAGAGTTGTTTGCTTGGTATACACATTGTGGCAAAAAATCTACACAAAAAAAAGTATTTAATAATTTTCTTACAATTAATTATTTTCATACAGCTCATTATGTTACAAAACTATACACCTCCCCCAAGCATTGCTGAATAACCCAAAGTCATTCCTTGGAAAAAGAAGAATCAACGTTGGCTTTTTAATTTTGAGTCTCTTCTCCTGGGTTGGGCCTATCAGGGCCAGAGCACAGTGTGGAGTACAAAATGGCTGTCCTTCAAGTCCGAGGCGTCAGGTCTTGGCTTCTCTGGTCATTACAGGAGGGTTGTCTCTGTTTGGAAAGCCAGCACCAGCAGCCATAACATAGGCGTCCAGAGAGACAGGCAGGCACTGCTGACCACCATCTGGCTGTGGGGAGACTGCCCAGGGCGAGGGAGCCGCAGCTCTGCGGAGATGCGCCTGTCCAGAACGGGGACCTGAGCTGTGGGATCCCAGCATTTGGAAGCAAAGAGAAAGACACAGTCTCAGGGCACAGCAAGAGCCACTGGATACTCCGAGACCCCCAAAGGCCTGCACAGCTCCTTCTCACCTCTCTCCTCCAAAGACAGGAATGTATCTTAGTACGTTAACAGATTTCCTACGTCTTGGCCCTCATGACTACTGCTACAACAAAACCAAATGATACAGGCACGAAGACTAGCACACTGAACAACTCTCCCCCAGCTATTTGCTTCTTGGTTCAAGGATTATTAAAATTAGTTTGCTCAGACTTGCTAATTATCAGCCTCTGGGCAATGTCAAGCAGGGACCCTCCTCCCTGACCACACAGAGCGGCACCGCCAAGCCAGGAGGATTCCTCTCCGGGTCTCTGGCTCTCTCCCCTACCCCAGCTTGGGTGTCATGTGAACACCACGCAGCCTTCCCAGGTCAAGACAGAACAAGCGCAGGCTCACCTGGTCCTTTCAGCTCAGCTCTGGTGTAAAGTGCCCAATCCCTGCATGGCCACCTTGAAAGGAAATGGCCCAGACTGAGAAGGTACTAAACAGGTCAGTATATTCCTCCATCAGTGAAGGATGGTTGAGGAGCCTCCCCGTGTCAGGCACCATGGGGCACATGGACACCAAAAGGATCTGTCCCTGCTCTCCAGGTCACATCTGGCTGCCAGCTTCTGTCCATTTAAAAATGCAAACCCCACAGCACACCTTTCAGTGGCACCCTACTTCTCTCAGGCATGAGATTCCCACAGTCATTCCATCCAATTTACCTTCTAGACCTACCTCACCCCTCTTCCCACTGACCTCCCAGGCTCCAGCCAGAATTACTTCATCTTGGTTCCTTTAACATGATCACTCTCTCCACATCAGGCTTTTGCACTGTTCCCCTTGCTGGGAACTCCCTCCCCTCCCTGTTCAGTTGTTTACACATTCATTCAACATTCATTATTAAGCACCTATGCAGGTATCAGATGCCTGCATCTCCTGATCCAGACTCAGAAGCTCTCTTCATTGGGCTCCACTTTGTCAGGCTTCTAGTCAGCAGCAACCAAAAGGTCGCTTCCTCCAGGAGGCCCTTCCTGACACCCGCCACCCTAAGTTAGGTAGTAATGTCCAACACACAAACACACACACGCACGTCCCCGCAGCCCCCTGCACTCCCCTTGTGAATAATCAACTCAAAATCCAGCTTCCTCCCCAGACTGTGAGTTCCATGAAGGCAGGGCCAGTATCGGTCTGGTTCACCCCCAAAGCCACAGCACCAACACAACAGCGGGCACGTAGGAAGAACTCAAAAAGTTTGGTATAAATTGAACTGTAGCCTGGATCCCAGGCCTCTCTGGTGTAGTTCTTCCAGCAGAAACCAGGCTGGGTCCCCATCTTTGGCTCCTCTACTGACCTCTGATCCACCCACTGGGCATCTCTGCAAGCGCACATTCTGTGGTCACCATGCTCCCTGCAAAACGTAGGGGCTGAACAAGCCCATTCCTACAGAGGTGCTTCCAGCTCCGGAAAGCTATGAGCGTCTCCCTGATCTGCGGTGGAGAAAGGGCTGGGAAATCAAGTTCTTCTCAACCTTTATTCCAGCCTCATACTAGTTTTAACAGACCCACCCATGCCCCCCGCCCCATCTGTTCGTTAACAGAGATAAATATGGGGTCCTGGCCCCGGCCCTGGCTTGAAACAGTTACTTTTAATCTGGATTCACCTCCACCAGAGTGGACAGAAGACCACTGTCCAGGCCATGAGGAACGAGAAAGGTTGCACCGTGATGGTGGGGCCACTCACCCCCTACCACAGCCTTGAACTTCCGCCCCTGAAGCCGTGAGACCCGCATTCCTGGGCTGCCGCCCACCCGCACTTCCGGGGTGAGGACTGACCGGGCTAAGGGCTCGTGGCTGGCCCAGCCCGGCCCAGCCACCTTACCTCTCCTCCAGTCGGACCCACAGGTCGCTGAACTGCCGGAGCTGCTGCCTCCGCTGCGGCCGCCTCTGCTTCTTCCGGAACTTTCGTCGTGCCTCGCCCGGCAGGTAGGAACTTCTGGGCAGAGGCTGGTGGAGCGGCAACAGTGGGGGCCCGGCAGACCCAGCTTCCGGTACCTGAGCTTCCGGGGCGGGCGCTTCCGGAGCCAAGACGGCAGAGGGGGCGGGCTGTGACAACGGGTTTCTGGTCTTTTCTCTGTAAACAGAGGAGGAAGGAAGAGGAATTGAAGGAAGGTCCCCCAGCATCATGCCCTCCCCCGCCTTTAAGGCTCGGGACCTCACAAAAGGCAGATAATGTGAAAGTTCAAGACGGATGGGGAGGCAGGGGTCTCAAAACCACCTCGAAAAGTGATCACTTTGACGCCTTTGTTTCTCCCTCACACACCTTCATTGTACTCTCTCCAAATCCCCTAGCTCTGGGGAAGAAATGAAAGATTCTTTCTTAACCGCTTATAATTACCGCACTTGCCAAACAACGGGTCACCACTGCCTAGAAAGTCACTGAAGATTACGGCGTTTTAAGAGGAGTGAAAAATGTTTAAATGCTCTTCACTTAGAACAATTGAAGTGGCCCTTAACCCTGTTCCTCCCTCCTGTATCCCTATAAGGCCTCTGCTCAGAAAGAGGCTCTTCAACAGCCACAGCAGCCTGCCCAGATCCCTCAAGGATTATCACATGGCTGCCGAGAAGGGGAAGAAGAAAGGAGGTATCTCCACAGCCAGTGCCCTCGTTATGTCCTCACCCACTCCTTTACTATAGGCATCTCCCTGGCTCTGGGCCCAGAGTCCCTCGCCCCTTCTTCTCCCTGAACAGGAGCTCCTTTAGGGACCTCATGCTCTCTCATGACCTCACCCAGGAGCACCGTAGAGAAGTGCACCACTGAAAACTCTTAGATGCTACCCTCACAGAACACAGTCAGGACAGCTGCTGCAGCCATCCCCAGGATCGTGGGAGAGGGTGAACCCAGGCCTTTGCACTGGATCTCACAGACTCTGATGGAATTAGGGGTAGAGGCACTGAATAGATCCCTGGCAGAGAAAACTACATGAACAGAGAGAAAGGGGCTGGAAAGCTAAAACTGGGAGAATAAAGGGCAGAAAGAAAAGGGCTGTGCAGGCGAGGAGTCCGAATTGTATCCTGACTCTGACGAGCTGTGTCACCTTTGGTTTCTTCATCAGTAAAGGAGAAGAAACCCCCACCCCACAGGCTGGTGTTGAGGGTTAACTGAGAGTCGGTGTGAACCAAGTTACCACCTGACAATTGATCAATAAACGTTCCTTCCTCCCCAGGGAAGTATGAGCAGCCCAGTAAATGACAGGACTGGTTCTCAGCCTTCATTGTGTGTTAGAATCTCACGGAGAGATTTTTAAAATATTGACTCCTGACCTCTCTTCCCCCAGGAGCAGGTGTCAGGGTTAGAGGCAGATTTAAGGAGTCTGAGAACAACCAGCAACACACACACACACCCCCATCCACACTCCCAAGCGGGGCCCTCTCTGGCAACCCCAAAGATAGTGTGATAAACCCCAGCCGTGACAGTCAGCCTGGGGCCAGGGGCTGAGAAGTGATCAGAGGGCCCAGCCCACCCTGCTTTCCAAGAGCACACAGTCCAGTGGATGAGGAAAGATCCACAGACCCTCTCCCCCAAACAAGCAGAGAATCCCTAAGGGCGGGGCTCTCCCCCCAGAGCTGAAGGAGAACGGGAGGGAGAGATGGATGGAGATCTGCAGCAGGACTTTCTCAGTCAGGGGAAGAGTGGAGGGAGACTGCAGACAGTGGAGAGGAAGAGCATTAGCAAAAGTGGAGAGGCAGCGGCGAGGACAAAAGGTTTTCTGATATCAGAGGCGGATCCGTGCTGGGAAAAGGTGGGGTCTGCGTGCCGAGGCATCATCGTGAAGAAACTGGACTTTGGAAGAGGACAACAAGAAACCCTGAAGGTTTCTGAGTCAGGGACACTTGCAAGATTAGTCCCACAGAAAGGTGGAGAAGGGACCAGAGGGTGATGACCTTAGGAACAAAGGGGGCAAATCTGAGAGAGATTTTAATGGAAGAAGCCAGAGGCCTGGTGAAGGTGGAAAATGAGAAGAAGCCTTAGGTGAGGGCTTTTGTAAACTAGAAAGTACTGTGTGAAGAACAACTGTTACTGATAAACGGAGTGCAAGATATGGAGAGAGGTGGGGGATGAGATAAGCCCAGGATGTAGTCAAGTTTTCCAGAGAATCATGGCTCATTGGGATGGAAATCAGGCTCCCAAGAAGGAACCTCTGGAGTGACGGGATAGAGGAGGACCTGGCCTGAGACAACATGAGGTGAAGGTGGGTCTTCCGAGGAGAAAGAGGGCACCCGGAGACCTGGAGAAGGGAGCCATCGGGCAGGCACCACAGCTGGACCCCGTCTCCGTCCCCTCAGCAGAGGGCACGTATTTTCCTCCTGGAGTCCTCGCGCCGCAGCTGAGGGCTCTGCCAGGAGGGGGCGCTGGTGACCACGATCTGGAGGGAGTGGGAGAGGAATGGAAGGTGGGCTAAACCGTGTTCACTCAAAATTCACATGCTGGAGCTCTAACCCCCAGTACCTCAGAATGTGGCTGTATTTGGAGACAAGACTTTTAAAGAGGTGATTAAGTTAAAATGAGGCCTTTAGGTTGGGCCCTAATCCAGTCTGACTGGTGTCCTTAGAAGAGGAAGTGTGGACACACAGAGACACCAGAGGTGTGCGCACACCAAGGAGAGGCCACACGGGGACAGTGAAAAGGCCACCTGCAAGCCAAAGAGAGAGGCCTCAGGAGAAACCAAACCTGCCGACACCTTGATCTTGGTGTCTAGCCTCCAGAACCATGAGAAAATAAATTTCTATTGTTAAAGCCACCCAGTCTGTGGTATTTTATTAGGGCAGCCCAGACTGGTACAAGGTGGGTAGGAAGGGCCACCTTGTGCCTACTAGGACTGGACACGGGGCAGAGACTAGCAGGGAGGCCAGCATGGGGCGGCAGCATTGATGAGGGTGGGAGATCCTGGCCTCCTGAATTCTTTACAGAAGGGTCCACAGGGCAGGAGGGTCACTCTGCATAAAAATGAGAAGTAAACAGACCTGGGGGTAGGAAACAGCTCAGAGAAAGAGAAGGGGCTTTGCTTCTGCCCCGGAGATGGGTCTGACAGGCACTCCCAGCTTCTCCAGCCCCCCTGACCTTACATTATGACTGATTCCACCACCTGCCTCCCTAAAACCTCCCAAGGGCCCAGGTCAAAGGCACTGAGCGTTAAGCCAAATCACCCCTCCTGGGCCCCAGGACCAAAGAGCATCCTCCCCTTACCTTCCTTTCTGCCCCAAGCACTGCTGAGGAAAGGCCAGTGTGGCCTCTACTGCCCAAAGTGCCTGGCCGGCCAACCCAAGCCTGACACAGTCCAGCCACGAGGGGACGCCAGCTGAGCTGGGGACCGAGTGGCCGCTTGGTGTCCGTGCTGGGGCCCTCGGAGCCTCTCAGGACACAGCCCACCCTGGCGCCCAAGCAGCCCTGTGCGGCTCTCATCTCCCCTAACTGCTTCCTGACCGGGATAGAAGCACAGGAAGGTTACTTGTTGATGGGTCGTCCAGCGGGGGCATGTTCTACCTCATAGCCTTCGCGCCACAGAACATCAAGAACTGTGTTGTTGCCCATGAAATGCCCTGCAGTAAGAAAAATGATCAGAAATGTGGCAGCTCTCGTGACCCCCAAACACACACCCCAGAACCAAGAAATAACCCTGCCAACCCCGTCCCTTCTAACCAGCCCAGTACAGTTCAGAAAGCTTCTGCAAGGGGGCCTCTCAACAGCTCTGCCAGGATAAGCCGCGTTTCAGAGATAAGGACTCAGGATCAGAACCATGCGGTGAGCTGCCTCGAGTCACACAGCTAAGAGGACACCAAGTCCCAACCTTCCACCTCTGGATCCAGAGCTGACAGTCCTGACCATTCTCGTTCATGTAAACCAAGCACCTCTGAGACCCCAGGCCCCTTCTGTCCTATGTCTACTTAAAAATGCACAATAAAACCCTCCTTTTAGCAGAAGCCACCAGAGCTGGAAACCTCAACCTGAATTTTATTTCACTTTTTTCTTTTTCAATAAAAAGCAGGAAAGATCAACCAGATAAGCTTACAGTGGCATCGTAAAATAAGTATCTTAAAAGGGTAGATCCTGGGATTCATCTTTCATTTCAGGTTTTGATGCTTAGAACAGACATGATCCTCTGGGGTCACAATGCCCCTTTCTGTGACAGTTGGCATGTTAATGTCCTCAATGGCTAATTAAATTGTAGCGCTCCATCCTCTGATCCAGCAGAACAGATGCATCGTTATTATCTCCATTTGAAAATGGAAAACAGGTAAAGTAGGCCCAGGACTTCACACACAAAAGGAGCAGCAGAACAGAATCTAAACCCAGGCAGCTTGGCCCCAGAGTCTATGCAATGCTGACAACCGAATACTCAAGAGGCAGAGACCAGGAAAGCAAATTAAGGTCCATCCAAACTCTCCCTTGTCCTGACTCCACAGCACTAAGAAGCAGAGGGAACTTAGAGAGCAGCCTCTGGGAGCCTGGGGAGCCCGAGGGTGGTGTTTGGGGCAGAAGGTACTGAGCTCTACTGCATTCTTGGGTCCAACCGTAGAGTTTAGGACCCCAAGACTGATGAAGGGCAACTGACTCAGATGAAAGGGACGTTGGCAAGGCCCAGATTAGCCCCGGTGCAGAAGCACAGCAAACTCATGTATAGAGTATGCCTGGACTCGGCGCCGGGGGAGGAGACTGAGCTTGCAGAGTGTTGCGGCGATGGCTTCCACTCTCCCAGCCGTTACCAAGTCCATGTGACAGGGAGTAAACACATTAATAAAGATAGTTAACATTTCCTGAGCATTACGAGGTGCAGGGCACTGTTCTCAGTGCTTTACGTGTCATTCAGCCTCCCCCCAACAACAACCCTATAAGGTAGGTGTATTATTACCCCCATTTTACAGATGACGAAGAGGCACAGGTGGTGCCCAGGTGGTGCCCAGGTGGTCTGGCTCCAGCGTCCATGCTCTCAACCAATTAGGAATGAAAACAGGATTTGTCGAGCGAATGAACAGCCCCTATTAGCAAGCTTTATCATTAAGGACCAAGCTATTCTGTGTGACTTCAATTTCCTCCTACTCCAAAGGTGAGCTCCATTTCTCATCTTTAAATTTCATCTGCATATCCCCGTGACAGACGTCACTGTTGCAGTTTAAACCTCTGGAGCTTTCAGTTTGGGGAGATCCTCACTTTACAATCAAAAGTGTGCTAACCACACAGCATTTTAAATTTCTCACTGCCAAGGCTAAGAGTTTGGGAGCAATTTCTGAATTTCTGTGGTTCCCTCTGGTCAACTCAGCCTTCAGAAGGCACCAGAAGAAATAGACTCATGAGGTGGAGAAAGCAGCCCCACGAAGATAACTGCACCGTGGTGGCTATGCAGGACACTCCTGATACCCAGAGTGCCCAGGGGCTGTGAGGTCTCTATCCAGAGCTGCAGCCGTATGAAGAACTGTGACTGAGAATCAGGCAAGCCCAGGTGTCCCAGTGTCACCTGTGCCATCTGTCCAGCACAGTCTCCATCTGGAGGGCTGGCCCTCCAAACTGCCCAGGTCCAACCCACCTGGCAGGCCGACATCATCTCAAAGCCTCTCCTTGCCCCTCTGGGGCCTGACCCCTGTCGGGGTGCCTGCAGGGTGAGGGCTGACAGCTGAAAGCCATTCATTGACACAGGCCGGACATGGGCACAGCGCCACACAGCACAGTCCACAATCCAACTACGGAACACGGGACTCACGGAGGAGGAAGCCACTCCCAGACCCACCCAGGGCTACCAAGGCCGACACTGCGATTTGTTTCATGATAGAATTTTTCAAAAAACAAGATACAGGAACCTGACCCCTTAGTTTTTTCTACAACAGCTTTATTGGAATATCATTCACATAACATATTCATTCTTTTCAAGTGTACGATTCAGTGATTTGGGGAACATTCACAAAGTGGTGCAACCCTCACCACTAATTTTAAAGCATTTTCGGGAGCTGAGATTTTGATAGGGCTTGCGCTGAATGTGTAGCTCAATCTGGGGAACGTTGTCATCTTAACACTATTTATTATGTCTTCCAATCCACAAACATGAAATGTCTTTCTATTTACTTCGGTCTTCTTTAATTCCTTTCCATGATGTTTTTAGTTTTTATTTTGCATCTGCTCTTCACTAAATTGAGTCCTTAGTGTTTTTTATGCTGTTGTAAATGGAACTGGTTTCTTTTGTTTTAACTTATTTTTTTTTCTTGAAGTATAGTTGATTCACAATGTTGTGTTAGTTTCAGGTGTACAGCAAAGTGATTCAGTTTTATACATGTATATGTAAATGTGTATGTATGTATGTATGTGTAAATATATGTACGTATATATTCTTTTCTGATTCTTTTCCATTATAGGTTATTACAAGATTTTGAATATAGTGGAACTGGCTTCTTAGTTGCATTTCCACATTATTCATTGCTAGGGTTTAGAAATACAACTGGTTTTTGTGTATTGACCTTGTATCCTGAACTCGGTTATTAGTTTTAATAGGGGTTTTTTGTGGATTACTTAGGATTTTCTATCCACAAGATGATGAAAAAATAGATGGTTTACTTCCTCCTTTCCAATGTGAATGCCTTTTATTTCTTTTCCTTATCTAATTACCCTGGCAAGAACCTTCAGCACAATGTCGAAGAGAAGTGGTGAGAGCAGACATCTGTGTCTTGTTCCTTATCTTAGGGGGAAAGCATTCAGTCTTTCATGATGCCAACTATGAAAAGATGTCAACTTGATGAAGGGATAAAGAAGATGTGGTATGTATATATATATATATATATAATATATATATATATATATATTATGGAATATTACTTGGCCATAAAAAAGATGATGTCAACTATGGGTTTTTCATAGCAACTTTTTTAACAGGTTGTTAAAGTCCCCTTCCATTCCTAGTCTGATGAGTGTTTTTATCATGAAAGAGTTCCATTTTGTCAAATGCTTTTCTGCATCCATTGAGATGATCATGTGATTCTTGTCTTTTATTCCATTAATATGGGGTATTACATTAATTGAGTTTCAGATGTTGTGGTAAGCTAAATAACAGTTCCCCAAAATATATCCAGATCCCAATCCTTAGAACCTGTGAATGTCACTGTACATGGCAAAAAAGGGGGGTAGGTGTTTTGCAGATGTAAGTAAGCAAAGGATCGTGAGATCAGGAGATTACACTGGATCACTCATTCTGCTATCCCGGAAGTGCTTCTCTCCAATCCCCGCATTTTACTGGTAAGAAAAAAAAAAACTAAACGGGGTGACTTGTTCAAGTTTATGAAGCTAGTGGAAGAATTGAAAAGAAACCTAGACCAGCAAATACACACTTCTGCACACTACCCAGCCTCCGGCATTTCTGTCCTTAATTCTGGAGGCTGCAAAGGTATGTTAAAATCACTCAAGAAGATAAGAGAATTTATTTCAAAAATCCCACAAAAGGAAATAATTTTCCCAGTGTATTTCCATGTACACTACTCATGGTTAATAATAGCTGCTGTATCAGCCCCCAGCCTTAGAATTAGGACGCTCACAGTCAGGGAGGAGAGAGAAAACAGACAAATTTTAAGGGAAGTTAAAAAACAGAAAGGTGCCAGTAAGAAGTTGGGATTAAGTGCTGAGTTCAGAAGAGGGAGAAATGCCTCCCTGGCTGCGGAGTGTATCAGGAGCCCCACGTGGAGGGAGAGCTAGTGTCACAGGCACCAAAGTTTCAACCACGACGGATACTCTGACATCATCAAAAAGTCAAAGAAGGTGTCACTCCTCTCACCGCGTAGCAGGACCCACCTCAACACCCCCTCCTCGGCAGAAGCAGCAGAGCCCTGGGTCTAATCAGAGGTAGCCTGCAACTCACCGGCTCCAAAGGCAAAGAAAAAGCCTTTGTCAGGGAACTCCTCCAAAAGGGCCTTCACCCGCTTCCCCATTCTCTCGTTCCGCTTGTAGATAAGCTCCCAGCGGAAGTAGCTGTCGATCTCCTGAGCAGCGATGCGCTCCGCAGGTGGTAGCGTGGCATTAATAAAATTGGGAACCTCCGCCAAAATAAAGAGAAAACAATTAAGGGCAACAGAGTTATGAACAAAGCTGCTTAATTTGAGCATCAAATCACCCAGGCCAGAGGGTCAAGATGCTGTCAAGAAAAAGGTAAAAAGTGACACACGATTCTGGGAGCCTCCTGCCGGCTATTTTTCCAGACAGTAATATCATTCTCTGTAACCCAAGTGAGAAAATATTAAATGAAGTGCCCTGAAAGAACTCTTAGGCTATGTCAAACAGTATTTCTGTTCCATTTAAATGATTCTGTTTGGGGAATTCCCTGGCAGTCCAGTGGTTAGGACTCCTGGCTTCCACTGCAAGGGGCACAGGTTCAATCCCTGGTTGGGGAACTAAGATCCCGAAAGCCACACGGGCAGCCAAAAAAAAAAAAAAAAAAATTCTGTTTGTTGCCACATGTTTCTATAAGGAAACCTAAGGAAACCATTTCTGTGCATAGCACGTCACAGTTGTGTTTTTTTTTTTAATTGAAGTATAGTTGATTTACAACATTGTGTTAGTTTCAGGTGTACAGCAAAGTGATTCAGTTATACATATCGTTTTTTCCAATATAGTTATTACAGGATCTTGAATACCGTTCCTCGTGCTATACAGTAAATCATTGTTGTTTCTCTGTATTATGTTTAGTAGTTTGTATCTGTTAATCCCAAACTCCTAATTTATCCCTCCCTTCCCTCTTTTCCCTTTGGTAAGCATAAATTTGTTTTCTATGTCTCTGAGTCTGTTTCTGTTTTGTAAATAAGTTCACTGGTATTATTTTTTTAGATTTCACATATAAATGATATCATATATTCATCCTTCTCTGTCTGGCTTACTTCACTTAGTATGATAATCTCTAGGTCCAGCCATGTTGCTGGAAATGGCATTATTTCATTCTTTTTTATGGCCAAGTAATATTCCATTGTGTGTGTGTGTGTGTGTGTGTGTGTGTGTGTGTGTGTGTGTGTGTATACACCACATCTTCTTTATCCATTCATCTGTCAGTGGACACTTGGGATGCTTCCACAGCACATCCATAGTTTTAACTTGTTTGATTCACACATGACTTTTTCATAAAAATAATTTTACACAATTACATACTTTAGAATCAACCATTATGATTCAATTACCAAATACATCAAACTTCTATAGACATTCAACTGTTTTATAAATTCCTTATCTTTACATTTTCATTATTTCTCCAATTCCCATTTCTCCCTCTCGCTCTCTCCACTGTTCTTTGCCCTACTGGTGAATATTTCACCTGATTCCAGCGCACATCTTAGCCAGTTTCAGTATTTTGGCTAACAACAGGGTGCTAATACACCAAAACTGTGACAGTCAGGAGTGGTTTTTGCAACACAGTAGCTGTAGGCGAGGCTGACACATTGCATTGGTTCTCTCCCCAGCCCCAAACCTCGGCCTCGCCCCACCACCCCCTCTCCTGCTCCCTGGAATTTAACAAGGTTAAAAATTACCCTAGTCAGAGCTTCCCTGGTGGCACAGTGGTTGGGAATCCGCCTGCAGATGCAGCGGACACGGGTTCGTGCCCTGGTCTGGGAGGATCCCACATGCGGCGGAGCGGCTGGGCCCGTGAGCCATGGCCGCTGAGCCTGCGCGTCCGGAGCCTGTGCTCCGCAACGGGAGAGGCCACAACAGTGAGAGGCCTGCGTACCGCAAAAAAAATAAAAAAAAATTACCCTAGTCAAATACAGAGTAGGATATATACCCTACTCCTTCTCCTACTTCCAGTACCCTTCGAAAGACCTTTTGAAAATCCTCACACTCTGTAATATAGACATCAATTTCCATTTTCTGGATAACAGCTCTCCTGTTATTTCCTTGAAATGATATTCTTTCATTTTCAAGTCAAGAGCCTTCATCTTCTCCTTTGTCATCTTTTTTTTTAATCATGTCATTTATGTAAGATCCTTCCCTCCGTTTCCCAAAATCTCTTCTCTTCCGCACAGCAGTGCCTTTCCATAAGCAGCCTCTCCACGCAGGCAGCCCCAAATGTGCAAGGTGACCTCCCCCTGCCGTCCTGCTCCACCTTCTAAATGCCAGACATGCCCTACGACCTGCACCACTCGGCCACGCGCCTGGCCCTCATTCCACAACGGCAGGCACATTCCCCATACCCCACAGCACCCGCAGGGGCCCCGTGAACAGGACAGGCGTGGAGGAGCCACAGGAGAGGAACGCGTAAGACAGCTGTCCCCAAACAGCTCTGTCAGCCCTGCCGTCTGCCCGTATAACTAACTCCCAAGCACCTCCCAACCCAAAGTTAAAAGATTAACTGTTATCTGCCGCCTCAAATTTTCATTTCCCAAGTGACCTTGACCCTTCTCCCCACTTCCCCCACCCAGGGTGTACGTAAGAATGATCACCACCAAACTCTGCTATGCCTTTTTTAGTGTATTTCTTCTTTTCCGCTTCCTCTTTCTTGCTCTGCCTTGGTTTTACTTCCTCCCTCTGTAGACTTTCTGGAAAGTACCTTTTATCTTTTGGTATTTGCAGGGTGAGTCCCTTTCCCTGGGACATTCCTTTTTCACCTCTTATACTCACTCCCATTTCCTATGGCAGGGTCCCCGGATCTAACAGACCTGGACAGCATCACTCACACCCACCAGCTCCCTCCTCTCTCTTTTCCAGTGTCCTGAAGGTGGGCAAGACAAAACACTCCCCCATGTCAGAAGCTCAGCTGGGCTCGCCACTTCTACGTGATCTTAGTGGGGAAGGGAAGGAAGCCAGGGTTTGTCCCACGGGAAGCTTGTTGATCGAAGCATAACAAATATCCATCCTACCTCCCTCCTGTAGGGAGGCTGCCATCCTCTGAGCCCTGGCCGGACACTTTCTTCCCCTAGGTGGCCCCCAGGTAAGGCCTGGCCTGTGTCTACACTGACTGCACCAGTTTGGCCACACTCACTGCAGTACTGCAGGATGGAATCCGTGTCCGGAAATGCTGGCAGCCTCCCCAGCTTCTTATGTGCCCCTCCGTAAGAATACCAGGAACACTTCCCATTGCATCATGCTCACATGTTTCTGGAAGTCACCAGAAGCTGCAACCAAAGCTCTGCTCCATCATTTCTCAAAAGTTACCTAAGCCAGCAAGGAGGCTTTCAGACTCAGACCCCTCCTCTCTGAAGGCTGGTTCATGCTGCCTGCTGCCTAAGCCATGGGGCCTGCCGCCAAGTCCCTTGAAGCTTCATCCTTTGACTTCCTCTGGGAATTAACTCTCATCAATGCCCCTCTTAGTTCTTTTTTTGTTTTTTTTAATAAATTTATTTATTTATTTATGGCTGCATTGGGTCTTCATTGCTGCACGCGGGCTTTCTCTAGTTGCAGCAAGCAGGGGCTACTCTTCATTGCGGTGCACGGGCTTCTCATTGCGGTGGCTTCTCTTGTTGTGGAACATGGGCTCTAGGCGCGAGGGCTTCAGTAGTGTGGCATGTGGGCTCAGTAGTTGTGGCGCACGGGCTTAGTTGCTCCACAGCACGTGGGATCTTCCCGGACCAGGGCTCGAACCTGTGTCCCCTCCATTGGCAGGAGGATTCTTAACCACTGAGCTACCAGGGAAGTCCCCCTCTCAGTTCTTAAGTTTCCTAAAGAATGCTTTTGTTAGCTGCAGCACCCCACTCAACACCTACATGTGCCCAATTGTATTTTTAGAGCCCTTCATGACCTCGATCCTCTGTACACAGGATGTCCCAGTGTCGGCAGGTTACATCCTTATTCTTGCACTTAAATGCACCCTGAGCTGAGCAGGGGATTAGGGCTCTCACCTGGGAGCTGTCATGGCTGAAGATGATGGAACTGAGGTCCCCGCAGTTATAGTGTTTGATGAGATCCTCTGTTGTATAGGGGATCTGAAGGCTGCCCGCTCACAGGCTCTCCTGCTGCAGGAGGGTCTGGTTTAAAGCAAAGATGACCTGAGGGGAGAAAATATAGGTCTCTTAAGTCTTCTGACACAGCAATCATTAGCTGCCATCTTATTTCTTTTGTCCATGGTTGGCAATAGCCTCACCTGTGTTCGTTATATAAGGAATGAACCCTGCCACTAAAAAAGGGAATGCAGGGCTTCGCTGGTGGGGCAGTGGTTGAGAGTCGGCCTACCGATGCAGGGGACGCGGGTTCGTGCCCGGTCCGGGAAGACCCCACATGCCGCGGAGCAGCTGGGCCCGTGAGCCATGGATGCTGAGCCTGCGCGTCCGGGGCCTGTGCTACGCAACGGGAGAGGCCACAGCAGTGAGAGGCCTGTGTACAGCAAAAAATAAAATAAAATAAAAAAGGGAATGCAAGTCCCTGGACCATGTCCAAAGAAAAGGAGGACAGTCCTGCCCAAGTCAGCCCCCAGCAGATGACACCTGTGCCTTAAGAGGGACACCAACAACCTGAAACTCTCCCATGAGAGTGATCAAGAGGTGAGGGTCCCAAAGAGCTGGCTTGTGAGGACCTGGGGAGGTAGGGCAGGGAGGGACACACAGACAGACACACGAACCAACAGGTTCCAATTACATCAAGGACTGGACAGGACTGTACACAGTACACACAGGTCTTTCCCAACCATCAGGGTGTCATCTGCCAGCTAATGGATTCATTAGGTCCATGGGATGTTAACGCAAGTTATTGTGGGAAAAGAAGGGGAAATGAAGGCTACACAAAATCAAACAGATTTTTATCTTTACGAAACTCTGCCAAGTCTGGACACACTAAAGTGTGCTCTGCTTCTCCCCGAGGAGGGGAGAGCATGCTGGGTTTCCCAAGCTGATTTCAGGCACACATGGCAAGAGAAGGGTTAACTGGAACATCTTTGGGGACAATCCAGACTCGAGGAATTTTACAAAGCAGTGAATTCCCCTTGGCACTGGAGAGCTAGGTCAGAGGGGGCAAGGCGGGGATTCTGGCACCTTTCCAGGTGGGAATCGGGACCAGCCCCCCTCTACAAGGCTCCTGACAGCACTGTGGCATTTTCCCTCTCATTCGCCCGAGTATGGACACAGACATATCACCTTTGACAGCTGCCCCAGTAATCAGTGTATAGGATACTGCCTTTGCTGGAATGTTCCCCCTCTCCCTCTGGCTGAAATGCAGACAGGCGGGACCTGTCTGATCCTGAGGTCTTCAGCAGGAAATTTTCAATTCTCTGGAGATAACACATTGCAGGTCTCAAGTCATCAAATGACACTGTGCAGCCCCAATCCCCTTCTTTCTCCTCCTCATTCTGAGTGGCAAAGGGCATGGGAGTCTTGTCACCTTGCTTCCCACAGGCCACCACGTGTGAGCCTGCCTGTCACACACCCTCCTTCCACACCCCTTCCTCCCTGGGTTACTCTGTCCCTGTCAAGGCACCTTAACCAAATGGGGAGGGGGGCAGCTCCCTCTTTGTAAAATCTCCTCCTCTCCTCCCTTCTCTCCACATCCCCCCCTCGCTGTCAGAGACACCTCCTCCAGCCTCTCCTGGAGGTCAGCTCCCCAAGGATCTGTAGACCAGCCTCTTCTATCTTGGGACAGGACCCTCTGGGCCATGCTGTGTTCCCACCCTCCCCACCCCTCTGCTGGTGATGTGAGTTGACAGAAGCAAACATATCCATGGGCATGTCTGCAAATTTCAGTCTAAGTGAGGAAACTCAAGATGAGCCCCTGGGTTCTAAAGCTATACAGTGAGGACCTATCCACACCACTGGGTGTTGCTAAATGGCTTTCAATCAGCTGGAGGAAGAACCTTTGGCGGGGAAGCGAGGGGGCGTTATGGAAACACCTCTCAGGTTTGCCATGCCCCAGGCTAAGGCTTCACACGTTCTGTCTCGGTATAGCTCATCCAAACCAAGATCCCTGGGTCTGATCGGCTCACAAACACCTGCTGATGGCTTTTAGTGTTCTAAAGGCATTCAGGATGAACCCAGGTTACCTGTTGCTAAGAGACCTTCTTCTAAGAGTTTCCACTGATTCTGGAATATTTTTATTAAAGTGTTCTTGGTATTTAGAGAAGATTGAGCCACTCATTCTAATAGACTCACCAGTCTGCAAATTGGGGAACACTGTATGGGCCACATTATATTATATTAATAATTATATTATTAACATTGTTAATGTTATTAAATATAACACTAATGTTTAATAACATTTAATGTTATTAAATATAACATTATATTAATGTTATATTTAACATTATATGTTAAATAAGAACTTTGTTTATTCAGTCCCCTCTCAACGTATTCAAGGGTCACCTGTTGACAAGACGCTTACAAAGACTTGCTGGGATGTTCGTCTTTGCTCTTGATGATTAAGCTTTAAATAAGTTTGCATAGCAAAACTAAGCCAGTAACATTATTTTCTGAGTGCTGACTATGTACCCTGCTAAAGAGTTCGCTTCTGTTCTCATTTAATCCTCTCAACATCCTAAAGTAGTAACTACTGTTAAATCTATTTTAAAGAACAAGAAAATGAGGGGGAAAGAAGTTAAATAATTTGCTTATGGTCACATAGCTTAGTAAACCAAAGTGTCCCCACAAAGTGTGTGAACCCAAACAGTTCAATACCAGAGCCCGAGATCTTCACCACCATGCTGTACACGAGGTACGCTGCTACCAAGTAGCATAACTGACTTTGGTCATAAGGTCTAATTTAAATTATTAGGCTTATGCTAAAGACCTAGGAGTCTGAAATTGGGAAGAAGGGAGGGAGGGTTAGAGGAGGGACGAGAGAGGGAAATGGGAAAGCAGAAAAGGAATCAGAAAGAAAGGCACACTAAAGCTTTTTTTCACCCAGATAAGAGTAGCACCCACACTGTATCTAGAAAACAGAAAATTTTATACAAAAGAAGTTTTAAATTGCCCATAATTTCAACACTCGAGTTATAACTGCTTTTAACAACATGTGGGTATATACTGAGTATATTTTCTTTCAGTTTATTCTATACCTTTTATACAATTGATTGTATTATACATAATATTTAGTATCCTTAACTGTGTCACCTTGCTGTACAGCAGTAATTACCACAACACTCTAAATCAACTACACTTCAATTAAAAAAAAAATAGGGGGCTTCCCTGGTGGCGCAGGGGTTGAGAGTCCGCCTGCCGATGCAGGGGACGCGGGTTTGTGCCCCGGTCCGGGAGGATCCCACGTGTCGCGGAGCGGCTGAGCCCGTGCGCCATGGCCGCTGAGCCTGCGCGTCCGGAGCCTGTGCTCCGCAACGGGAGAGGCCACAACAGGGAGAGGCCCGCGTACCGAAAAAAAAAAAAAAATTTGTATCCTGCACTTCTTGTGTGACAGTGTAAGCATCTCCTCACATGACAGAGTTCTTAGCCTCACATTGCATGTGATAGGTCATCACTTAGCTAAACTTTCTATTGTCAAATAGTTAGGTCTTCATTTTTTTAAAACTATCATGAATAACACCATCAAGAGCGTCTGGGAGCAGAAAGTTTTTTCTATTTTCAAATTATTTCCTTGGTATTGATTCCTACCCAGTCAAAAGATTTTTTACTATTCTTTTTTCTAAAAACCTTTTTACTTTGGCATTTTTCTTTTTTTAGTAAAAATTTAACTCTCCATTAAAACACAAATTCAATAAGCATTAAGTGGTAATGCAGACAATCTCCCAAAGCCAATTTTATACAGAAGCCCTGCCTCCGGTACAATCTGTACCTCCGTGCCGATGCAGCCCCAGCAGCGTGCCAGGGAAACCGCGCTCTTGCAATTGCACATGCCCACTGTCCCCTCTGCCCGGAAGGCTTCTCCTACCCTCATCCCTATGGCAGACACACACGTGTCTTTTGAAATAGCAACAGAAGAATCTCCTCCTCGTGAAGCCTCTGTCATTAACTCCCAGGCACAGTGAGACCATCTCCTCTTTGCCCAGAGCCTCCTATGACTATTCTATTACACCGCTAGTGGCATCGCCCTGTGTAGCCACCCCGAGAGTAGCAATCGTGTCCTCCTCACCTCTGCATCCTTCCCATCGGGCACACAGGACATGACATACTGTAAACATTCAATAGATTTTGACTGAACGAATAAGGTTTAGAAATGGCTCTGCCAAAAACTGAAGTCTGAGGCAGGATGGACACTTCCAAAGGAAGCCCAGCAAAACTTCGCCAGCCAAGCCAAATAGGGAGCATCGGCAGACAAGCCAGACTCACCAAACTTCTCAGAAAAGTAAATGGGGGGTGGAGGTAAGGGAGGAGTATTAGGCCTAATGTGGGGGAGTAAATCTTACCCCCAGAGACTCACGTTTTCTTTGAGCTTATCCCTCAGCCAGCTTTGGGAGGTCTGCCTTTGGACTTATTCCTTAAATGCTTGTCCCTACCAAGCCTCCATTCTCTTAAACTCCCATATTCTCCTGGTATAAATCAGGATAGGCTAAGCTCTGCCACAATAACAAATGAAACCTGAAATTTCAAAGGCTTAGCAAATGTCTGTAGCTTGCTCACAAAGTATGAGTGAGGTAGTGGCTCTTTCATCCGTCTAGTCCCTTGGGAATCCAGTTTGGTTTATCTTGTGACACTCTTCTCCCATCGGTTTTCATGGGAGGCAATGGAGTGAACATGGCAGGTGACCTACAGTTCTTAAATGCCTCAGCCTGGAATTCCCACAATTCATTGGCTAGAAGTAGTCACATGGCCTTGCCTAATCCTCAGAGAGGCTGGGAAATGTAGTTTTCCCATTTGCCTAGGAAGAAGTTATGTCCTTGAGACATTAAAATGGTTGACGGGGAGTTTAGTGCATTAAGTTATTCAGGATATCAGACGCGTCCCTATTCAGAATTACACACAGTCCTGGTGGATGAAGAGCATCAGGACAGTAACCTGGCTAAAGATGCTCATCCTGAAGGTTCCCTGGCAGCCTGTGGTCCTCAAGCAACAGAAGGTCTGGGGACAGCAGAGGTTGGGGATGGGGGTGCGGGGAAGCACATGATAGGGTGCAAAAAGCCAGTCGTAATCCTGGGTTAGCCTGGAATTCTGGAAATTGAGTGTTGGCCAACAAAGCATCATCAAGAATGAGAGAGTGTAATGGATCTGATAGGTGTCATGAAAGGTCATTCTTATGTCAACTAATAAAGAACAGAATCACAGCAAGTACAGTGCTAACTCTTCCTGAAGCTCATTCGTTCTTCTTCCATTCATTAATTCAGCCAATAAATTGTTATTGGGGCCTACTGATCCAAGCACTGAAGATACAGTAATGAACAAGAAAGACAAGATCCTTGCCATCCTAGGGTTTTCATTTTACCTGAAAGTGCGGGAGGTGATGTCAAGAAGAAGAGCGGGGGCTTCCCTGGTGGCGCAGTGGTTGAGGGTCTGCCTGCCGACGCAGGGGACATGGGTTCGTGCCCCGGTCCGGGAAGATCCCACGTGCCGCGGAGTGGCTGGGCCTGTGAGCCATGGCCGCTGAGCCTGCACATCCGGAGCCTGTGCTCCGCAAATAGGGGGCTGGTGTATCACAGAAAGACATCACCCTCCCAGAGGCAGTGGCCCAAAGTTAAACTTTCACTCTATGATTTCAGGTTTTCTAGAACAGCCCATCCACAAGCAAATCAAAACCCTTCCCAGATTGGCCCTTTGCTGCTTTGCCTTGGCAGGAGGGAGGTCCTTCCGTGTGGCACCCGGCAGCTCTGAGGCAGCCATATTACAAATACATGTCTTTTAAGGAAGTGTGAACAGTGAACTGTGCGTGTGTCTGAGTTGGTACTAAGTCTTTCTTTTTTTCCTAAAAAACCACAGAAACGCCCTTTTTAAATCTCTAACACAACTTCCTATACTCACCGAGTCTTTTCTTCTAGAGCTGCTACAACTTTCTAACTGTTAACCTTGGAGGCTTTAATCCTGTGCTTATTTACAGCCTAACTACTTGTGAGAGGCCTTAAGCATCTTGCAGATGAAAAGCCAGCACTGGATAAGCCACTGACCACTCTGCCTCAAGTGCCCACCTAAGAGATTTGGCAGAAGGGGCTGAGTTTTCTTGGCTGGAAAAGCAAGGATCCCAGCCCACAGTGCTCCCCGGAAGATCCTGAGCACCAAACACAGGGCTCGTTATCTGTTCCATGAAACGCATTCAGTGAAAGCCAAAGGAAGGCTCAGAGAAGCACCTAAAGGGACAGTTTGGCCCAGGTATTCCTAGAAGGCAGCCACCCCAACTCCTCCCTCCGTGGCTCAAGACGTGGAGACTTTCTGCAGGGACCTGGGCAAGCCTCTGGTGCAGTTTATGTTTAACGGAGAAAAGCTCTTACTGACACAAACTAGACTCCTGGGAGAAAGACCAGACATGGTTTCCCGAGGAAGAAGTCTCTGAGCGAGGCCCTGCCAGGGTTTCCTTGGAGCCTAACACATCCAGTGACTCTGAGCCCTTGTTAGCTACCATCATCACCGCCACACAGCCAAGGAGGTGAGTCTCTGCCTCCTCCAAACAGCAGCGCTTTATCACCTCTGCTGCCCAGACCTCAGCTCAATGTCCACTCCTGGGGCCACCAGAGCTCTGTCCAACCAGGGGCAGGTCCCCGGAGGCACTGCTGGAGGTGCCTTCCTTGCCGCAAACCTCTGGTGCAAAGCAAGGGTGGCCACTTGTGTCTGCCCCTGAGTAGAGGAGGTCACCACCCCCAGGTCCCTGCAGAAAGTCTCCACGTCTTGAGGCAGAGGGCAGGGAGGACATGAGGGCTCCACAAAAACAATACACAGCCCCCAACTCATCCCAGCTAAAGCCACTAAGGGCCAGACCCAGCTTCCTCAGAAACCTACAGGGGCCTCTCCAAAGGATTATCAACTGTCAATCGTCCTTATGTAGTTTACTCTCCTTGCTGTTCTTGGCAAAGTCTGGGCCAGTCTAACAAATGTGAAGTTCCAGGATGTGACTCACAGAGAAGCAAATTCCTAAGAAACAACTCTGTTTGGCTAAGTTGACCCCAGAGGCATCTTGTCTCCAGTCAATTCCTTTCTTTGGGGTTTCTGCTAACATTTTCTCACATGTTGCACTGGTTAGCTAGGACTATCTTAACAAACTGTGTAATTTAAACAACAGAAACACATTGTCTCACAGTTCTGGAAGCTGGAAGTCCAGAATCAAGGTGTTAGTGGTGTCATGCTCCCTCTGAAGGTGTTAGAGGAGGATCTGTTCTAGGCCTCTCTCCTAGTTTCTGGTATTTTCCTGGCTTGGGACAGCATAACTCCAATATTTACATGGTGTTTTCCCTTGTGTGTCTCTCTGTGACTTAAGTTCCTCTTTTTATAAGGACACAGTCATATTGGATTAGTGCCCACCCCAATGATCTCACCTTAACTTGATCATCTGCAAAGACCCTACTTCCAAATAAGGTCTTGGTCACAGGTCCTGGAGATTAGTATTTCAGTGTAAGAATTTAAGGACACACACACGAAAAAAGAAGTTGAGGACAAAGTCTACTCATAAAGCATATCAATCTCAGCTCTACTCTCTTTTGAATAGTTAATATGGGGCTTCCCTGGTGGCCCAGTGGTTAAGAATCCGCCTGCCAATGCAGGGGACACGGGTTCAAGCCCTGGTCCGGGGAGATCCCACATGCCGCAGAGCAACTGAGCCGGTGCGCCGCAACTACTGAGCCTGCGCTCTAGGGCCAACGAGCCACAGAACTACTGAAGCCCGCGTGCCACAACTACTGAAGCCCACATGCCTAGAGCCTGTGCTCTGTAACAAGAGAAGCCACCGCAATGAGAAGCCCACGCACCGCAACCAAGAGTAGACCCCACTCGCCACAACTAGAGAAAGACCGCGTGAGGCAACAAAGACCCAATGCAGCCAAAAAATAACTAAATTAAGTAAATAACATTTTTAAAAGATAGTTAATATGCATACACCTTTTTTTGGTTTTGTTGTTTTTGCTCCTTTGGCCTTTAAGCAGTCAAATAAAAACCTTTCCATAAATAAATACTGAAGCTATACATTACAATGTAATGTAAAACAATCAAGGAATAAAAAGCCAAGTCTTGGCAAACAGAGATAACTTCCATTGTTTCTGAAGTAAATGCAGGCTGAGACTTTCTATCCACAAGGTTAAATCAATGACTAAGGCGAATCATAGAAAAGGAAAAGGGAAATTTCTAACAGCAAGAAGGGACAAAATGAAGGTTTCCTATGCCTTTCCGGTGAGAAAGCAGGTTGGATACAGAAGCCCCTTGGAGGCATCCCAGAGGTGACCCCACTGCCCCTAATCCAAAGATGTCCTGGGACCTCTGCTCTGGGCTCAGACTGACTCAGGCAGATCCCAAGGAGAAATCCTGGCAGAAGTCTACAGTTGAAGATTTCATACAGTCCTACAAGGATTCAGGTTCACTTCTCCAAGATCTCAGATGAGTCTCCCCTTCCAAACACCCAGATGGTTTGATTTTCTCAGAAAACTCCTAAGCCAATTTTTTTCCGAAACACAGATTATAACTCATTATCCATATCATCATGGACATAAATCTTAGCAGGCCTCATGCACCGCTCTGCAGCTTGTTCATCTCCATTCCTCCAGGCATCAGTCCACACGGTGCATCCAGGGCTGCTCCATGCTTGCTAACAGCTGCACATAAACCAGGACAAGCACGTGCACTAGCCCCCTTGGAGGGGCCGCTTCTGTAATGACAGCTCTGCCTCTGCTAGTGTCAAGCACCGCCTACATTCCGCCCCCCCCACCCCCCACCCCGGCCCCGCAGGTGACTCCGACATGCAGGCGGGGCTGGGAGCGATTGACCGATTCAGTCAGGGTCAGAGCTCTGAGAACCTCAAGAGATGAATACCGACCACATTCAACTCTTTCAAATATGAAATGTCTTCCGAGAGCTGCAGTGAATTACTGGCTGAGTCCTCCGACCCTGACTGACAATTCTCCGCACCATAGTTTGCAGAGTCTGACTCATATCCTCACAAGGAAGGATGTGGGCTATCAGGGTGTTGGCGGATGGGGCCAGCATGCTCCTGAAACAGTACCGTTTCTACAGTTTTTCCACACAAACATAAGCCGTTCTGCGGACTCAACTAACTAGGAACCTCCATTTAAAACATTATTTCAAAAGAAATCCACATTCTGCCTTCTCCAGTCCAGCTTTGGGAATGCACCAGGAAGCTCCAAGAATTCCTCTCTAGGGCTTCCCTGGTGGCGCAGCGGTTGAGAGTCCGCCTGCCGATGAAGGGCACACGGGTTCGTGCCCCGGTCCGGGAAGATCCCACATGCCACGGAGCGGCTGGGCCCGTGAGCCATGGCCGCTGAGCCTGCGCGACCGGAGCCTGTGCTCAGCAACAGGAAGAGTGAGAGGCCCGCGTACCGCAAAAAAAAAAAAAAAAAAAGAATTCCTCTCTAATGCCTCCTATATGGTTGCCATCCTGCCGAGCTACCGTGCTGACAATAGCAACAACCAATTCTCTTAAAGAAAAACTGCTGGGTAACAGACACCTTCACACAGGTCCTTGTCACTCACTGTCAATCTGTTAACAGCACCTGAGGGCAAAGCAAGATGCATTAGAGAAGAGAAGATGAGAGGTGGAGGTGGTGGAATATTAGAACTCTGAGCGCCTGGAGGGGACAACAAAGAGATCAGCAGAATGTATTTACAATAATAGTAATAGCAATAATGATAATAGTAGCAGCAGCAATCCCTCCCCCACGCTGCAGTCAGCGGTCCTCCGGGAGGTGGAACTGCGTTTGGGGAGGAAGAATGGGCCCCTGCCCTGAGGCATGGCTGTTGGCAGGGGGACAGGACAAAAGGGCCTGTGATGGCAACAGGTCACAGAGGGCAGTAAAGGATAACCACGAACACACAGTGGGAGCTCAGGCCCAGGTGAAGACCCCAGAGAGAAACCATCACATTCACTTCCTCACCCCAGAACTATAGTTTGGTCCTCCACATCAAAAAAAAAAGGTGACGCCAAGAGCCTCCAAGACCTTAGGGCAAACCAGGCTACTTCCCTTGAAACCTGTAAAGATTTCTGTCCTCAACCATGCAAATAGCAGCTTTGCCTAAAGCTTTGCCACCAGCCATTCTTGCTATCTTCAGAGTGTCCCCCTTGGGCTCATAGGAAGACTTCTGACCTGTTGGGAAAAACTCATTTACCTCTTGAGGGCACCAGGGGAGGGTCCCAGCAGCATCCAGGGCATCCCAGCTGGGGATACAGTAGATAGGCCTGTGTCTACAGCAGAGGACATGCAGAGCCCAGTGGAAGCCTCTGCAGGGAGATGGGCTCAGAGTGCTTCTGAATGGGTCCTGCAAAACCTTTGTTGTTCTCCAAGCCTCACCTAGAAAATGCATTGTATTTGGAAGGACTCACAGAAGCCACCAGTGGGGGATTTGCCTCCTTGGAGAGGTTCCCAGTGGTCTCCAGAGTGTGCCAAGGTCTACTTTTCGAACACCTGTTACCCCAAGTCAGCTGCTCTGCTCTATCGTGAGATATTTTTAACTATTAGAAAGTCCTTCCTTCTTTTTGAGCTCCCTGTCTCGCCGTGATCGCCATATACTCATTTTTGTATGTATCAATACAATGTGTGTTTCCACACATGCATAATTTGTGAGCAGCCATGAAAAGAGAAAACGTACATGTCCCACTTCTAGGAATCACTCCTACAGAAATACAAGCACAAGTGTGTAATAAATATGCTAGTGTCGCCAGTGAATTTAAGGTTCTTTCTTCATCGTGAAAGAATTTGAAGACGAAGTGATAGGTAAGAATCAGACTTATTTAGAGAGAAATACACTCCACAGACAGAGTGTGGGTCACTGAAAGGCAAGACGTAAGAGGCCTCGAAATATGGGGTGGTTAGTTTTTATGGGCTGGGTAATTTCATAGGCTAATAAGTGGGAGGATTATTCCAACTATTTGGGGGAAGGGGCGGGGATTTCCAGGAATTGGGCCACGGCCCACTTTTCAGCCTTTTATGCTGGGCCTCAAAACTGTCATGGCGCCGGTGGGTGTGTCATTAGCATATGCTAATGTATTACAATGAGCGTATAATGAGGCTCAAGGTCCACTGGAAGTCGAATCTTCCGCCATCTTGGACCCAGTTGGTTCTCACTAGTTTTCATCATGTCCTATGGCTATATCATTCTTTTAAAGGTTGCGCCCTGCCCCTTTCCCTCCTGTTTCATTAGTGCACAAGGATGTTCCCTGGGGAACTGTAACAGAGCTCTCCCTGACACTGGGACTGTTCAATCAAAACTGGAATGACCCAAGAGGGAGAAGATATGGAGATATATGTATATGTATAGCTGATTCACTTTGTTATAAAGCAGAAACTAACACCCTACTGTAAAGCAATTATACTCCAATAAAGATGTTAAAAAAAAAATTGGAATGACCCTTCTTCTTCGTAAAAACACCAAATGGCGTACGACGCCGGTGCTGGGGGAGGGCCCAGAGGCCCCTGGGGGCCCTGGAATGGGAGGCCCCGATGACTTCCACAGAAGCTTTGGAAGCGGCGTCCGGGGTCAGGGTCACAGTCAGGGTCGGGGCCTCAGACCACATGGAGGCAAGGCTGAGAAGCAGGAGTGGCTCCCCGTCACCAAGCTGGGCCGCCTGGTTAAGGACCTGAAGATCAAGTCCCTGGAGGAGAGCTGTCTCTTCCCTCTGCCCATCAAGGAATCTGAGATCACTGACTTTTTCCTAGGAACATCCCTCAAGCAGGAGGTTTTCAAGATTATGCCTATGCAAAAGCAGACCCGTGCGGGCCAGCAGACCAGGTTCAAGGCATTTGTCACCATTGGGGATTACAACGGACGTGTCGGTTTGGGTGTCAAGAGCTCTAAGCAGATAGCCACTGCCATCCATGGAGCCACCATTCTGGCCAAGCTCTCCATCATGGCCGTGTGGCGAGGCTACTGGGGAAACAAATCGGCAAGCCCCATACTGTAACTTGCAAGGTGACTGGCCGCTGTGGCTCTGTGCTCATGTGCCTTACCCCTGGCCCCAGGGGTACCGGCATCGTCTCAGCCCCTGTG
The DNA here is from genome assembly GCF_003031525.2 of Neophocaena asiaeorientalis asiaeorientalis. NCBI lineage: Eukaryota > Metazoa > Chordata > Mammalia > Artiodactyla > Phocoenidae > Neophocaena > Neophocaena asiaeorientalis. The sequence continues at coordinate 2,017,502 of NW_020173116.1, forward strand.
CCCAAGATGCTACTGATGATGGCTGCAACTGACGACCGCTACACCTCTGCCAGGGGCTGCACTGCCACCCTGGGCAACTTTGCCAAGGCCACTTTTGATGCCATTTCCAAGACCTACAGTTATCTCACTCCTGATCTCTGGAAAGAGACAGTGTTCACCAACTCTCCGTATCAGGAATTCACTGACGATCTTGTAAAGACCCACACCAGAGTTTCCGTGCAGACGACTCAGGCTCCAGCTGTAGCCACCACGTAGTTTTATATGAGAAAAATAAAGTGAATGAAGCCGTAAAAAAAAAAATTGGAATGACCACACAGAAAGGATTCTTGCCCCCAACAGAGCGGGAGATGGGATGTGATGACCTCAGACGGTCATCTACTTATAAGTCCTTGAGTTTTTCCATCTCAGGAAGCGAGGAAAGCAGACACCCTGGTCTCACTTTCTGTCCTCTCTGCCTCCCTTGTTTCTCCCCCCTCAGCACAGGCCATGAGGCTCCATGGAGCCTTCCATGTCTGTTAATTAATGGCCCTCACCCAGATCACTGTGTCGGGTCAATTTCCACCACTGGGGAAAAAACTCCACAAAACCATCCTCTTATTTCAGACTTTTTTCTCCTGCTAGGTGTTCCAGAAGTGCCAAATCACTGTGCTCCCTCCTCCCCCAACCCTCTACCCAAACCACAGCCCCTGAAGAGACAGCCCTACATAGGATGTGATTCTGCCTGTCCCCTCCCTCCCCAGGCCATGCCAGTTACACCTGGGTGGACATCTGACTCAATGGTATAGCACTGGGTGAACCACGAGATTTACACCCAAAGAGTACATCTACCCCACAGAATAGACTCAAAAAATCATCCACAAGCCGAAAATACTCATCTCCAGGCCAAAAAGCAATTGTTTTGTTTCAAGTCTCTTAATCTGCATTGGTTGAGATTGTATGAGGGGTTAAGAGACAGCAAGAAAGGAAGAACTAGTGGAAACTATTGCAATTATGATAAAACTCCAATTAGCATGAAGTTTCTAACAGTGCAAAGACTTAAAGGGACTTACTTTTCCCCTTCGAAAACACAGCTAGATAGACAGATTTCTGCTTTCACTTCAGTGTTTGTCTTTTATTACACTGTCTTTTAGAAAAAACATGATCGGTCCACCCAAAACCATGTCTTGTCAGCTGAATTCACTCTTCCCCTTCCCTCCAATGACACATACTCACCCCATCTGCACTGTCTTCTGAAAAGTTGTCATCACTGGAAGAAGTAACAAGCTTATTACCTGACAGTTTAATTCCGTGTTCAAATGCCACCCTTCCTTCCCCCCTCTCCCCGCCATGTCTCCCGTTCCACTCTCCCCTTGCCTCCCCACATCCCCTCTTCTCTCTCCCTTTCTTTCTAGGCTTGTGGAAAGAATCCATTAAGCTCTCTGTCCAACACGTGCAGCAGACTTCTTTCTCTTTCCCGAGACTTCTTCAGCTGTGTGGAGACCCAGGTCCCAGTTGGGGCATTGCTGCGGGAGCCCACAGGCTGAAGGGGCGGGCGAGGGGGCTGGGGTCCGGCAGATGCCTTTTTTGTCGAAGATAAAGGCCTCCCACTCCCATCGAGCCTCTCCACTTTCCAGCACTTTCATCGCCCTCTGATCAAAGGGCTGCTCTGAACATGAAAGGCACCGCCCATTATGCGGCTCCCGTCAGCCCCACCTCACCCCGCCCCCAGCCGCCCAGCTCTCAAACAAAGCCCCTAGCATCTGTCCAGGCGCAGCCCTCACCTTCTGGGGCGTTGGGTTGTTGCGTCTTCCTTTTTTCTTAATTCACTTTTGAGAGCCATTCGGTCCCTTGAAGTATAGTTGGGGAGCAGAGGGGAAGATCTCTCTCATCCTCAGAACATTCCGCCCGCATAATTTTTCAAGACACCTTGAGGATTTCCGGTCCTTGCCTCTCCCACCTCACCTGGGTATCCAGGCAGTCAGGACGTCCCCCTCAAGCTCATTTATTTCCCCCTTTCCCAGCCACTCTTAAAAATCGCTTCTCCAGGGGCTTCCCTGGTGGCGCAGGGTGGCGCAGTGGTTGAGAGTCCGCCTGACGATTCAGGGGGCGCGGGTTCCTGCCCCAGCCCGGGAAGATCCCACATGCCGCGGAGCAGCTGGGCCCGTGAGCCATGGCCTCTAAGCCTGAGCGTCCGGAGCCTGTGCTCCGCAATGGGAGAGGCCACAACAGTGGGAGGCCCGTGTACGGAAAAAAAAAAAAAAAATCGCTTCTCCTTCTTTACCTGAAAGGGGACTATGCCCTTGGAAGAGTCTAGACCGACCCCTCATGGCAAGACGACGGAGAAAGTCCTGCTCCTTTTCTGTCATGTTAATGGATGGTGCCAGACTCGGGAACTAAAGCTTCCACACACATCTCTGAACATGAGGTCTGCTTTTCAGGGGGAGAAAGGTGCTTCTCAAAACTTGGACCTGAGTTCTTCTCAGACAAAGGATTCAAGCATAAGGACCAGAGAAACTAATTTTCAGGGATGTTCCGACCTGAAGAAGTGTCGTTTTGTAAATGATGACAATTCCTGAATACCAGGTGAGGACAGGGAGGGAACCTGGAAGAACACACCAGGCAGACTGGGCCTCTTCTTCTGCAATCCCTGCCACCACCTTCCCGCACACCCTCCAAGCCCTCTCCTCCCTTGGTCAGGTTCCCCGACCACCCTCCCCTTCCACCCAGCCCATATCCTGCCCTGACTTCATGGCTGACTGAGCATATCCATCTCCTGTTATGGATGTGGACTGAACTGTGCCCCCCCACACCCCCAATTCACAGGCTGAAGCTCTAACCCTCACTATGACTGTATTTGGAGATGGTAATTAAGGTTAAATGAGGTTGGGCTTCCCCGGTGGCGCAGTGGATAAGAATCTACCTGCCAACACAGGGGACACAAGTTCGATCCCTGGTCCAGGAAGATCCCACATGCTGCGGAGCAACTAAGCTTGTGTGCCACACTACTGAGCCTGTGCTCTAGAGCCCATGAGCCACAACTACTGAGCCCACATGCCACAACTACTGAAGCCCACGTGCCTAGAGCCCATGCTCCACAACAAGAGAAGCCACTGCAATAAGAAGCCCGCGCACCACAACAAAGAGCAGCCCCCACTCACCGCAACTAGAGAAAGCCCGCGCGCATCAACGAAGACCCAGGGCAGCCAAAAATAAATAAATAAATAAATAAAAATTTAAAAAAATATATATATATATGTGGTCTTTAAAAAAAAAAGAAAGGTTAAATGAGGTCATTTGGGTGGGGCCCTGATCCAATAGGATTGGTGACCTCTCTCTCTCTGTGCAGAGAAAAGGCCATGTGAGGACACAGCAAGAAGGCAGCCATCTGCAAACTGAGGAGAGAGGCCTCATCAGAAACCAACCCAGCCAGCACTTTGATTTTGTCCTGTGAGCCTCCAGCACTGTGAGGAAATCAATTTCTGTTGTTTAAACCACACAGTCTATAGTAGCCTGTGATGGCAGCCCAAGCAGACTAGCACACCTCCTTTCCCCAAATCCCACACCATGCTGGAGTAATGATAAGAATTAACACCAATCTCTCCATCTCTAAGGCCCAGTGAAAGTTACAACCTCTGCTAAGTGCTTCAGGACTGTCTCAGTCCCTTCCTAGAAATTTCCATTCTTTTCATTTCTACTGCCCTGAAAGGTAATTTTCCTTTAAATTGTTAAAAGGAAAACAAGATAAACAAGACCAACAAGACAGACAAGCCCCAGGAGCAATAAGCTATGAAGAATGATATGAAGAACGAAATGAAAAGCACAATAAAGCTAACTTCACACACTTAACCACATCTGGACCGGCTACTGGGCCTAATTAGGCATAAGTGGTAAGCAGCTCACAAAATGGCTACACACTGTATTTGCTTCTGCCATAAAGAATGGCGCTCGCCATCTGGCTCTACAAGGATTGAGTCACTTGCCACTGCAGTCACTGACCTTCAACACATCCTGAAAGGAGTTCCAGGTGGAGATCAGAAATGAGGTACCCTGTGCTCTGGGAAAACTGGCAGAACAGGCCTTCAGACAGATATTTTTAGGAGAAATGTTTTATGAACCTGGATTCTAGCATCTTCCCATACTTAGAAAAGCCCTAAAATCATTAACAGAGACATCTGTTCCTTTTGACTAGCATCAACCTTCTTACCAAGATGTGTGCCTGGTTGCACGTACCCCCTTCGTCAAATCACATACAGACTGACTGCCCCACTTACCTCTTGGAAGCAGTCCCTCAGAGTTATCTGAGAGGCTGCCTCCTGGGCTATAGTCCTCAGTAAGTCCCCAAATAAAACTGAAACACATCTCTCACAAGTGTTTTTATTTCAGTCAACAGCTTTAACCACCACAAAGGGACCCAGAGCAGACTTCTTTCCTTCACCTGAACTCTATAAGGATCCAGAGCCTTGGTACCAGCAGGGTCCTTTGTGCCCATCCACCTCCTCAGCAGGTCCAAATGAATTTAAGTAAGCCTCTCCTGGTTCTTGGATCTCCTGTTAATTGGTTGATGATCCTGAGCTCTATTTGGTGATATATAACAGGTACCTAGCCCACCAGTTGAAAAACACTGGGAAAAAAGGTGGCTTCCCCCAGGCAGAAAGATACTGGGGGAGCCCAGCTGAAACACACTGGGATTTGCTCAGTTGAAAGACACTGAGCAGTCTGGACTGGGTGACTAGGTGGGCAGGCCTAAAGTCGTTCCTAAACAAGGGACATCAGAAATCCAGCCTCCAGCTAACACTCCAGCCAGGTGTATGTACTTAACGAAACTTATACTTACAAGTTAGTTATTTAATTGGGTATTAAAGGAAATATCACACTGAAAATGGCCCAAATGGGGCTCTTTTCTTGCATAGGCAGTTAACTTAGAGAAAGCTAGCTTGATAAAACATCTGTTCAGAATTCTGACCCTAAGGGAACAAGTCCTTCTAGGAACAATTTGTATTTCTTTCCCTGTGCACAGGAATTCTTATCTTATCGGACCATCTCCAATTCCTGAGACTGAGAAAAGGAAAAAACGCTGTATGTCACAGCAGTAGCCAAGTTTCCTTGCCAATTGCATTATAATCAGGTGTTTAAACTATGCCTTTCAAAGAATGTTCTCATTTATAGACAGTTATTGTTTTACTTTGGTGCTTTTGCAAAAAATCCTTCATCTTCAAGAAGATTCATAGAAAGAACTTTTTGACAAGAACAGATTTCTGATAAATTTTGGATCATACCACTGAACTGGGTAAGAAATTAAAGAATCCTAATGGAAAGCCCGACGGCTTCATAAAACCGTTAGCAAAAAAGATTAGTTACATAGGAATGAGTGAACTGGTGAATATCATCATAATTTTTATAGTTTTTGTCTGAAATATTACTGACTTTTCATCTGTGTTTTCCAGATATAAGGAAACCTTTCCCCTCAAGCTAATTATGACTTACAGCCACATGGTAAATTATACCTTTGTAAGCAGAACTGAAACATTTATCTTTTCTCTCTACCTGATCCCTCCAGAAATTGGGAAACGTATGTTCCCAGCAGCCTTATCAGATGAATAAGAAAGGTCACCTCCTGACGGGTGCAGGAATCTCAAGATATTCTGGGGACCTCAGGAACACAGGAATTCACCCAAATCTATAGATATCACAGGCAGAATCTGTGGCAAGCCCTTCGTGTGGCTTTCCTGGTCTTGGGAGGCCTTTTAAAAACTCAATCTGAGGTTCCTTATGAAAAGCTCCAGCCCAGCCAATTTAAAAGAGCCTATGTGATCCATTAACCAGCCTTATTTTGCAAACAAATTAGTCTTAATTTGGCTGTATGTGGTAGAAATTAGGGTAATTTTAGAGAGAAAAAGTGAATGTTAAATGCTCGTTTTGTTCACTGAGGTCTGTATTTACTGCCTATACTCACTTCCCAGAGAGTTCCTTGTGGTTATATTACATTACTGTTACGTTTAAATGAATTATTAAAAGGACATTCCAAGTTTGTTTCTGAAGCTTATCTCAGTATTCTATCCTTGGATGAAGACCAGGTGCCCCATGAGCTGCAACCAGGAGATTATGCATACAGGAAAAGGCATCATTTAAAGAACTATCTCCAACCTAGATGGAAGGACCCTTATCGGGTACTCTTAACTAGCTCATGCGAAGTGAAACTGAAGGGAATTGACTCTTGGATTCATATTTCCCACTTAAGAAGGGCCCCTGCACTGGACTGGTCTATTGAGAGGACTGCTCACCTCAAAATCACCTTAAAACAATGTTCAAACAGAGGAGAAAACTATACCCACAGCAGGACAAGAAGACAACATCAGAAGTAGACAGCTATCTCAAGATGCCAGACCTGACCCACATGATTAGTTACAGTGTTTTCTTAATTTCTTGGACTTTTGCATAAATCACTGTTTTTCTATCATGGTCACAAATCCCAGGCAGATTTTTAAAATTAATACAAGTGTTGGGTTTATGGTCAAGTACCTACATCCAGTACTTTTGGGTTACCTTGGTGGGTTCTTCTTCTCCAAGGCTCTAACTGGATGGCCCTTAGGAAATTTATTCTAGATGAAAGAGGCTGTAGGTCCGTTCGGACCATTATTGACATCACTCGATGGGAATCATACTTGTTCTGACCGTGACCATAAATATGAATTTTCTTTGAAAGTTACTCAAGCTCAATCAGAGCAACGAGCTAAATTTCAGTCAAAGAATATAACCTCCTTCAGTTATGGGATGGATTTATATGGCTAACACCAGGCTGTGATCATTTAAGTTTAAAAGCCCCCTTATGTCGGGAACAATTAAACCATCCAAGGCTAATCAAACTAATAACACTAGGAAACTGGGCTGGTGCTGGTATGGAACAGACTGGGCAGGCAACTGGGAACACAGTAGCCTGTACCTAATGGAAATTCTTGGCTTAAATTCTTACTTTTGGCCCTATTAATGCTACTAGCTATATTACTTATATTCTACCTATTTTACAAGATCGTTGTTTCTTGCATTACAAAATGTGTTACTGAGCCTCCCATAAAAGCGATGACTAGGCAACTTGAAACAATTGACCCAATATATAGCTCTATTTGAGATCAATGATTATAATAGTGTAACTGTAGACATGGAAGGAAGCAACAAGAGGGAATCTTTCCTGGACCATAACAGACTAGTAAGACAGGTGGTCCAGAGACTTTTCACTACTGTTAACAGGGCCCAGTCCAGTAATAGCACATTGAACGGCCTACCAACAAAATCCCGGCCTGACCTAGGAATGGGCATTCCTAGCACTGTGGTACAAAATAGTCAGGAAGTGCCTTCCAAACCTACGTTAAATGTATGATCGTGAAGGGGCACTGCCAACTAAACAATGTCACTAGCCATCTGGCTCTACAAGGATAGAGTCATTAGCCACTGCCATTGTTGACCTTTAACATAGCCTGACCTCAAGGAAGAGATCAGGAATGAGGCACTCTGTGCTCTGGGAAAACTGGCAGAACAGGCCTTCGGACAGATATTTTTAGGAGAAAATTTTTGCAAACCTGGATTCTTGCATCCTCCCGTTGTTAGAAAATCATTAACAGAGACCTTGTGACTAGCAGCAGCCTTCTTACCAAACTGTGTGTTCGGTCGAATGTACCTCCATCGTCAAGATCACATATATACTGACTGCTCCCCGTTCCTCTTGGGAGCAGTTCCTCAGAGCTGTCAGAGAGGCTGCCTCCCAAGCTATAGTCCTCGGGAAGTCCCCAAATAAAACTGAAACTCACAGCTCTCACGCTGTGTGTGTTTACTCCAGCCAACACTTCTAGAGTCCAACCTGCCTCTGGCCTTTCTCTTACTTTGCATTTTCTCCAGTATCAGCAATCATGGTAGGTTTTCCTTTACACAACAACCTAGATGATGCTCACGATCAAGTCCGCACAGAGAACAACTCTAAATGGCAGCTATCCCCCTCCCCAAGCTGTCTCACTCCCCAGACCCCAGGTGTCTCACTCCTGATGGCCCAGGGTCCAGGGCGAACACAACTGAAGCTCTCAGCCAAGAGGCTAACTCCCTCTGACATCCCTGCAGAAGTGACCCGTGTCTCGGCCCCATCCAGCCCACACCCAGCTACCAGGTGAAATGTCCTGCAACTCTGCTCTTTATGCTCTCACTTCCCCTGGAAAACACCAGTGTCGCCCCCCTGCCCTCAGAGCATGCAGTGACGTCCCCACCTCACACCCGTTCTCCAGCCTCATCACACCTCACCCCTGCACAGCCCAGCCCACCACCATTCGGCGATCCCTAGGGCACCCCACAGCCTATGAGCACACACCTCACGGCCCCCATGAGGTGTGTCTAACTTGCACTGCTGCTGGTCCTGGAGCCACCCACCAGGAAGCTGGGAGAGGCACCCTGCCATTACTGTGCAAGCAGCCTCCCTGCCCCGGTGGCAGGAAAGAAGTTACTCTGGGAGGATTAACAGGGGAAGAAGTCAGGGAAAAGACAGAAACAAATCAGCAGAGTCCATGCTGTGGTTTTGATTGTTTAAGACAGCGTGGCCGGAAAGAGTGACGAGAAAACAATGATCTTCAGAAAGTACCTTCCAATTAGGAAATATCAACTATGCAACGCACTGTGCTAGACTCATTTAAAAAAAAAGAAAAAAGTTAAATCAAGATCCTTGCTCTCGGGCTTCCCGGGTGGCGCAGTGGTTGAGAGTCTGCCTGGCGATGCAGGGGACACGGGTTCGTGCCCCGGTCTGGGAAGATCCCACATGCTGTGGAGCGGCTGGGCCTGTTAGCCATGGCCACTGAGCCTGGGCATCCGGAGCCTGCGCTCCGCAACAGGAGAGGCCACAACAGTGAGAGGCCCGTGTACCACAAAAAAAA
>NW_020173116.1:2026522-2112972 GCF_003031525.2 Neophocaena asiaeorientalis asiaeorientalis
TGAAAAAAAAAAAAAAAAAAAAAAAAAAAAAAAAGATCCTTGCTCTCTAGGAGTTTCCATGCTAGTTTGGGAGCTGAAATAAACAAACGCGTGGAAAGTTAGACACCAATCTAAGAATTAAATAAACATAAAGAGCCACTACAAGGCAGCAAAAGAACAACTGCCCAGTGGGGATATGGCAACAGATGCTCTTAACTGAGGGGAAAAAGGAGTCTTTGGCAACCTGAGGTAACTCCCAGAGGCAATACAAGGACAGGGACCAGAATGGTGACCAAGAATAGAGACCAATGGTTCTCAAACTTGAGTGTGCATGGAATCACCTGGAAGGACTGGTTAGACCACACATTGCCAAGTCCCACCCCACAGTTTCTAATTCAGGAAGTCTGGAGTGTGGCCCAAAATTGTGCATTCCTAACAATTCCAAGGTGATGCTGATGTGGCCGGTCCAGCACACGCTTTGAGAACATTCTGCCTCAGAAGTAGGAAATGGGTGCTCTAATGACCGATCCAGCTCACAGCTAAATCTTATTAGTACTACACAATGGGTTCACTTTTTTTTTAGGTACTTACCAACATTTAAAAACCAGGGCATTTCCCAGAAAAACCCAGACTTCTGACTTCTCTTTTAAGAAAAAATAGAAAAGTCTGGAAATTGGATGAAGGTGGTCAAAAAGAACAAACTTCCAGTTATAAGATAAATAAGTACTTAGAGATGTAACAGGCAACATGATGACTGCAGTGAACATTTCTGTGTGCTAGCGATGAAAGTTTGTAAGAGAGTCGATCCTAAGAATTCTCATCACAAGGGAAAAAACCATTTTTTTTCTTTGTCCTTTTTTTTTGTTATCTATAGGAGATGATGGATGTTAACTAAACTTCTCGTGGTAATCATTTCACAATCTATCATTATACTATACCTTAAACTTACATGGTGGTATATGTCAGTTATATCTCACTAAAACGGGAAAAAAGAATAAATGATATAATATACTTCCAAATTATGAATTTAAAAAATGGGAAGGTCTGGCCACACTGGGTGCACATTTCTACGTGGCCAGCAATCGACTAGGACCAAGCAGCCACTGTCCTCTTCACTTGGCATATTCACCCCACAAATGCCACAATTCATGTCACTCCCCACTCCCAACACAGGCCAGTTTCACGCATGCCTGTTGCCTACCCAGCCCCTGCGATCCATGATCTACATAAGCACCTTTAATAACCCTATGGGATTCAACAACCTGGAGAGACCATAATTTAACCAGTTCCCAGTGGTTGGGCCCGTAGTTTGCATCAATCACACTGCAATTAATAACAACCAGCATACATCTGTGTCACTTGTTCAATCATTTCATGGGATAAATTCATAGAAGTTGGATTGCTGGGTCAATTTGACACACAGTACCCCCGCAAAAAGGTTAAAGATACCATTTAAAATCAATTATAACACAAAATGAGAACAATCAGCTAGCTAGATGACACGCTTTTTTTCTTCCCCCCCTTACCCTGCACCATGCAGCATGTGGGATCTTAGTTCCCCTAGCAGGGATCAAACCCGCACCCCCTGTATTGGAAGCACAGAGTCTTAACCACTGGACTGCCAGGGAAGTTCCTAGATGACACTCTTTTCTAGTCGGTCATTTTAAATTAACCAGTGGCAGTTCTTACGTCTCCTTCCATTTTGGCTCCACCCTAAGCCCTCTAATACCATAAATATTAACATCCAGTTAAACTTGCCTTTGTTTTTTTTTGTTTTTTGTTTTTTGGTACGCGGGGGCCTCTCACTGCTGTGGCCTCTCCCGTTGCGGAGCACAGGCTCCAGACGCGCAGGCTCAGCGGCCACGGTCCACGGGCCCAGCCGCTCCACGGCACATGGGATCCTCCCGGACCGGACCACGAACCCGCGTCCCCTGCATCAGCAGGCGGACTCCCAACCACTGCACCACCAGGGAAGCACTAAACTTGCCATTTTATTCCATAACTTCTGCCACCTAAAGTTCTGTGACAACATCCTTTAGTGACAGCCTCAAAAACCACTTTGCTACAAGAGAATCAGCCACACTGCAAGTGCCGACAGTGGACTCAGTGCTGCTGGAACCCCCTCACCTCTCCCCATGGCACACACAGGTTTTCACCGTGAGGTGGATACCTACAATGAGACACCTTTGAAACGATGCCAAAATCTGCCCCCCACCACCCAAACTCTGCAACTTTACCCTGGGTCCTTATTATGGGCTGAATCGTGTCCCCCCAAAATTCATGCTGAAGCCCTAACCCCCAGTACCTCAGAATGTGACTGTATTTGGAGAAGGGTCTTTAAAGAGGTAAGTTAAAATGAGGTCACTAGGGTGGGCTCTAATTCAATATGACTGGTGTCCTTATAAGAACAAGAAATTAGATGCACCCCAATGTTCATTGCAGCACTGTTTACAATAGTCAAGACATGGAAGCAACCTAAATGGCCATCAACAGATGAATGGATAAAGAAGATGTGGTACATATATGCAATGGAATATTACTCAGCCATTAAAAACAATGAAATGATGCCATTTGCAGCAACATGGGTGGACCTAGAGATTATCATACTAAGTGAAGGAAGTCAGACAGAGAAAGACAAATATCACATAATATTGCTTATATGTGGAATCTAAATAAAATGATACAAATGAACTTATTGACAAAACAGGAACAGACTCACAGACTTAGTGAACAAACTTATGGTTACCGGGGGGAAGGGTGGCGGGGGAGGGATAGATTGGGAGTTTGGGATTGACAGTACACACTGCTGTATTTAAAAGAGGTAACCAACAAGGATTTACCGTATAGCATAGGGAACTCTACTCAATACTCTGTAATAACCTAAATGGGAGAAGAGTTTGAAAAAGAATAGATACATGTATACGTATAACTGAATCACTTTGCCGTACACCTGAAACAAACACAGCATTGTTAATCAACTATGCTCCAATATAAAATAAAAATTTTAAAGAACGAACAAGAAATTAGGACACAGACACACACAGAGGGAAGCCCACGTGAAGACACAGGGAGAAGACGTCCACCTACAAGCCAAGGAGAGAGGCCCTCAGAAGAAACCAACCCTGCTGACGCCTTGATCCCAGACTTTCAGCAGTCTCTAGAATTGTGAGCAAATTAATTTCCGTTGCTTAAGTCACCCAGTCTGTGGCACTTTGTAATGCCAGCCCCAGCAAACTAATACAGCCCCTTATGTCCACTGAAGGTATTTAACAGCGATTCTCACTTCACGTCCTAGGGAACAGACCAGAAAAGCAAGACGAAAACTCCAGTCTTGCGCTATCACACAAGACTGACCCTTTACTGCTCCTCGCCTCTTCTGCATAGTCCTTCTCTCTCTCATTGCCCACTGTTTGTCTTTTCTCTCTTCCAGGCACTGGCACCTAGATTCTGAACTGTCACACCCCAGAGCGGAGCAGGGAAAGGGGGAGGGGGAGGGCTGGGGGGAAGTAGAGAAGGTGAGAGGTGGGAAGGGGAGGGCCAGAATCGGAGCCCGAAAGGAGGGGCTGACAAGGGGGGGTGGGGGCAGAGAGGCACAGCCAAGTATCAGGACCCTGAGCTTGGGTTCAGTCACAAATTGTCTCAGATGTCTACAAACACTTTCTCTCTGCCCAGCGTTAGGTATGCGGGGCCATCCAGAGGGGTTTTTCACGCTACAGCATCTCAACATCACTTCTGGACCTGAGGGGAAGTCAAAGATATCAGCAGTCCTGTTGGACAGCAGCCAGTCTATGACCATAACGAATGCGGACAAGGCTGCCCAGTCACAGACAGCACAGGGCATCCCCAGAGCTGGCCTCTCCCTGAGAAGTCAGTCAGCAGTGCCCTCACTGCTGTTATTCTGCACAGTGATAAGCAACCTCACCTACCCAGACTCCCCTGGAGAGCAGAGGCTGGTAGGAGCCCAGTTCTCTTGTAGGGGGAGTCAGGGAAGGCAGGAATGGGGTAACTCCACATTTCGTGATTCCAGGCCCCTGCTGAAGCTGACGCCGGAGCCCTGCTCGCTGCCCTTTAAGCTCTGAGTGGCTGTGAATAAAAAGGGAAAGGCCTCGGGCTTCCCTGGTGGCGCAGTGGTTGAGAGTCCGCCTGCCGATGCAGGGGACGCGGGTTCGTGCCCCAGTCCGGGAGGATCCCATATGCCGCGGAGCGGCTGGGCCCATGAGTGGGGAGGGAGGGTGTCACAGAAGCATCAGGAGGGAGAGAGGAAAACAGAGATGCCATAATGTCCATGGTGTGACATGATACATCCACCTCCAGGGTCCAGGACAGGCCCCCTGCTCCATCCCTAGGCCACAGAGCACCTCCACCTGCAGAGGCCTCACCTGGCTCCTTGCAGCGTCCCGGGTAACAGCTGCCCCAGTCGCACCCGGATACTTCCTCTTCTCTTCCCCCTTTCCACCAAGCCAGGCAGACTCTGCCTCACCTAATCCTGCTGGGCAGGTGGATTCTTTGGAGGAGGGACAGACAGCCCTCCTCCCCCTCCTAAAGAGACACGCTGGGTGTTATTCCTAAAGTCTAGCGTGTCGTGGAGCTGATCCACCAAGAGCTGGCTGCCGGGGTTTCAAAGGAGCTCGCAGGGACAATGGGGCCAAAATGTGGCTGCAGCATCCCTTGAAGTGCTTCTCTTATGACCCCAAAGGCAGCCAAGCAGGGTCAGATCCAGCTGAGGTCAGAACCCCAGCAGCACATGTGGGATCCATGCATGTATACAAAAAGACCTATCTTTTTTAAGTTTGCTTTAGACTTTAGAGGGGCCGCCCAGAGCCAGGGGAAGGCAGGATCAATAACTGCTTTGTCTTTGAATCCCAAAAATGAGAAACAGCGTGCCCAGCCCATGCTGAGTGCTTAAGAAATGTGTCCAAATAAAGACTAGCAGTAAAAGGAAAGATGACTCCCGAGCAGGCCTGTGCGCAGGTGGAAACACAGAGCTGAGTCTGAGGCGTCTGGACATCACAGCCAGCCATAGGGACACAGTTCATTCAAGTTTCCGTTTCTGGTCAAAATATAAGAAATTAAGGGGATGGCCAAGGTGAAGACATGCTGTGGAAGACCCTGCTGGGGGAGCTAGTGGCCCAGCCCATACCTCCAATTTCTGAAGACTGTGCCCACCTACAGCGCCTGGGTTGATGCTCTAGGTGAAAGCAGGGACAGGTTAATTCAAGGACGAGATGTCACAGCTCCTGGGGCATTTACAGTAACTGCAGCACTTCGCCCGCTCTGTATAAGCACACAAAAATATTATATGGCAATGTTGGGAAAGAATGTTAAAAAGCAAAAGAATGCAGTATAAGCAAAAAGATTGGATTTAATGTGAATTTTAAGATGTCGGTCTATATCTACACAGCCGTCAGAAACGTTGTAATCCACTTTAGTAAGTAATCAGCACACACTCATGTTGTATCCCGGTTTAGCCAAGGTATCCACAAGTTCACTGGCTTCCCGTTGCTCTTTCCAAGCTCTGCCCACTGAAATCAGACTTTCACACGTCCTACCTGGCTGACACATTAGCCAACAACCACTAGTGAGCACCTCCCACGTGCCAGACACCACGTCAGGAGCTGGGGTACAAGGACCAAGAGGGGCTTCCCCGGGTGGCGCAGTGGTTGGGAGTCCACCTGCCGATGCAGGGGACGCGGGTTCGTGCCCCGGTCCGGGAGGATCCCACATGATGCGGAGCAGCTGGGCCTGTGAGCCATGGCCGCTGGGCCTGCGCGCGTCCGGAGCCTGTGCTCCGCAGCGGGAGAGGCCACAGCGGTGAAAGGCCCGCGTACCGCAAAAAAAAAAAAACAAAAAACAAGGACCAAGAGACCATAACCCAGCTTTGGAGGAGCCTGCACCTTTGGGAGAGGCAGTCTTCAGGTGTCCTGCAGAGGCTGCCACGGGGACACTGAGAGGACAGCAGAGGGTCATCTCTGGACTTAGGACCTTCACAGAGGACATAAGCCAAATCAGCCGTCGGCCAGAGGGACAGCATGGGGAGGGTTCCCAGCAGAGGGGACAGTGGGTGCCTACACTGAGCTCACATGCCTCCTTCACTAGGCTAGGAAGGATGTTCTTTTTTCTTTTTTCTTTTTTTTTTTTTTGGCTTCCCCAACCAGGGATCGAACCCAGGCCCTCGGCAGGGAAAGCGCAGAGTCCTAACCACTGGAACGTCAGAGAAATCTCGGAAGGATGTTCTTGTTCACAAGCAAAGCTGCCCATATTTTAGGAAGCAGTTCCCTTTCAGGGATTTCAGGTATTTTTTTCCAGGTATTTATTTTATGTTTATGTTTTTGTTTTTGTTTTTGTTTTTTTGCGGTACGCGGGCCTCTCACTGTTGTGGCCTCTCCAGTTGCGGAGCACAGGCTTCGGACGCGCAGGCTCAGCGGCCATGGCTCATGGGCCCAGCCGCTCCGCGGCATGTGGGATCTTCCCGGACTGGGGCACGAACCCGTGTCCCCTGCCTCGGCAGGCGGACTCTCAACCACTGCGCCACCAGGGAAGCCCCAAGTATTTATTTTAAACCAAACCTATCAAGGAAAGGTAAAATGTCAAGATCGCCATCTTTTTTAATTAAAGTATAATTGATTTACAATGTTGTGTTAGTTTTAGGCATACAGCGAAGTGATTTAGTTACACATACATATCTATATATTCTTCTTTAGATTCTTTTCCATTATAGATTATTACAAGATATTGGATATAATTCCCTGTGCTATACAGTAGGTCCTTGTTGTTTATTTTATATACAGTAATGCATATCTGCTTATCCCAATATCCCAATTTATCCCCTCCCTCCTTCCCCCTTTGGGAACTGTAAGTTTGTTTTCTATGTCTGTGAGTCTGTTTCTGTTTTGTAAATAATTTCATTTGTATCAAGATCTCCATCTTCAAGCACATTCCATCTCAATTATGGAAAATATGGTCAGTCTCAAAGATATGATTTCTTGCTTTTATTGGAATTTATGACTAGGGAGCAGCAGGAACTCCCTCAGCAAATCAGACTGTAAATCTGGGCAGGTGGCAGCACTCAGAGGCAGAACTAGATTAGAAAACGGGAGACCAGGGGGCCAGGCCAGCCCTGCACAGTCTCACTGAGACCCCAGGCCATCCACCAGGGTCATTCCAACAGGAAACTGTCCCCCGCGGCTTCTGCTCGCTGACCCACCCTCACTTTTGCCGTGGCCTCTGGGAACAGAGACTTTCCAGCCTCACAGGGTTGTTCTTAAAATCCAACACACTGATGGGAGAAGATGCAGAGAGCCCTGCAAAGTACAAAACAAGGTACCGTGCGGTATTCCTGCAGTCAGCCTCCCCTGGGCCGGGCAGGTCCACCTCCTTCTCAAAGGATCTGACCCTCCTTCCTCAGGAAGCTTTCTTAGGCTGGCCAGCACCTCCCAACTTCCCACTCCTCCGACCTTCACCAACAATAGCCAAGGACAGAGAGATGGGGTATCCTTCTAGGAATTCACCCTGACTCGCCAGCCAGACCACATTCTCCTGGGGGCAGAGGCTGCCTCCCCCACTCCACCCTGCCCTGGACCTTTCCAGTGTTCTACCCTAGAACCAGTTGTTTCTTCTATTAAGTGACTGACCCACCTAAAGAGAACTTGCTCCAAAGAAGAAAGATCCCTGTCTTCCCCAACACCCCAAAACTGTGACTCAGGAAAAGGACTTTTTCATAAGACCTGCAAGTATGTCCCCTGGACGAAACCACTGTTTAAGGCTTCACTTTGTGGGGAAAAAAAAGGGGGTTGCTTTTCAGCCAAAAGAGTGAGTTATTAGGGTCCTGGGGTAAAGACGACAGGAGCCAGTAGTGACACCTACTGCTGGACCGTACAGTAGAAGAGTGACAGCTGACAGGGCAAATATGAAATATGTTAGTGCCATCTATTAGCAAGAGTAAACAATAACAAAGGAATGATTCTTTGCTGACAGCAAGAGCACTGTTGTGTTTGCACAGGACTTTTACATCCAACTAACTTCCTTTTAAGATACTGGAAGTCCGGAGATGAGTCCTTGCACGTGGAAAGCAGAGGGCAACCCCAGACCTGTTGCCTGCATTCATATTAGCTCTCAGATCCCAAGACTCACACCGCAAACCCAAGTATGACTGGGTCCCAAGGACAGACCCCAATGCCAAGGGGACTGGGGCTGTCTCAAATTTCCACCCCACCCCACCCTGACATCCAGTCCCTGGCTGGGGAAGCAGGCAGGAGAATCCTGTGGTCAGACAGCTGTTCCAGTCAGCTCCTCAGAGGAAGCCAGACAGTGCACCATGTCTGGATGCCTGGTGGTGCATGACCATGGAAATGGGATTTAGAAAGATCACTTCTCTAAGGGACCTGAAATCTTTTATGGGAACCCACCTATGCAGAAAGGGAGGGAGTGAGGTGAGACCCATGGCTGAGCTCATGTGCTTTCTTCACAGAGGGGGTGGCAATGCTGCCAGAGGTATCAAGCAGGCACGAACTCTGGATGAAAAAAATCAGGAGTCATACATAACCTGACTGCATCCTGAAGGCTAAGGGTGGTGTCTACACTGAGATGGCAAGATCAAAATATAAGACTGATGAGGGTGGAGCTGGCTGAAGCAGGGGCCCTACTCTCTTCAGCCTGCTCTTCTCCACCTGTCCCCCTGTCACCTTCACAAAAACACCATGGGACCACTCAGAGGAGAGCAGAGGCAGGGAAACACGTGGGCTGGGGTGACATAACAGCAGGGGGAGGTCAGGGGCCAACAAGCCCACAACTCTCCACAAAGGACATTGGCTAAGCAGCCTCAGCAGTGCTGGCCACAGGGGAACAGGCCTGGTGCCCCAGAAGGGACTTTTCCAAAGAAACTAGAAATCCTGATATTAAATAAAATCTTCCAGTTGGGAAATGAGACCTCAGTTTTCTCAAAACACCATGCGCACCAGATGGAGCTTACCTCATCAGCCTCCAGCCTGTGACCTTGTTTTTTAAAGTATTCAAATTATAGTTTTGCTCACACACCCAGCTTTTCAAGAATGCACTAATTATGCTCAATTCTGCTTCTATCTCAGCCACCCCACTGAGGTTTGTTTGGTTTTTTTTTTTGCCGTGCTACATGGCTTGCGGGATCTTAGTTCCCCAGCCAGGGATGGAACTCAGGTGGTGAAAGTCAGATAATAACCCCTATCATAAGTAATGGTAATAAACAAGTTAGACAAGTAAAAGTTAAATGACTGAACAAATGAGTGAAAAAACACATTTTTAAAATAATTTTTAAAAACTGATCCTTTTTGACCCACTTCCTAGAGAAATGGAAATAAAAACAAAAATAAACAAATGGGACCTAATGAAACTTCAAAGCTTTTGCACAGCAAAGGAAACCATAAACAAAACCAAAAGACAACCCTCAGAATGGGAGAAAATATTTTCAAATGAAGCAACTGACAAAGGATTAATCTCCAAAATTTATAAGCAGCTCATGCAGCTCAATAACAAAAAAACAAACAACCCAATCCAAAAATGGAGAGATAAATGGTGTACAGGGTCTCCAGCCAGTCCTCAGGCATCCTCTTAGGAAGTAATGAGAGTCCCCAGGGTTATTTAAATACTACTTCAAAAAGCCACATGGAAACTGTAGTCTACAGAAAAATGGTTGCCAAAGGCTAATTAAGCAATCAAATGTCTCACTGTTGGTTAAAATTAGATCAAGCTGGTAGAAAAACACTGGTTAGACAGTAACCAAAAGCTGAGGTTGACAGTTATGGCTTTGGTTAATTTTAAATGGGTAACAGAATAATTACCTTTAAATGCAACTGGTTTGCTAGAGCTGGGCTTCCAAGCATAGGTTTAGTTTGTTTTATTTGTTGATTTTAGTGGGAAGAGTTGGTGATCAAAGGGGTCCTGGATGATGATATGATTGGAGACCACTGACCTATACATCTGGTTACACAAGTTCCACACAGTCTACCAAAGGACTTCTACACAGTTTCCAACTGGAGACATGGCAAATAGTTGAAATATTATTATTAAACACATGGGCACCTGATTCATTGTCATCTATTAGGAGACCACGATAGTAAACAAATATATTCCAAGAAAAACCACACCCATACTGCAGGATCATAGCGTGGGGTTGGTGGGGAGTGGTGAGGGGGTGTTTCATTTTGGTTTGGTTTTGGTTTGTTTTCACCCAACACACTTAATGTCCCTAATGTCCCATCCTACCTCAAAACGCCTACACTTCTCTTCAGGAACAAAGTCTGTTCAATTACATGTATCCATTCTTAGTTTCTTATTTATTTTATTGTTGTCTTTTCAACCAGTATGAGTCTAGAAATAGGGTTATTGTGTGATCTTTTCACTGAAAACTGCTCAGCTTTATTTTATATATAATATTTTTCTAAGAACATTTCTTGGTTGATGATTTTTTTTTTAATATTTATTTATTTGGCTGCACCAGGTCTTAGTTGCAGCTCGCAGGCTCCTTAGTTTCGGCTCGATGGCTCCTTAGTTGTGGCATGCGAACTCTTAGTTGTGGCACACATGTGGGATCTAGTTCCCTGACCAGGGATTGAACCCGGGCTCCCTGCATTGAGAGCGTGGAGTCTTAACCACTGCGCCACCAGGGAAGTGTCTGCTCAGGTTTTTTAAAAAACAGTACTCATGTTCTGGCATCTAGCCATGCACTGACAGTAATGGTGCTGAAAGCAGCTGGCTGATACTGACTGTTCGCTGTGTGCCAGGTGCCATCCAAGCGTTGCACACGGATGGTTCTGCTGCATTTGTTCAACACTGATTTCTTTCCCAGCTATCAATGCTGTGCCCCCCAGGCACCAGGCACAGCTCTAGGCATGAGGCACTAGGAATACAGCAGTGAATGAAGTATGGGTCTCTGCCTCCGGTATGTTAATGGTAACTGCTGAGGAGAACACAGAAGCAGAAGGGGAACAGGAAGTACTAGTGGAGGAGGGATGTTGTCTTAAATAGGGTGACCAGGAAAGTCCCTGAATGTCCAGTAGGTCATTTAAGCCTTGCCGTGAAGGAGGTAAGAGGTCAAAGTACAGGACTATCTGGGAGCAATCCCTCCAAGAGGAGGCAACAGCAAGTGCAAAGACCCTGGGGCAGAAAGGCCCTCAATGTGTTGGAGGAGCAGGAAAGAGGCCAGCATGACTGCAGCTGGACAGCTCCAGAGGCAGGCAGGAGGCAAAGGTCAGAGAGGCCAACAAGGCCTGGCCGCACAGGGCCCCCGAGCTCCTGGAAGGGTGGAGGCTTTTATGCTGAGTAGGGTGGAAGTTGGTGCAGGTTTTTAATGAGAGAAGCTAAATGAGCTGAGTTAATGTGTTGACAGGATCACTCTGGCAGCTGTGATGAACAGACTACTGAGAGATGAGGGCAGATGAAAGAAGGTCAGTTAGGAAGTTACTGAAATGACCCAAGTGAGAGAACAGAGCAGGACTGACAGACTTGATGAGAAGTGATCAGAGATGGGATTCTGGCTGTACTCTGGAAACAAGAGCCAACAGGATTTGCTGATGAATTGGTTAATTAAAAGGATGAAGTTACCATCAACCCAGATGGAGAAGACGGGGTGGAACAGGATTCGAGGGAAGGTCAGAAGTTTGGTGCTGGTCCCGCTGAGTTGAAATGTCAAGCAGACATCCAAGTGGGGAGGTCAAGTGGATAGGTGGATGCATGAGTCTGGAGTCTGGGAGAGATCCGGGTCCCCGATGAAAAAGAGGGTGTGGTCATCATTTCGATGTTATTTAAAGCCATAGGACTAGAAGAGATCTCCAAGGGACTAAGTGCAAACAGGAGAGAATGGGTCTAGAAATGGTCCAACCTTGTGAAGTCAAGGGAAAGAAGAGAAGCCAGAAGAAGAGAAGTGGCCAGCGAGGTAGCAGGGAAAATCAGAAGAGCAGGAAGCCCACTGAAGAAAGAGCTTCGGGGAGGAGACAGTAAGCCAGTGGGTTAGGTGTGGTTGATGGACTAAATAAGACGAGGATTTGGACAACTGACCTCTGGATAGAGCGACACGGAGGTCGCTGGCGACCCAGACAAGAACGGTTTTCGTGGCATGGTGGGGGTGAACGCCTGCCCAGTGCCCACATAGGAGAGATGGGGAAGAGAGGAAGAGGGAGAATACACACCTAAGTAAGACACTGGCTGTTTCCAGACAGAGACATCGAGGCCTTGAGAGGTTTATTATGCTACAGAAGGTCTCATAGCTGCTAAGCAGTGGATCCAGGATTTGAAGCCAGAGCCCCAGGTTTTAAACACCATATCAGGCGGCCTTAGCATGCAGCAGACATCCCCCGCGATTCAGACTTACATCTTTTTCAGTTCGCACTCTGCTAGGTGCACCATCGCTCGGGAGGACCACCTGACTCCACATCTAGAGAGGCTCTGTCCAGCTCCCCATTTGGGGCCTCAATGACCTACCCAGATGGACCCACACTGACATCTTTCACTCCTCAGGGGGCCATCCTTTCCCATTCTCTCTTTAAGGGATAACACAGCTTGGGGGGTGGGGGGCTTTTCCACTTTTTTTTTCTTTTTAAGCCAGGGGTTTTCAAGTGGTTTTAAAGAAATGATCCTTATCCTATGGAGCTTCTTCAATACATGGCGTTCTGTTCTGACCCAGGAGGGCATCCTGTCTCCCACTCTAGCTACTGACACCTCTCTACCAGGCCCTTCTGAAAGGTGAGTCTTCAGGGCTTCTGATCAGGGAGCTCCTACCTTGCCTTTGCCCACAGGTGAGCCCCTAGGCTGCTGCACTGATCTTAGGGGTGCAGCTGCCCCTGCCTCACACCGACACCCTCAGGGGAAGGACTATTTGTCTCCATAAAAGAAAAACAAAATGGCTCTACCACCCCCCTTTCACTGTAATTGTGGCCCCTACATACTACTAGAGGGAGCCATGTATCTTAACATTCTGATGATTTCAAAGGAAAAAATATATATATTAACACCATAACAGGTTTCTTTTAAAAGAAGAAGACATGTCCATGGATGACAGAGACACACGAAGTTCTGCGGACTGAATCACCTTACCGGAGATTTTAACACACACGTGTAATCCATACAACAAAATAAAGTAGCACAATGACAGCTTGTGTAATGTGGGCTAAATCCCTAAGCCACGGGCCCCCTCAACTCTTCCCATCCAGCTCCTGGACCTGAGATAACTGCTCTTTTCCAAGAGGACCCTTCAGCAGACCAGCTGGAATGATATTAAAGTAAGTTGGCTTTAGTTTGCCCTTTTCATTTGACAAATATTTATTTAGCATCTACTATGGCCAGGCACTCTTGTATGCACTGGGGATGCAGCAGCAAACAAAAACTCCTATGCTTACAGAGATTGGAGGGGGGGCAATAAACAAACATTTTTATCAGATGGTGGTTAAGTGCTACACAGGAAAATAAAGTTGGAAAAGCAGATAGGAGGGCAGGGTGGCCGGGGAATGGGGGCATGACATAATCTTTAATAGGTAATCGGGAAGAGTCTCATTGAGAGAATTTGAGCAAAGCCCAGATGGAAGTATGGGAGCAAGCATGTGGATATCTGGGTGAAGAAACAGCAAATGTGAAACAACGCTAGCAGGAATGGTAAGAACGCTCCAGAGTTGTGTTTGAGTGTTGATAAGGAACAGACTCAACCTGTGTGTTGCTCCGGGTAAAGCCTGCCTTGTCTGTGGCGGACTTTGGCTCAGAAAACCTCTCTAATGATGAACGAAAGTTGAAAACCAAGCCAGCTATCAAGCCACAGTCCTTCCAGAAAGCTACAGGAAGCTGCCACACCGGATGGGAGGCTGGATTCCAGAGCCTCACTCTACAATCTCAACACCCCAACCCCCTGGGGGACCCACCCACGGTACCCTCTACAGGCTGCAGGTCAAGCAGACAGCCCTGCCACTGACTGACCTTCTGACCTCCACACAAGACAAGGCAGTTTGCCCACAGAATAGAACATTGATTCTCAAAGTGTGGTCCAGGGACTTGTGAATGTCCCCAAGTCCCTTTCATGCAGTCTGTAAGATCAGAGCCATTTTCATAATAGTACAAAGATATTTTCCTCTTTCATTCTCTCACAAGTGTACAAACAGAATTTTCTTGGGGCTACAAGTCTCTAGATAACATCACCCTCCAACAGTCAATGGCATGTGTGCTTGTGTATTCTTGCATTTTATTAATATTTCCGTTAACCCACACAAGTGTTTTACTATGAGACCAAAAAGTATGAGAACTGACAGAACAAAAGACCCACGAAGACAGACTCAACAGAAGGGAGAAACAGAGACCTTATCAAGACTCACTCGATAATATTATTACGAGTTGGTAATAGATTCGCAAAAGTGCAAGGCACTCTGCTTTCATATGAAAGGATGGACTTCTGCCTTGTATAACAAGCCCGCAGCTGCCACACCGCAGCGGAGTTTGGAACGATCCCCGGCGAGGATTTCCCTCTTCGGTTTCCACGCGTCCGCAGCCCAGGGCGCCCTAGGGACACAGTGCAGCTTCCCGGGCAGCCCTGTGCGCCAGGAACGGCTCAGTGAGGCCACCTTCTCCCTTGCTGTGGTTAAGACGATGAATAAAATCACGGAGGCAAGTGGACGCGGCCCCGGATGCTGCGCAGGTGTCACCGAAGGTGGGCAGACCCCTGAACTCCGGCAACCGGCGTTCGAGGGCGCTCAGTCTACGATCACCCTCCCCAGCGCCAGGGATCCACAGAGACTGGACCCACCGATGTAAACTCGCAAAAGTCAACTTCCACGGAGCTCAGAAGAGAGGAACTTCAGACCTGCAGAAAATTCCGAGCGTAGGAAAATTGATCAGGAAATGGAAACGCTCTTCTCGAAAGAGGTTCAGCCCCGGAGACGCCAGACCTGCCGGGTTTCCGTTCGGCTTCTGCTCCTATAGGGCTGGGTGGACACGGGCAGGTCACTGGGGCTCTCTCACCTCGGCTCCCCTCACCCCAAAACGCTGATGCGAAGATCTAAGGAGGCGCCGGGTGCGTGAACGCTAGGCTGTCAGACCTGGTCTCTCCACGAACGCGCTCGGTAACCTGGAGCACAAAAGTCCCTCTCTGAGCCTCAGTTTCCCATATCAGTAAAACAAGGAGGATGGCTTCAGCTCCCCCCACATTCCTCCTAACTCAGGCACTGAATAGACGAAGATTAAATCAAGCAGCTGCTGGGGGCTATTACCATTTAGAAACGAGCAGAAATGAAACGCTAGGGACGAGCAGGCAGAACAAACTTAAAAGTAAATGTGCCCAAGTCCTGGGCCCACTGGGTCTTCGCGGATTCGTCCCTCAAACGCCAGCGAAGCAGGCTGGCGAGACCCGGGGTACCCGGCCCGGGACTCCCTTCGGCTGACGAATGGCGATGGCTGGGGGACAGGGTCTCGTGTGGCCGGAGTTCTGCACCCCCGCCGGAAAGGGGAACCCGGGGGCTCGGCGGGAAGCGCGAGCTAGGAGGCGCCGCCGTGCAAGGTGGGAGCCCGACCCGCTGAGTCGGCTCGGGGTCCAAGAGCACGGGGCTCAGTGCGGTTGGGAAGGTAACCACCCCCAGGAGGTGCCGGGAGGCTGCCGCGCCCGCGGCCGCTGCGCGCCTTACTTGGGCCTTGAGCTTGCAGTTGGCGGAGGCGGGCGCGCCGCGCGGAGGGGCTGCGCTCGCGGATAGGAGGCAGAGGGTCGGCAGCAGGAACCAGCTCCAGGGACTCATCCTCCTCTCGGTGGCTCCGAGGCCTGGGGCGCAGAGGGAAGGAGGGACCCAACAGTGGCCTCCCGGCTCGGCTAGCCCGCGGCCGCGGGGCTGCGTACTTGCCCGGCACCCGCCATGGCGCGCCGGCCTCGAGGAGCCGGGGACGCTCGCCCATTTCCCCGCGCCTCTCGCCGGCTCCCTCCGCGGTTAGCGCGACCGCCTCCGGGAGGGGCTCACCCCCAAGCCCGGAGGCGGCGGCCAAGTGAGGCTGAACCCCGACCGCGCCCAACCTCTCTGCCGCCCGTCTGCCCTGAGCAGAGGCAGCCGCGGGATCTGCGGCCCCAGTTCTCCCGCCCAAACCCTGCCCCGGCCGCCGGCCATCCCGTGAACCAGAAGGGAAAAGTGAGGCTCCAGGACTGTCTTCTAAATTCAACCGAAAATCGTACTAGCTCCTGCCCTTACGTCTGCGTTCACGCTGCCAATTCTGAGGGTGGCTCTTGATGGAAAGAAATTGACCAAAGAAATAAATGAAAGGCTATTTTTAAAGGCAAGTTCATGTAAACAAAGGCAATAGCAGGGAAGTTTTGTCTGTAAAAGAGGAGACTAGTCAGTGTGTGCATTCAGTTAAAACCCGGAACCACGAAAACCGGCAGTCCATTAAGTGCCCCCTTAAGGGATTTGGGAGAGTAATAGGAAGGATTAACAGCGAACTCGAAGGATTACTGCAAAGATTAAATGAGGACATTTAGGACGGACATAATAGGTCTGCAAAAAGTGGTCGCTCTCTTTCCGCTCTAAACTCCCCAAGGGTTTTTTTCCAGCAGTGACCCTTCAGGAAGAAAAAGTTATAAAAGCAACTGGTTGTGCTCGGCCTCTCCCACCTCCCACCCAAGGCCTGGGTGCACTCCACCACCTTCCTGTACAGCCCAGACTCCTGCCCGATTAACTTCTGAGTGGTGTTTAACGGAGCATTCGTAGGCAGGGTTTCTTAATTGTTTCAAGTCCCCGTCCATTTTGGGAATCTGATGTAAACTTTGGAGAATCTCGGGGGCGGGGTGGGGGGGGGCGGCGATTTGCTCACAGTGGGAGGAGGAGTTTTCTGAGCCTCTGGTGCCCATCAGCAGTACTTCCAGTTAAGAGCCCCAGGTTTTTAAAAGGCAAGTTTTTCAAGCTTTCATTCAGGTTTTCCAGATTTGTGTGTGTGTGTGAGAGACAGAGAGAGGGAGGGAGGGAGGGAGGGAGAGACAGAAGGAGGGAGAGGGGGAGAGAGGGAGAGGGGGATTGAGAGAGAGATCTCAAACTTTTCCCTATTCTAAATTCGAGTGAGGATTTGCTTTCTGGAGTTGACTCTCTCTCCTGTCTTGAAATTACTCCTTCGTTTCAGCCCGGCGGCAATGATTGGTCCCCAGCCGACCCAGAAGGCAGCCTGTCCGGGTTTTCAAGTTGCCAGCGCTGCCACCTACTGGAAAAAGAAGTTCTCTCTGGTTGTGAGATGCAAGCATCAAGAACTCAAAAAGAAGTAATTAACTATTATTTCGTACTCTTTCCCCCACTCCAAATGAATTCTCATCCAATCAGCTGTAGCTAGACGGAAGAGGGGGAGGAATAATGTGTCAGAAAACATGACTGAACTTGTAAGTCTTCTTACTGTCTCTTTTCTGTTCCTTTGATTTCTACTCTTACCTTTATTATTTCCTTCCTTCTACTTACTTTGGATTTACTTTGCTCTTTTTCTATCTTCTTAAGGTGGAACCTTAGATCACTGACTTTTAAACTTTCTTCTTTTCTAATATAAATATTTACAACTATAAATTTCCCTCAAAGCACTGCTTTAGCTGCATCACACAGATTTTGAAAAGATTTATTTTCATTATCATTCTGTTGGGAGTACTTTCTAATTTCCCTGGTGATTTTTTTTTCTTTGAACATGGATAACTTAGCAGTATGTTACTTGACTTCCAAGTTATAGATTTTTCCTAGATATTTTGTTGTTACTGATCTCTAATCTAGCTCCATTATAATTATACTCTGTATAATTTCAAATAGCTTAAATTTGCTGGGATTTATTTCAAGGCCCAGAATATAGTCAGACACTGAGTTTGAAATGTCTAGTATATGGATAACTTTGTTTGGTTCTAACATTTTTTAGGTGGAGCTTCCTGCCTTAGTCAGACCCATCATTAAGGAAGATTTATTCTATAAGACACTCAGTGTCCAAACATTCAGTAGAATCACATCTACCCTACATACATTGTCCCCTAACACTCCAGGGTGCTTCCCCAGACCTGGTGACAGGCAGGTGGGCATGCCCTGGTCCTCACTTGCCTTCTAAAGACATCTAAGCTGAAAGACTTCCTTGCTTCCCTTTCATGGTCAGAAAGGAGATGCTAAAGGTCCCTGTAGCCTCCCCTCTGCCTATGCACAGAGTTTCTGTATCAGGTTCACCTCCCCCAAGTATTGTTCTTGGTCCATACCTCTCACATCCCACTGCCAAAGACCTGGATGTTTTTAATCCTTTCCCTCCTCCTTCTGTTTCTCCTTCATGTACAGTTGATACCCCGGAAACCCTCCTTCTGTCCACCTACTCTTAATTTCTTCCTTTGTGCCCCTACCAATGGCTTCCTGAATTTACACCAACCTGTAAGTCTTGGTCCCTTCATAACAGTCACCTGAGGAAATTATGCCCTGGATATCTTTTTGCTCTTTCCCCAAAATCAGATCTTTCCTCAAAAGCAAAGCTTTCAGGATACACAGAGGATTTGCTGTGGCTTCTGCTGCACCTCTGTGCCTTTGCACTGCCTGGCTTGGCCAGCCTGCAGCCATCCAAGTCCTGAGTCACTTACCTCACCGCAGGTTTCCCAGAATGGTCAAAACAGCTGCCTCCTGGTATTCACACTTTTGTTTAACCCCCTGTCCTTGAGTGTGAGCGGGACCTGGGACTTGCTTCTAACCAATGGAATGTGGCAAGAGGGATGGAATGTGCAAGGACTGCCAAGCTTGCTAGAGTCTCTCTCCATTGCTGTCTTTGAAAAAGAAGTTGCCATGAGTCCTACAGCCATGAAGAAATGAATTCTGCCAACAACCTGCAAGAGCTCAGAAACAGATCCTTCCCCAGTGGAGCCTCTGCTGAGAACCCAGTCCTAGGAAACACCTTGCTTGCAGCCTTTTGTTACCCTAAGCAGAGGATCCGGTTAAGCTATGCCTGAACTTCTGACCCAGAGAAACTGCAAGATAATAAATGTGTGCTGTGTTAAGCCACTGAGTTAGAGGCGATTTGTTACACAACAACCGAAAACAAATATACCAGGTGAAGCAGGGTGCCAAGGAATTCCCAGGAGTTCCAGCATAGTGCTCCACCATCAGGGTGTGTTTTCAAAGTGGGCAGCTGAAGACGGATTTCCTACACTTCTAGGTCTTCAGACTCCATGCATTCCTGGAAGGGGGCTAGAGTTTTGCCACACTCCCTTGGTCACCCAAGGTTGGCACCAGAATTTCTAAGTGAGAAAGGGTGGCAATCATCCCAAAGCTGCATTGGCTTAGTCAGTACACAGATCTTGAGAAGGAAGAAACATCCCCTGACAGCCAGAAACTGACCTGGCTCTATCAGTGAGGACTTGGTTGGCAATATCCACAACCAGGTTGTGGTGTTCTCCTGCTGAACATAAATAATTCACAGACTATCAACATCTGCCAAGGCCACTCTGTGACTACGATGGATAAAGACAAAAACAAGACCACTCCGTGATCGTGTCACAACACAGACAAAACATGAACATTACCCAAACCACAAAAAGGACTAAACATCCCCTATCCTGACTAATGAGTGACTGCCGCTTCTTTACCAACCCCAGTTCTAGCCTCCATCATTCCCCCCACCTTATAGAAAGATGTATTAAGATGCTGTTAATGGGGCTGAACTGTGTCCCCACAAAATTCATATGTTGAAGCCCATACCCCTGTATCTCAGGAGGTGACTATATTTGAAGATAGGGTCTTTAAGAAGTGATTATGTTAAATGAGGCTGTTAGGGTGGGTCCTAATCTAATCTGACTGCTGTCCTTATAAGAAAAGGAAAATTGGACACACAATAGATTTGGACACACAGGTGCCCTCGGATTTGGAGGGATGACCATGTTAGGACACAGCAAGAAGGTGACCATCTGCGAGCCAAGGAAAGAGAGCTCAGGAGAAACTAAATCTGCCAACACCTTGACTTTGGACTTCTGGCCTCCAGAACTTGAGAAAATTAACTTCTGTTGTTTAAGCCACGCAGTCTGTGGTATTTTTGTCATGACAGCCGTAGCAAACTCACATAGACGCTCAGTCAGAATTACAACCACTTCCTGAAAACATTTAATCTAGAGCAAAGCCCTGCTTCCTCGAACTTCCCCCCAGATCACCTAAAAACACAAGCCAAATCCTATAACAAGCCCTCCCAACACCCTCTTTCCGAGATGCCCCACAGTTCCCCAAGGTATGTGTTCTTCCTGGCTGCAAAGAGCAGTAAATCCAACTAATTCAACTTCAGGTGTGTCTCTGGTGGTCTTTGCCTGAAGGGTGTTGATAACCGCAGTTCTGCCTGGGGCCACTTCAACACCTCCCCTAACCATCCCTTGTGCTTCTACTGGTCTTACATCAGACCTGACGTAGGGAGAAGGTTTCCCATTGTTGGCACATTTCCATTTTCCGCCCCTCCTCCCCCTCTCCAGCCTCTCCCCTCCCCACATCCGCGTGGGTGACAGGGTGCTGAGGTGAAGGGTACCTTGCTCCTGGAAACCTGGCACAACTTTGGTGCCAGGTGTGAATGATTTTTGACAGAAGGGGCTTAATGGTGAATCCGGATGAACTGAGGCCTCCTGGTAGAGCACTGGAGACACGGTGAATGGTCACTGCTCAGCTAGCTTCTGGCTCAGGCTTACTCTGTGGACTATATAAGCAGAGGCAAGTAGCTGAATTACCAGACATTGGAGAGAATTTTTTTTCTTTCAGAGAGGGGAGAAAAGACAAAGAGACTAGAGACAAAGGAAACTGGAGAAGGCTATTGGGGGGAAAAAGAAAGCAGAGATGTTGGCCACTGAGGTTTTTATGATGTTTTATTGTCCATAACTAATGAAAATTTCAGGAAAATTTTTAAATTTAGTAAAATTTCAGGAAAATTTAAATGACACACCAATCCTAGAGAGGTGGGTTTTGGGGTCTCTGATAGTACAGCATTTAGCTTTAAGGGGCCCTGGGGAGGAGAGAAGGCTTCCAAAGAGGAACCAGTCACACACAAGTGACAACAGTCTAAATGTGTCAGTTTCACTAAACAAAATTACAAACTTTTTTTAAAGTGACCTAAATGATTGGTGCATTTTTGCATGACAGGTGACTGATTGTTCTTTAGAAGCTTTCAAAAGCTCTAACTTGCTACCCAATGTATGTTTGGTATGCATTATATTGATATTTTTGTCCCTGATGGTTCCTGCATCCCTTCCAGAAACTGTTACATTCATTTCTTCAACACACTTACTAAATACATGAGCATTTCAATGCCAAGTGAGGGGTTTAGAATGATGACTCTAACAGACAGGACGCCTGGCCCCCCGGAGTACTGCTCTCATCCCAGGACGCTCATCAGACTCAACCTGGGAGACTTCCAAATCTCCTGAGGCCCAGGCCCACCGCTGGTTAGTTAACCGGCAACCTTCTGGGGGACTGTGGCCCCAGCATCAGTTGTTTGGTTTTTTTTGTTTTTGTTTTTTCTGGGGGCCGTGCCGCGCAGCTTGCGGGATCTTAGTCCCCTGACCAGGGATTGAACCCGCGCCCTCAGCAGTGAAAGTGCAGAGTTCTAACCACTGGATTGCCAGGAAATTCCCCCAGCGTCAGTATTTTAAAAGCAGCCCTGGTGATGCTACGTGCAGCCAAGATCAAGAGACAGACCGACAAGAAGAAAATTACAAGATGGTGGAATGTGTGCAACAAAGGTCCATGGCCACCCATAACCAAGCCCTCCTTCCAGGGAGAGCCTCGCAGTGGAATGTTATCTCAACAGAGACCTACAATTTGAGTAGGAGTTAGCAGGAGAACAGCATTCCAGGGAGAGGGAATGGTGCAGGCAAAGACCTGAGGTGTGAGTGAGAGCTAGCTAGTTCATGGAATTCAGCCTGGTGGACCCATCAGTGGAAGCAGGTGATAGGGAGACAGGGAGATGGCAAGCACTAGCTGGTGAAGGGCCTGCACTCTGGGCAGAGTTGGCCCCCGTCCACAAGGCACTGTTGAGCACCCAAGAGTCCCAAGCAGAGGAGTTGCACAATCAAACGTGCACTTTAGAAGGATCCCTCGGGCTACAGCGGGGAGGGGAGATTGGAGGTCGCAAGAGTGGAAGTGGTAAGACCAGTTAGGAGAGGCGATGGGGACCCAGACCAGGCTCTGGCAGGGGACGAAGAAAAGTGAAGTGACATCAAGGAAGTGAAACCCACCAGACTGGGTGGTGACTTCGATGTGGGAGAGAGAAGAAACTTTCCAGAATTAGCCCCCAGAAAGGGCCTCCAGACCACACCCTCTGGCCTCTACTCAGCAGCCTCAAGAACCCCAATTCAAAAGTGCTCAGACGGTCCTTCATGCAGTAAGAGCGGTAGGGGAAGGGGGGAGCCTGTCTCTCGTTTTCTCCGTGCTTAGGAACACCAACTTCTTCCCCAAACTCCTTTACCCCAGCCTCCCCCTGAAGTCTCTTGAGCTCCCCCTGGCCTTTCCAGACCCCCTCCTAGTCTTGCCCACCCTTAGCAGAGTCTTATTGCCTCAGACAGTTTCCCTTTAGTCCAAAACTGTGAAAAAGCCCAACCGACCTGGAGTCCCACCTCATCTGTGCCACTTATTACCTGTGTGACCTTTGGCAAATCAAGTAACCTCATGGAACCTCAGTAAACTTTAGCTTCTTCATCAGCAAAATGGGACTAATCATACTTGTCTTGTGAAGATCAGAACTAATATAATGTAGAAGAAGCCAAGCAAAGTATATAAAACTAAAAAGAGATGATACCCATAATATAGAAAAGCACATCATTTTTAAAAAGGCAAGAAAGAAAAAAGGACATAAGTCTGGTTAGAAAATCAGCAAAGATCATAGAGGCTGAAGAAAGAAAGAGAAGGAGGGAGGGAGAAATGGAGGGAGGGAGGAAAGAGAGAGAAAGAAAAATGCAAATGTCAATAGATGAGAAGCACCTCATTAACTTATTAAATAAAAGCAAATTACTTCTGGCGAAGGATGGTGGTCACGGTTGCACAGCAATAAGAATGTACGTAATTTCACAGAACCGTACACTCAAAAACGATTAAAATGGTAAATTTTGTTATGTATATTTTACCGTGAGTTAAAAGATAAAATGAAATATTCCTTTAACAAAGCAACACAAAACAACTAAGTACATTTTTCACCTCTTAAATTGGCAAAAGTAAAAGCATGCAACATCCAGTAGGAATGTAAAGGCTTTGTGTAAAGCCATTCAGCACCATTTAAAATATGCATGCCCTTTGACCTACTTCTACCCTTTGTACAGATTCTGCTATAGGAATCTGTCCAAAGGAAATATTGACACATATGTGCAAATACACACACACACACACACACACACACACCCACACACACCCCACAGTTTGGGAGTCACCAAGCTGGACTCACTGAAGCATGAGAACGATAAAAAATCTCAAACAATCCTTATAATGAAAAGTTATTTGGCCGTTTGAGCAAATGAACGAATGAGGAAGACCTTTATGTTCTGGAAGTTCTTTATGTTCACACCAAACTGGAGACTTCTGGGGAGCGACATCCGTTTTTACTCTCTATGCTTCTGTCCTGCCGATTTTTTTAATACCAAGCACAACTTTTATCATTCATTTAATTTTAATGATTTTTTTTGACTGAATGCTTCTTGAGCACTCACTCCGTGGCTTGACCAGTTGGGAGCATGCCTCCACTTCAAAACCTAACGACCTCCTCATTCTTCCCGGCGGCTACAGAACTCTCCAGAACCGGGCCTGCCTGCTAGTTTTCATGATCACAGATAATTCTGCAGGGAATAGTGCAGGGGAGAAAATCAGGGCTGAGGAAACCATGGGGGTAATCATCAGGCCTATGACTCGGACTTGTCTGTTAGGAGCAGTGGTCCCGAGTGGCTGGTCCCTTCCAAGAGATGTAATGTGCCACCAGCATCCCCAGCCACTGTCTCTCTGCTGTCCTCTGCCGTGACCCCCATTTGGCCCCTGAGACCTCATCAGCCTTTGAACACCGCCTTGGCATCTGGCAACTGATACTTTCACGATGGACGGGGGAGGTTTCTCATCCTTGCTTCTTCACTCCTTGCCACAGGTCTGTTGTTTCCCAGAACTGCCGATTCTTTTTGCCACATGAATGGTGATCGATATACGGCCCCGCCTCACAGACCAAAGTTAGTAGCCTTGGTGAGTGAGAATCTCTGCCCGAATCCCTTCTACCCTGTAGGCCATAAGCCATCCTCTCCAGGGGCTCAGAGATCTGCTTTCCTTCTTCCTAAGAACCCTGTGGAACTTCCTTGTAGCCCAGAATTCCAGCCCAAGGGTGAGCTTCTTTCCAAGTCTGTATGGACACGCTTAGTCCAAGGACAGAGGTACATCTACAGAGAAAAATATATTTTACAGTCTCCCAGAAATAAGTCATCAATGAAATTATTTTCTCCAGTTAGTCCTTGTATACACACACGTACAACTTTTAAAAAATACATTCTGGGCTTCATACTTGATATTTTTCCATAAAATAACTGCACGGACATGGACAGTGTCCCCATGTGTCAAGAACCACCCGCCCTTGTTCAGGGAAGCAGAGCACAGCATAGAGAGGTTAAGTCCCTTGCCCAAGTCACTGCATCTAGTAGGTGTCAGATTCAAAGTCACATACTCTAACTTCAGAATCCAAACTTTCACCTGCTTCACTATACCTCCTCTCATTACCAGCTCACATTTTCTTTAAGAAGGAGATATATTTGTTTATATTATTATTATTATTATTATTATTAAGATTTTTAAAAAACATACACAAAAGAAGGGGGAAGAGTATGAACCCCTGTGTACATATCACCCAGCTTTTGAAGGTCATACTAACATCTCTAGAGCCAGTGTTCCACAGAAGAGTTTGGGAATCCCAGACCTAAGCCAATGTGAGTAGCTCCTTCAGAACTTGATCAGCAGAAAAAGGTGAGGGTGATCCAGGTGGTACCCAGGAGACAGCAGACCAGACCCACAGGGGAACCAGAGGGGTCATGAAAGCTGAAGGGGCTGGGGGGGTGGAACTCAGAGTTCCTGGGGGGCTGCTGGCAGCAGTCAAGTTCCAACCCTAAGACATTCTTACCCTAAGTCCCCTGGGATGGACACAGTGAGGCACAGCCCAGATGCCCCTTCAAGGGAGGGCTTGCTGCCCTAGCTGGTCGAGAGCACTGTCGTCAGACAGAGGTCATGTCCTTCAGTATTGTCTGAGCACCTCCAATGGCCGTCTCAGCCCATCTCGGGACAACTCTAGCTCCAGAGGCCACTTGGGGTGTCAAGAGGACTGAGACTGTCACAGCTTGACTTTTCCCTCTGCCCGATCTCACTTCTTTCCTCCCCTTTGACAGGAGGTCATCCTAGGGCACTCCTTAAGAAACATCCTGCACGTTAAACCATCTCAGAGTCTGCTTCCCTGGAAACCCAACATGCAACACTACCTTTCTCTAAAAATCATTATTAATGCAGTCACCCAGAAACTCATCATATTGGGGCTGTGATAACTACTACACCCCATTCATAGAAAACATACAGATACCAGGACAGGAGAAAGACAAAGCATATGGGAGAGACTTTTACATCATACGTGTCTGGGCAATATGCGACCCATATTTGGGGGGTGGGGGGGTGACGCAGCTTGCTTTATTTCTCTGGGAGTGCTTGGGAGCCCACTCCGGCATACGGGGAGTGGGTGAGACAATTAAATGTAATTCAGTCTCTTCCTGCTCAAAGCAGGTCTCCTAGGGCTTCATTCAACTCTCCCCCACCACCCCGGGGAGAAATGCTCAGTCTGGGA
Source organism: Neophocaena asiaeorientalis asiaeorientalis (assembly GCF_003031525.2). Classification (NCBI taxonomy): domain Eukaryota; kingdom Metazoa; phylum Chordata; class Mammalia; order Artiodactyla; family Phocoenidae; genus Neophocaena; species Neophocaena asiaeorientalis. The sequence goes on from NW_020173116.1 coordinate 2,052,284, forward strand.
TGGTTCCTTCTCTTTTCCTTTTCCCCGAGGAGGTCCAAGGCGCAGAAGTTCACCTGTCACTGAGGCATCTGACGCTGGTGTAACTCAGAGCCTGTTTTCCTGGCTGACCTGATTTTGCAGGTTACCTGACATCTGACTGCCACTTTTCTTAAATCTCTGGCTTGGGCAGCCTTCCCTGGGGCCTTCTTCACAGGGCCAGTTCACCCCTGCTGTGGTGACACCCTCACCTCTGCAAACTTATCAGCCAGTCCCTCAGGGAACTTCCATATTTCTCACGGAGGCCCTGGGGCGTTCTTGGACCTCTTACACTCGGTGAGCCGGTCCTGCAGGTCACAGGGAACTAGGTGTTCTCTAAGGCCAGGCTGCCTGACTTCTGTGATGGTTTTTTTGATGTGTCAACTTGACTAGGTTATAGTCCTGGCTATTTATTGAATATATATATATATTCAATATATACATACATAAGTCAGGTGGTACGGTAAATGCTATGAAAAAATAATCAAGCTGGGTGAGGCTCTGGATACACAGGGAGGGACATTTAGCACAGAACCTAGCACATAGCTTTAGTTATTTCTATTAATGTCACTACATCACCCAAACCAGCTGGAGACCTCTCTCTGTCACCCGCTACATCACATCCACTACTGCTTATTTTCTGCGGTGATTAAGTCTCAAATTCTCCAGTTTTTTTATCCCCACCTCCACTCTGTGAGTCTGACCCTCATGATGTCTTACCTGGACAGCCTCCTCCATCCCTCTTTGCATCTTTCCTTGCTCCTCCCTGCCTCAATTCTGTTAAGATTTATACCAACATAGCTTCAAATCACTGCTCTTCCACTCAGGACCATGAGACCCCGGGCAAGTTCCTTCGGTTCTATCTTAGTCAGCTTGGGCTGCCATAACAAAACATGATAGACTGGGTGGCTTAAACAAAAGACACTTACCTCCCACTGTTCTGGAAGCTGAGAAATTCAGAATCAAGGTGTCAGCAGTTTCAGCTCTTGGTGAGGGCCCTCTTCCTGGCTTGCAGACAGCTACTTTCTCACTGGTGCACACATGGCCTTTCCTCCGTGCACATGCGGGGGCGGGGGAGAGAGAGAGAGAGAGCTCCCATGTCTCTTCCCCTTCTTAGATTAGAGCACTAATCCCATCATGAGAGCTCCACCCTCATGGCCTCATCTAAACCTAATTACCTCCCAAAGGCCCCACTTCCTAATACCAATGTATTGGGTATTAGGGATTCAACATACGTATTTTGGAGGGGACACAAACATTCAGTCCATAACAAGCTCCCTAGGTCTTTGTTTCCTCATTAGTAAAATGAGGGTAATAATACTCCCTCCCAAGGATGTCATAAGGGCTCAACAACCCAGTAGTAGTTGTGGTTGAGATCATTATTATTGAGATAACACAATTAAAACATATAGCACCAAACTAGCCACATAGAAAAGATTGCATAAATATCAGATACTATTATTAGCGGCATTACACATGACTTAAGACTCAGCTCAAGTGTCCACAGCCATGTGGACCAGCCCACGTCATCACTGAATCTGGTGTAGATTCGTCCTGTTATATCCATCACACATCATCATATCTATTTATTTACGAGTCTGTTTCCCATTACAGACCATGAATATCTCAAGGTTAGAGGTCAAGATGCCTTGGAAAATCCTGTACCTGTTCTGCTGCCCAGTCCCTGCCCAGCACCAGGAAATGCTTATTGAATAAATACAGGAGCAAATGAAAGAATGAGCCATGGCAAGTGAAACTCAGATTCCCAGGTAAATGTTCCCTGGTTTACTCAACCGGTTACAACATGTATTGGCCCGTGCTTTGGGGACAAAAATTCTTACGTTTGCATCAGTTCACAAGAGAGCTAGGAGTCAGAGTTCCTGTCCTGGACTAAATTTGGCACCTGTACTGACATGTGATTTAAATGTTGGTGGGTGTTATCGGCTGAATGTGTCTCCTCCCCAAATTCATATGTTGAAGTCCTAACCCCCAGTACCTCAGAATATAACTGTATTTGGATATAAGGCTTTGAAAGAGATGATTAAAATGAGGTTATTAGGGTGGGGCTCACATTCAGTCTGACTGGTGTCCTTATAAGAAGAAGGAATATGGACACACAGAGGGACATTGGGGATGTGCATGTACAGAGGATGACCATGTGAGGACACGGTGAGAAGGCAGCCATCTACAAGCCAAGGAGAAAGGCCTCAGAGGAAGCCAAACCTACCCACACCTTGGTTCTAGTATACAGAACTGTGAGAAAATTGATTTTTTTGTTTAAGCCACAGTCTGTGGTATTTTGTTATGTCAATACAAACGTAATAAAGTAGGTGCCTCCCCTCCCACTTCTGTATCTAGAAACCTCCCCTAACTTCCTGGCAAACATTTTCCAATCAATCCCAGATATCATCTGATTTTAACTTCAGGACTCTGACAGTTTTTTCCACCAATCACCACTATGCCCCAAATGACCCTGTCCCTTTAACCTGTCCAGAAACCTCTTTTGAAGAATTCATATTCAGCTTGGGAGCATTTATTGGGCAACAATGGAATGCAAAAATAGAACAATACTGAGACTAGCTCAGAAAATACTCCAGAGAAGTAACTAGCATAGTGCAGGAAAATTATCAAAATGAACCAAAGTAGTTGAACCACTCCCCTTCATATAATACTTCTCACCTACAAAATTCTTTCAGATAGTTGATCATGAGAGCTCAATTACTATCTTCATTTTTTAGATGAGGAAATTGAAGCTCAGAGAACGAAATGACCGTCCAAGGGCCCAGGGCTAGTACATAATGGTACCAGCACTTGGACCCAGGTCTCCTGAGTCCTGAGGTGCTGTCTGAGGTGCTTCATAAATATATCTACACCTTCATCAGAAAAGAGGGGTTTGCCTGAAAGCACACATTTACCACATTCCTTTCTGGAGGTACAGAAAAACCTTTTTTCTCCTTGCCTGTTATAAATTATTACTCCTTTCCCAGTAAAGCTTGTAATTGGCTTTTCATAAGGCTTCATTGGGAGGAAGCTTAGAAATTTGGCTCCAAGCCAAAGAGTAACACATTGCATAAAAGAGACAGAAAAAGAATATGGATTTTCAAATGAGCAAATTAACTAAAAAGAAAATAGAAATTTCACATATTCTTTAAGGAGGAGGATAAAAAAAATACAGTATGCAGAAGGGGGCAGTTTTCTAGAAATTATGCAAATTAAAAAGAAGTTAGAAATGAATGAAAATTGTGACAACTACAAAAGTGATTCAAAAAGCAGAGAGAATTTATCCTACACAGACGCTTGCCCGGTTTTGTTTGCTTTAATTCATTTGCGTCATTGTTTGTGGTGGTCCCTTGCAGCAGACGCAGGCGAGGGGACCTGGCATTTTAGTGGACTCCCCTCCACACACAAACACCATGCAAACTTTGAGCACAGGCTTCCTCTCCTCTGTGTCCCGGAAGCAAAGGGTGACCGCGCCTCAGTGCCAGGGAGCTTTGTGGGCTGTGCTGCTGACAGCACCAAAAATGATGTGCTTCTGTGTTTGGGGATGATTGGAGTGATAGAGACATTTACCCAAGCTCTTCTGTCACTCAAACTTTTTCTCCCATAGATTCTTGCTTAATGATGATTCCCAGGAGTACCAAGTGCCCATTTTCTTGCTTCTTTTCCTGTTCCTGTCTGTGCCTCCAAAAATTAGCACAGGAATTCCTGCAGCTGCAGGAATCGCTCACAAATTAACACAGTATTCCCAACAGTTGCATATGCAGCTAAGGAATATTTTGCGATAGTAAACAGCTCATATCATTCTTTAATTTGTGTATGTGTAGGTCTGGACATAACACTTATGAAGCAAAATACAGGTTCTTTCCATTGGCCACGAGATGGATGCTGAATGCCAGAACTACAAATAGTTTAGTTTTTATAAAATGATTCATTGAATTCAATTACACCTACAAAAACTTTAATTAACTTTTATTTTTTTAAATGTTGAGTTATAATTTTGAAATTTATTTAAAATTATTTGTATTTTGCTTAGAATACTAGATAATGTTACTATTTTAGAAGAAAATATCTTGTTTAAAACATATATGAAATTTAATTTTTCTGTTTTTTACCTAATTGCGTTCACATTTTTTGATGAATATAAAGTGGATCCTCGTTATTCATGGATACCATAGTTGAGAATTACCTACCTGCTAAAATTTATTTTTAACCCCCAAATCAAGCTCACAGCAATTTTGTAGTCATATGAAGACATGCACAGAGTGCTGGAGCATTTGAGCCCCCGACACACACCTTCCCAGCGGAAGCCAAACAAGGCAACACTTTGCCTTCTTATTTCCGCTCTTATACTATAAATGTGTCCTTTTTCCGGTCTATTCAGCACCTCGTTTTTCTCATTTTTGTTGGTGATTTCACTGTTTAAAATGGCCGGACCAGAGTGCTGAAGTGCAGCACTACTGTTCCTGAGTGTAAGAAAGCTGTGATGTTCCTTACAGAGAAAAATGCACTTTTTACATAAGCTTTGTCCAGGCATTTTATGCTGTTGGTTGTGTGCATTCAATGTGAATGAATCAACAATATATACTAAATAAGGTGTCTTTCAACAGAAACACACACAAAAATAGCTTATGTGTTGATCAGCTGATGAAAATGTTCTGACCACAGGCTTACAGGAATCTAACTCTGTTTCCTGGAGCAAGGGTTTGATATTCACTAATGCAGCATCGGTGGCGACTTTATAGTACAAAACTACCCTGAATAATGGAAATCGCCTATATGTTTAAATTTTGTACACTTTGAATACAATTACATTTTAATTTTTGTTTCGGTCATTACCGTCTATGGAACACAAGTTATGTAAAAATCCTGTTAACCACACAGTCACTAATTATGCTTAAGTGAGAGCAGGAAAAAATTTGTGGAATAAATTTCTAATAATTTGTTAGAAATGTTTTTATTAGTATGTCTTAATTGTATTCTTCTTTTAAACATTCCCAGACCATCAATAGAACACCCAGACCTGCATAAGACTTATCAAATTCAATTATCTGTGAGATTTTGCCCACTTTCACTCATACAAAAACCGCCACTTGTCACATTTTTAAAATTACATCATGAAATTGAATCTGTTATGCAGGGGGATAAAATATATTTTATTTTTTAAAATATATAATTTTAAAATATTTTTAAATACATTTTTTAAAATATTTTAAAATATATCCATACTAACAGTATGTTAGTTTGCTTTATAACTTAAACTTAAATAACTTAAATATTCAGACACTTGGTATGTGAGTCTCCATTTATACTCTTGCCCTGGGATCTGTAAACATTAGGGATAGTAGTTTGCAGTATCAAACCGCTGAAACAATATAAATGTAAATCAATGTGTATTAATTGCTGTATGATTCATCCATATAATAGAATCTTATACAGCCTTTAATAAGAAAAATTAAAAATAGTGGACTTGGAAGCAAATGGCTAGGATTCAGATCCTGGCTCTAGCACTTACTAGCTGTGTGACCTTGATTTATTTAACCTCCCTGTGCCTCAGTTTCTTCATCTGTAAACGGGGAATTACTAGTACTTTGCTCATAGGACCCAGAGTCAACATGTGTAAAGTGCTTAGAACAGTGATAAACACATAGAAGTTGTATGTAAATTTCACTCTCAGAATTAAATGTTCAGTATTTGCACTGGCATGATACAATCTCTAAGACAGAGTAAGGGAAAAAAGTAAATATCATTTGTGAAAATAAAAGAATATGTATATGTACGTATATGCTTTTATCTCCACAAGAAACTGACAATAGTGATGGCTTCCAGGGAAGGAAATGGGAGATCTGGGGCTTGGAGGTGGGAGAGAGATTTTTCACGGTACGTCCCAGTTACTCCGTAACAAATCCAGCCCAAAAGCTTAGTGGCTTAAAACAGCAGTCATGTATTTTTCATGGGTTCTAGGAAATCTGACAGAGTCCAACAGGGAGGCTCATCCCTCTTCCGTGATGTCTGTGGTCTTTCCTCTCTCGTTGCCCTTATTTCATTTAGCCGATATTTTAGGTTGATTTTTCAGGTCTGTGTCCTCCACCAGACTATATGATCCCCGAGGACAAGAACCACAGTTTATTCATCTCTGTGTCACTCACAGGACATAGCATAGGTGCTCAGAAAAATCTTGGTGGAGTAAATGAAGAAGTAAGAATTCATGTCACATGAACAACACTGTAAATCACCTATACATCGATTTAAAAAAAAAATAAAAGAATCTATGTCCTCATTTTTTCTATAGTCCTTTTGTTTGTTTGTTTGTTTCTGTTTTTTGGTTTTTTTGCGGTACGCGGGCCTCTCACTGTGTGGCCTCTCCCGCTGCGGAGCACAGGCTCCGGACGCACAGGCTCAGCTGCCATGGCTCACGGGCCCAGCCGCTCCGCGGCATGTGAGATCTTCCCGGACCGGAGCACGAACCCGTGTCCCCTGCATCGGCAGGCGGACTCTCAACCACTGTGCCACCAGGGAAGCCCTCTATAGTCCTTTTATTCTTCATTTCCTAATCCCAGGTATGCCCCCTACCTCTTCACTGGCTAATACCATGCCACAGAGGTTGAAATTTCACAACCTTAGGAACAACCTCCTTTGTTTTTAGGTAGATGCATCTTGTATCAGAATGACTTTTCAAAGAATTTTATCAACTAAGAGCACTGGTGCTATAGACTGAATGTTTGTGTCCCTCCGAAACTCATATGCTGAAATCCTAACCCCCAAGGTGATGATATTAGGAGGTGAGGACTTTGGGAGGTGCTTAGGTCATGAGAGTAGAGTCCTCATGAATGGAATTAGTGCCTTATACAAGAGACTCTGCAGAGCCGCCTTGCCCCTTCTGCTATGTGCGGACAGTGAGAAGACGGCTGTCAATGAAACAGAATGCACGTCCTGACCAGACATCGAACCTGCCAGTGCCTTGACCTTGGACTTCCCAGCCTCCAGAACAGTGAGAGATAAATTTATGCTGTCTATAAGCCACTCAGTCTATAATATTCTGTTACAGCAGCCCCAACAGACTGAGTCAACTGGAGTAGAAAATAAAGGACTGAAGCGCATTGGCAAGTACTGGCGCAGAGAGCAGATTTCACATACAGATCAGGGGCAGGCAAAATCCAGGACCTCGGGGCTTTCCACTGAGATATATACAAGCAGGGATGGGGGATGATATTCATTCGGGGAACAAAATAATTCTTTAACATTTAAATGAAAGGAAAACACAGAAAACAGGCTATACTGTCAAAAGACACAAGTAGTATTATCTTAACAGCTAACACTAAAAGTCCACTGAGGAAGGGAACCAGCTTCAGAGGAATATCTCCATCAGTTGCTTGTGGTACAGAGAAAGGCCCAGAAATCTCCTTTCAACAAAAACCAAGGTAGCAGAGAACAAGTGCACTGTTCTGCTGGAGAGAAAGAGGGGAGTCGGTATTCCTCAAAGGGAAGAATGGAGAGAAGAAGGAGGGAATCAGAAAATGGAAAAGAGGACATAGTGAGAAAGTGGGAATTTGGGGCTACCTAGGAAAAGCACAGAGTGGGGGACCTCCCAAGGCACCCAGAGGGCTTTTAGGATCAAGGATGTGTCATAATAAATATAGATTTTCCCCCTCCCCTTAACCCACAGAACTTTGGTAAAAGGAATGCTACACACACCAGCCTTATAGTCATAGTTGCTTTCAAAAACGACATCAAGGCCAAGGGCTGTCCATGTTTGGAGATGCATCAGTGTGGACCAAAACTTCAGAGAGACCAGAAGTAACCATAAGAGGAGCAGAATATTCCTGAAAATTCAGAGAAACCATGGGAAAGCATCAAATAGGATGTCTCCATGAGACCCCAGAGGATAACTGGATTACACATAAAATTGCAGAAACGTGTTGTGGAAGTGAAAGGAGAATTTAGAAGTTAGAGGGATGATTTCTGAATAATAGATGCTAACACTGATCGAATAATCCCACTTCAGCAGTGTTTGAACTGCTGGCCATGACGAATTAGTGGGTGATAAAATCAAATTGGCAGGTCACAACTAGTAATTTTAATGAAATGATAAAATGGAAAGGGATAGTTCAACCCCACCAGCCAGGAGGGAAATGTAAATTAAAACCCTGATGAGATATAACTCCATGCCTATTAGAACAGCTAAAATTAAAAATAGTGACAATACCAAATACTGGTGAGGATGCTGAGAAACTTTTATAGTGAATTCGTTTTTCTATTGCCAAGAAACAAATTACTCCAAATCTTAGCAACATAAAACAGCATGTATCATATCACCGTTTCTGGGAACGGCTGAGCTGGATGGTTCTAGCTCAGGGCCTCCCAGGAGGTTGCAGTAGAATTTTCCATCACAGCTGCAGCCTTCTGAAGACTCAAATGCGGCCAGAGGATCGACCGCCAAGCTCACTAGTTGACAATCCTCAGCTCCTCACTGACTGTTGACCAGAAACTCACCATGCGGGCATCTCCTTAGGACTGTTCCCAACATGGCAGCTAGATTCCCCTAGAAGGAGAGATACAAGAGAAAGAGAGAGAAAGTCGGGCACCAAATAGAAATTCATCTTTTATAACTTAATCTCAGAAATGGCATGCTATCTCCTCTACCATATGCCATTGGTCACACAGACAAACCCTTGTACAACAGAGGAGGGTTGGACACCAGAGTGAGAACAAGAGGCAGGACCGTTATGGGCCATCTTGAAGGTTGATGTCTACAGATAGAGACCTGGGAACGAGAAATATTTACCTATTATAAGTAAAACACCCATACATATATAATACATGGCAATTGACACTGGTCTCCATGATGCAAAGACATTAGGGAGTGTTGGAGAATCCAGTAAAGTGAAGTTGACATACCCCATTTCAAGGGGGCAGCTGCTAATCATGGCGCTGCCATGAGAAAATATAGACCCAGGGTTGCTAGATCTTCAACTTGGAAATCTTCCGATGTTTGAGTATTGCCTGAAGTTTTTTGTTGAGTTTAATGTGGCCAAACAAAATAGATAAACCATCTGGATCCAAGTTGCAGGTTACAAACCCTGCTGCAAGGTCCAGGTGAGGGTGGTGCCGTGGTTGAGAGCTCAGGGTTTGGAATCAGACATGGACTGAAGTTCCAGCCACGCCAATTTACCTGCTGTGTGACCTTGACGACGCCTCAGAGCCTACCCCGTAAAGCAGGGTTGATCAAAATAGTGCCATTTCACAGTGTTTCAGTGACGTTTATGTGAGATAATACATAAAGTTCTTCTCTCAGGGCCTGGAACACAACAACTGCACAAAAATATTAGTTGCCCTCATTACTGTTACTCTAACACCAGAGGTGAAAACTGAAACAATAACATCCTCACCCAGACTGTACTGGGACTGTTAGCCACTTGGGCAACAGCCAAGCTTGATTTAGGGGTTCATCCACACATCTCCAGAGCAGAACAATCATTACTGAGGCTGAACCTCAAAGGCCCACTTTACTTTCTTCACCATTTTATCTTGGGGAGTCCTTAAACTCCATGACCTACAAAGAGAAACGGTGTTTGAATGGTATGGAAAACAGAGACGTCACATCTTGATTTCTTTCCTTCCCATACCTCCTTGGTGTGAGAGTCACACAGCTATTTTCAGGTGGCAAAGCTGACAACCAAAAGGAGGCTGTTTCACACCTGGAATGACAGCACAAGAAGGACCCGGGAGGTCATCTAGGGAGAAGCAGTTTTGCTCACTTGTGAACCTACTGAAGCCCAAGGTCTGAATCATCTTTATCACAGTCCACATACCTGGCTATCCACTCCTCACTGAACGCCTCCAGGGATAGGGGACTCATCACCTCCCCCAGAGTGGCTTATTCCATTTTGGGTAAGAATTTTATGCATTTGTTCAAAGAATATTGATTGAGCACTTATTATATATCAGGCATTGCATTTGGCGTTGGTGATGCAGTGGTAAATGAGACAAATGAGGTCTCTCATTTCCTAGTGTGGGAGATAGACAATAAAGAAATGAATTTATAACATGTTTGGTAGAGATAGATTTGTTGATGAAATAATCAATAAACAATCTATAATAGGAATAGAAAAGAGTTTTATCTGAGTCAAACTGAGGACTATAGCCCAGAAGACAGCCTCTCAGTTAACTCTGAGGAACTACTGCAGAGAAGCATAGTTTTCAGCACAGTTTTATATCTTGTCAGAGCAAAGAACATTAAACAAATCAGGGATACATTCCTTCAAGATTTCAGAAAAAAAAAAAAAGATCAGAACATACCCAGCGAGTCAGTATGGCCTTGGCACCTGGGAAGGGAGTCGTTTCATTGAAAAAGTACTAGCATTGGCGTCCCAGGAAGGGAAGCATTTAATCTTTATTTTTAACATGGGCGTTCTTTACTTCTGGTCAATGCGCCCTTTTCTTCAATAATTAAAACAGATGTACAATGTACGTTTGATAGGCCACAAATAGGCTGTTCTAATTAGCATAAAATTCAAGTTAACGCACGTGTAAACCAGAATGACTTCCCCATACCTCGATATGTACAAATTTCTTTCATCAGATTCTAAGAAGAAAAATGAAACAGGGTAAAACTTTAGAGAATGTCAGGGGTGGTCAAGGAGGGTTCCCTGAGGAGAGGATGCTCAAGCAGTTTTCTTAATGAAACGAGAAGGTACACAATGTGAATATCTAGACTACGAAGAACATCTCCCATGAGCATCTCATCAAGGAGTAAACAAAGCAGAAGTAAATGTCTTCCTGACATTCAAAGGAAATCTGGACTGAACTCTTTCTGCTTATTCATACAGCCAGAAATCTCACTGCCACTTGAGAGTTAATCTGTTACGTCTCCCTGTACTTGCAGGGTTAATGGTCAGGCAGAAACGCTCTGCATCTGTCCCGATCAGGTTCATTTCATCATATTTTGTCCATTTCTCCACTGGATCCACTTTGCTTTGGCATTTACAGTGTTGCATACTTCCTAATATAGTCAGCACTCTATCTACATCCCCTTTCAAGTCCCTAAAAAAAGTCGTCAAATTGGCCAGGTCTGAGGGCTGGAGTCCCATGGCAAAACCCTTTGGTCCCTCTTATTAGCTCTTCGATTTCCCGTGCCTCCTTCTCAATGAAGATGGAAACGTAATTGGAGTTGAGTGGTCCTCCTTTCTTTACACCATCTGTGAACAGTACACAATCCGTTCCAAGCAGCAGGCTGATATGTTGTCAAACAAATGACGCCCCAAGACATAAGGAAACACAGGGCACAAGCATGAGCTTGTTGACTGACTCAGAATCATTCAGTTACTACACTAGACCTGTCACTAAGAGCCTCATCATCTTTCTATCTTCCACATCCAGAATACTGCCAGATGCCCCGTGGGCACTTGATAAACCTCTGTTGAAGAGTACGTGTGTGAGTACTATAGAAGATATTTAGGGAAAAATCCCCAAATGAGACCTAAGACCCTGGCACCCCTAAGTTATGATTTTTCTATGTCATGGGAAAATGAGTTGTGTTGCTACGTAACAAAAATTCCCAAGACTTAGTGACTTACAAAAACTGCAACATTTATTTTGCTCGTGAATCTGGAATTTGGCCCGGGACAGCCTGTGTCTGCTCTACTCAGCATTATCTCACGTGCTTGCACGCTTAGTGGTTGATGCTGGCTCAGACCTCAGCTGAGGCTTGTGGTTGGAATGCCTGCAAGTGGCCTTTCCTTAGAGGTGCTTGGTTTTCTCAGAGTGTGGAGGCACCCAGAGAGAGAGTCAGGCAGAGCTCTGTGGGTCATAAATCGAAAAGCATAATTTCTGCCACATTTTATTCACTAGAAGAAAGTCACGAAGGACAGTCTACACTCAGGAATTAGTGGGACAAGTGTCAAAGAATATGCTGACTTTTAAAACCATCACCCGTAGGATTGAATGAGACTAATAGGTTTGACCGTTGTTCTTAAGCAACAAATGCCTGAGAGGATCCCTGCTTCCTTAGAGACAGGCCACAGAAGTGCACTGAGTGAGAATAAAGAATGTCTGCAAGTCTACTTAGAGCTCCTTAGTTTGGAAATCATGCAGGCTTGATATATTTGAAACATGTGTCTCTACAACTGTATCGAGAAGACATAGATTCCCTTGTTCCCCAAATAAAAGGAAGTTGGAATTGGACTTCACCAAGGGTCCAAATTAGGACAACTTCACAGGCCATAGGTGGGACCCAGGAAGGTAATACCTAAATAACACTTGGCATTGCATCTGTAGAGGAATCCAGTGCCATTGAGACCCTCCAAAGAGTCGACGTCTCTGGATGTCTGGATATTTTCATGCTCAAGTTTGGCAGATCCTTCAATCGTGTATGGTAGAGACAGCTCCAAGACCCTCCACCCCTGTTCTTACTCCTGGGCACACAGCTTGACTACATTTCCGAGCATCCCTTGCAGTTAGGTGAGATCATGTGACTGAGTCAGGCCAAAGAGATGAGGGCAGAACTCACGGAGACTACTTCCAACCTGGTCCATAAAAACTCTAGTGCAGTCCTCTGTCTTCTCTTTTCCCATCCACTGGCTAGACGGAGTAAAAATCCAGGACCTAGAGGAGGGCAGAGTGATGAGAGAGAAGGTACATGAGTCACTACCTGGAGGAAAGCTGCCTGAACAGAAGCAGCATAAAATGTTGCTGCGTGAATGGAGAATAAACCTCCTTTGGAGGTTGTTTGTTATAGTTGTTTGCCTGACTGTGAAGTTGGCTTCTTGTTTAAGAAATGTTCATTCACCTCCCTCTCCCACCATGGGTGGAATATAATACTCTTCCATTCCATGGAGGGTGGGTTTGGCCTATGGGATGTTAACAGACAAGAGGTGACATGACATGCTTTTACGCACACTTCAACACTTCTGCACTCTCTTATGCAACAGCCATCTTGCTGTTTTCCTATCACCTTGAGAAGAACAAGCTCCAGCTAGATCCTGGGCCAGAGCATGAGACAGCTGTGGAGCAGACCTAGATCCAGTGAGCCTAGCTAGCTCAGCTAGCTCAACCCAGCAGCTCCTGCTTGCAGACGAGTGAGTGAGAATAAGTGATTACTGCTTTAAGCTACTGAGTTTTGTGATAGTTTGTTACACAGCATACTGTGGCAATAGTTGGCTGATACACTAATGAAGTGTGTGTGCCATTCTCATGGGGCTGCCACGTTAAGCTTCCACTTGATGCCTGCTCTTTATCTCATTTCAGTTTTATGCCAAAACTCTTTTACATATGAAGAGGTACAGGAAAAGACTTGCCCAAGGTCACACAAGGAGTTTGGTATGTCAAATTCATGAGCCCAAACTTATTTCCTTCTGTTCCAAAACGCACTGAGGGAATGTGAAAAAAATCGGTTAAAATCAGGAAGGGATGGAACAGAACTTAGGATGTTTCCATCAAATGCCACTTCAAAAGTGTTTGGTAACACTCCTTGACATTTGGAAACTTCAGGACAAATAAAACAATGACCAGCTTCACCTCCTGGGTTGTTCGTTTGTGGAACTAAAGATGTTGCACAGGATGAAGATACAACTTTTCTAAGAAAGATTTGAATAGTTGCAGTATACCACTCCCATAACGGGTTAAAAAGGGAAACAAGAACCTTTGTAGGGACACCTTCAAGGTTAACTCAAGGAGGAAAATGGAACCTGGGGACACATTATCCCCAGGAGCCCTGTGAGAGAAAGAACACCGCAATGCCCTGGGGACGGCCTGCTCTCACCACCGCCTTTCAAACCATGCTTGCATCAAACATCTAAGGGAGCACCAGCCACGGGTCCTGCAGGAGCTGCCCAGCTCAGGGAAGGGAGACAACCGGCCCCCAAGCTGAGCAAGGAGCAGTGGAAACCTATCTGCAGCCCTCACTCCCACCCCGTCTTTTCATCTCTAGGACGCTTGGCTCGGATTCTTTTAGTGTGAGACCCCGCAGGGGTTCACCTCCCCGAGGAGAGGAAAAGGGGGTGGGCGTGGGGGGTTTCTGGTGTGCTAAAGGCCAAAGACGTGGGGACTGCCCAGGGGTGGGGTGTCTTCTGCGAGCGGGGACGGCTGCAAAGCGCGCGAGCACGCCAATACACCCATACTCACAACGACACGCTACACACCCACACCCACACCCACACCCAACCATACACCCCTCCCCCACCGGGCCAACCGCCTTGGTTTGCCCGCTAGGTTTGTCTTAAGAAAATGGCAGACAAGCCGGACATGGGGGAAATCGCCAGCTTCGATAAGGCCAAGCTGAAGAAGACGGAGACGCAGGAGAAGAACACCCTGCCGACCAAAGAGAGTGAGTCCGCCCCCGCCTCCGGCTCCTCGAGCTCCCAGCCCAGTCCCCACCCCGCCCTTCGCCTAAACCGAGCCCCTCACCCCATCCGGCCGATGCCTCCCGTCGGGCAGCCCCAGCCCCCCTTTCTGTTGCACAAGGCGCCTGTCCCCAACCCCAAGCCTCTTTCTTAATCCCCAGACCTCGTGGGTGCCTCGCCCAGCCCAGGTTTGTAAGCGCCTCGGTTGGCGGGTTGCAAGAGGTTCCCATCCCCCAGTGCCCGCTTCCTGCCCTCCACAGCCATTGAGCAGGAGAAGCAAGCGAAGTGAAATTTCCTAAGAACCTGGAGTATTCTCCACCTCCATCATCTTGGAGACCCTAGTCGTGATGTGGAGGAAGAGCCACCTGCAAGATGGACACGAGCGACAAGCTGCACTGTGAACCCGGGCACTCCGTGCCGATGCCACCGGCCTGTGGGTCTCTGAAGGGACCCTCCAATCGGACTGCCAAATTCTCCGGTTTGCCCTGGGATATTATAGAAAATTATTTGTATGATTAATGAAAATAAAACACACCTCGTGGCATGGCTGGCGTGGTCTGAGTCTGTTAGTTGAGTATGCGTGGGTAGCGCCACTGCAGCAGAGCTCCAGCCACCGGAGTCGGAGTTCCTGCCGCAGAGCGGGGGAGGGGGTCGCAGAATGGGCTGGCTTGCAGGGACCATCTCTTAGTTTTGAGTTTCCCTGCTTCTGCGTAAGATTTTACGGGTTATTAGCCGCCTACTCTTGCAATCCATGCAAAATTCAACCCCACTTTTCATTCCTGGAAGCTGTTTTGGAAAATGCTTTTTTAAAAGAGCAGAATTTGTTTTTGATAAGCTTTTACGGTCTCACCGTTTTCTCTGGCCTCATAGTTGTGATGAACACCAGGAGAGAACAGTGATTTAAAGTCTGAGAAGAAAGGGGGAAACGACTGAATCTGGAATGTTGAAAATTGGGCGAGGTCACAAATTCCCCGAGAGGCTTTCTCTTGGAGCTTGAAAAAGGAGGCATTGGAACAAAAACAAAGGCGGGATCCAAGGAAAGAACAGCAAGAACATCACAACTGGAGGAACCAACACCAGAAATAGAGAAGCTGTGGGGGACAGCATAGCTTTTTGTTTTTTAACCCGAGCTCAGAACCTTCCACAAAAGCGTTAGCCATTAGAGGGAGTGCTGGGCCGAGCAGCCTCCGGTGCTGTGATCAGCGGGGAGAGTGGGAATGTGGAGGGAGGGCTGGCGCCAGCAGGGGCAGCAGCAGAGCCCTGCTGGGTCACACCCGCTGGACCCACAGGGAAGGGGCGGGCCCGCCCAGAGGCCCTAGCGGAGGAGGAGGAGAACCTGGGGCTGCAGGGCATTCTAAAGCACAAGAAACAGGCTTGTGATTTCAGGGGTGGAGTTTCCTTTTAAGGAGGGAGGAGATGACACATTGTGTAGTGATTTGTCCCATATCTGCCTGCACGTCAGGGGCCGGACACTGGGTGAGGGCGGGTAATTTGAATGAGGTGCGATCCCAGTCCACGGGGCCTTAAAATGCAGTGGGTGAGATCTCCGCCACAGTAGACCACAGTCAGGGATACCTAGGCCAAGGGAGTCACTGCCCATGTGACATGTAGCGGCTTGACAGTGAAACCTGTGCCGTGGAGGGTAAGTGGGCCTGGAGAGGAGAAATAAGGAAGGGACACATTAAGAGACCACCAGGGCAAGGGACACTAACCTTTACTGAGGTAAGGTTAAGATTTCTGAAGCGATAACTCACAGCCCGCTTGCCTATCTGCATCTCCTTTCCCCACCTTGGCGAGGCCCCAGTTAGCTCATTTTCTGAGTGTAAAACAAAAGTGCCCTTAAGTCTCCTGGATTTTTGTCTTCTTAAATTCTTAGGAAGAGCAAGGCTCTCATGGGCACCCACCACCTCAGAATAGAAAGGATTTTCAGAAATAGTTAAATTTCCTCAGAAATTTTAAATCAGAAATCTTAAATCAGCTGTGGGCCAGGCACTGTGCTTGGAACTTTAATTCTCAGAAACTCTTATTAAGGCAGTATGATCATCATCCCATGTTATAGACGGGGAAACTAGGGTTCAGAGAGACTAGGAATTTGCTGAAGACACACAGCCAGTGAGTAGTGGAGCCAGAATCTAGGGCCAAGGGTGTGCTTTGGGGGATCTTATAACCCCAGTGTTCAGGACATCCACTGCATCCAACGTTCCATGAGCATCCACTACCTGAAGCATATTTATAATTGCCCCTGTTGGGGTCCATTGTTGGGAGGTTGAGGAAAAAGAAACAAATCACTACCACCTTCAAACAGTAACACAGTTGATGGTGAGAGGGCTTTGGCATTCCCAGGACCCTCTTACTCTCAGAAGATTCCCATGACTTTCTCACCTGCTCCGCAGGAAATCCTTTCTATTCTGAGGTGGTGGGGTGCCCATGAGAGCCTTGCTCTTCCTAAGAATTTAAGACAAAAATCCAGGAGACTTGGGCTTCCCTGGTGGCACAGTGGTTGAGAGTCCGCCTGCCGATGCAGGGGACACGGGTTCGTGCCCCGGTCCGGGAGGATCCCACATGCCGCGGAGCGGCTGGGCCCGTGAGCCATGCCCGCTGAGCCTGCACGTCCAGAGCCTGTGCTCCGCAGCGGGAGAGGCCACAATGGTGAGAGGCCCGCATACCGCAAAAAAAAAAAAAAAAAAAAAATCCAGGAGACTTAAGGGCACTTTTGTTTTCCACTCTGAGACAATGAGCTAATTGGGGCCTCGCCAAGGTGGGGAAAGGAGATGCGGATAGGCAAGCGGGCTGTGAGTTATCACTTCAGAAATCTTATCACACCACATTGATTTACAAGGTAAGGCTGGCCTTCCTCAACCCATCCCAGCTCCTGAGCTGCTTCAATGTGTGCACATCTACACATCTCTTGGTCTGAATGGTAGAACCCCCATAAGACAGACCCAGAAGGCCAAGCACTGGCCAAGAAGGCTGCCTTCCTAGGCCCCACCTCTCTCCCCATGGTGGATTGCAGGGAATCCCATGGGCATCACAGTGGAGTCAGCACCAGAACCTGGAGCTGGAGTGTCAGAGAACATTGAAGCACGTCAGGCCCACTCTTACCTTCCTTCCTCCCTCCCTTATCCCACCATTTCTATTCCTTGCCACCTGGGAATACTGACACCCTTGGGAGAATTATACTGAATTACCGGTTTCTGCCCTTTTCCTCCTATCTAAGCATTCAGGAACCAATTATTAGTCCAATCACAAAGCAAGGCTTGCTCTGAAACTAAAATACAATTGTAACTTTTCTTTTTAAACCTGGATTTCTGGCTTCATTTTCTTATTTCATCCCTAAGACAAGCGTTAATAATTCGGCCTCCATGTTATGAATGGGGCTCAGGGCTTGGGACTTTCCACTGTCTTTGTTAGGGTGCACCAGGGGACTCAGGACGACAGAAGGTCCCCATACACACACTCCACCTCCTATTCAATAAGCATGTGCTGAGTGCCTGGTATGTACCCCAGGCTGCTCAAGGTGCTGGGAAAACAGATGGAGGCTGCCTCAGGGAGCACCTAGGCTAGATTAGAAGGAAGACCCAGTCTGTCTTCCCAACACTTCCCAATCCCCTAGATCGCTCTCCCACCCTCTTCTCTCATCCTCAGGCAAGCACTTCCTCTTCTCAGGCAATATTAGGTGCCTTAAAATAATAGAGTCTCTCTAGATCCCTCACTCAGCATCCCCTAACGTTAGCATCTTACTTCATTATAGTCCAATTATCAGAATCAAGAAATTAACATTACACTACTATTAATCCCACTCCTGGTCATGTACCCAGACAAAACTATAATTTGAAAAGATACATGCGCCCCTACGTTCACAGCAGCACTATTTACAATAGAGAAGACACAGAAATAACCTAAATGCCCATCGACAGATGAATGGATAAAGGCGTGGTACATATATACAATGGAATATTACTCAGCCATAAAAAAGAATGAAATAATGCCATTTGCAGCAACATGGATGGACCTTGAGATTATCATACTAAGGCGAAGTCAGTCAGAAAAAGAAAGACAAATACCATATGATATCGCTTATATGTGGAATCTAATATATGACACAAATGAACATTCTATGAAACAAAACACTCACAGACATAGAGAACAGACTTGTGGTTGCCAAGTGGGAGGGGGCTGAGGGAGGGAAGGATTGGGAGTTTAGGATTAGCAGATGCAAACTACTATATGTAGCATGGATGAACAAGTTCCTACTGTATAGCACAGGGAACTATATTCAATATCCTGTGATAAAACCTAATGGAAAAGAATATGAAAAAGACATATAACTGAATCACTTTGCTGTACAGCAGAAACTAACACAACATTGTAAATCAACTATGCTTCAATAAATTTTTTTTAAATTATACTACTATTAACTAAACCAAAGATCTTATTCAAATGTCACCAGTTTTTCCACTAACGTCCTTTTTCTGTTCCAAGATCCTATCCAGGACCGCACGTAACATTCACTTATTTCTCTTTAGTCTCCTGCAATCTGTAATAGTTCCTCAGTCTCTCCTTGTCTTTTATGACCTTGACACTTATAAAGAGTATGGCCAAGGGCTTCCCTGGTGGCGCAGTGGTTGAGAGTCCTCCTGCCAATGCAGGGAACACGGGTTCGAGCCCTGCTCCGGGAGGATCCCACATGCTGCGGAGCGGCTGGGCCCGTGCGCCACAACTACTGAGCCCGTGTGCCACAACTGCTGAGGTCCATGCGCCTGGAGCCCGTGCTCCGCAGCAAGAGAGGCCACCGCAGTGAGAGGCCCGCGCACTGCAACGAAAAAGCAGCCCCCGCTCGCCGCAGATAGAGAAGGCCCGTGCGCAGCAACGAATACCCAACGCAGCCAAAAATACATAAATAAAATAAATAAGTTTATAAAAAAAAAGAGTATGGCCAAGTATCTGCTGAATATATCTCAGTGCGGGTTTGTCTTATGTTTTCTCATAATTGGACTGATGTTCTAGATGTATTTTTTGGTAAGCTGCACCACGTTCTTTTTGGAGTGGAAAGAAAAGATTAAGTGCCTTAGTTCTCATGCTTTTTGCCACCTTCTGTCATTTCCCTCGCATGGGAAAAACATTCCTGTGTTTCTCCTCTCTACTCTTCCTGCACTACTCAACCATACGTGCAGGAAAAACTCTTCTGTTTCTCCTTTACTCCAGCATTCTACTCACAGAATACCCTACCTCAGGTCACCAAATGGGTGGATTTTCCACACCAAGAAATTCTCAGATTCTCCAGACACCAGCTGGGTGTCCCACGATTCAATTCAGTTCTGACACCATCTACCTGGAGTTAGCATCAGAGCCCACAGGTTAAGGGCTCAGTACCACAAAACTGCCCCCTCCTCCCACTTCAGACACCAATTGCAAGTCCAGCTTGACAGTATGCATCTAATAGACTGAGGCTGAGCAGAGCTGCCCTATGACACAGTGACCCCAGGCCTAGTGATACATTCCTGAGGGACGAGTGCATGTGTCCACCAAAGGACCTGTCCAAGAATGTTCCATTCATATGGAGAGACCCACGTATCGCAATTTTTGACGATAAAAGTCAACAGAACCTGGGGTGATGGAAATGTTATATATCTTGATCAGAGTGGTAACTATGTGAGTGTGTAAAAAATTATCAAGATAGACACTTAAGATTAACACTCATATACACTTCACTATATGTATGTTTTACCTCAATACAAAGATTTTTTTAATCCTATGAAGAACTAAGGATTCCCAGCTTTTAAGACCACATACTACTAGCTCAGAGAGAAGATCAGAAGATTGTATAAACAGAGCCTGTATCTGGTTCCAAGGGGCAACAGGAAAACATGTTTCTCTGGCCCTTTCCTTCCTTCTTTCCTGCCTTTGAGTATTTCCGCCCATTTGAATGACCCTCCATCTCTTTTCTAATTGGTCAAATATTAGCCTACAAGGCCTTACCAATCACCACCACCTCCGATTAGCCTGCCTCATTTCCCAACCAATGCCATTCTCTCTGTCCTGTCAGCTCCTATCTGCCCCTCTCTACTGGTACTTGGACATGTCACCTTCTCAGTTAGACTGAATGGAGAAGGATCTGTATTCATTGATACTGGTGGCACCCACAGTCGTCAGTACCTAGTAGACACTCAATAAATAATTATTGAATTGTCACTGAAATACCCCACTGGCCTCACCTGCTGCGTCTTGGCCATACTACAGCCAGGCTGCTATCAGGCCCCCTACTGTCTTACTATGGGTTCTCTTCTGCATTGAAAGGGCCTAAGCATAATTGGCATGTGGGAGTGACCATGGTTCAGGGAAGCCAAATAGCTTCATTTCCCTCCCAGAACCAGAACAGGATGCAATCCTATGACAATGAAGGGAAGTACAGTGAATTCACAATTGAGGCTATTGATGGAAAGCTCTTTATTAATTACCCAGATGGCAACTGTGAGTCTCAACCAGTTAAAAGAGTTTCGATATTGGGTTGCTGATTTCTGTGAAATACAGAGGCTGTGCTCTTGTTGTTTAATTCAGCAGGCATTTTTTGAGTGCTAGTGAATTCCTATCACTGTACTAGGGCTGTGGAAGCTGTAAAAGACCTGCACCAACTAACTACACAAAAGGTGGAATGAAGTAAATGGTAAAGAGGGAGATCAGCAAAGCACCATGGGAAGGTATATGAAGGAACCGTGAACTCTGGACAGGTGGTTGCTTCATCGGGAAGAAGCATTTGAATGAAGACCGAGAGGAGTGAGAATGGGAGCAGGGCTTTCTTAACAGAAGGAGGAGCAGTGCATTGTGATACCGTAGCACTGCTTTTTTCTGTGGAGGGAAAGGGCAATGGTTCAGTGAAAATGGAGGACACCTCAAAATTAGCCTAGAAAGGTAAGTTGAGTTCTTTATCCTATAGACGGTTGAGAGCCACTGCAGATTTGAGGCTGGGGCAAAGTGATCTGGAATGTATTTGATAGCATGAGAAGGATGTTGTGGCAGACACAGAGGGTTATCTACCCGACCACTATCACCATCACCACCAGTTCTACCATCGCCACCATCACCACCACTACCACCATTCTCATCCTCTGCTACCCTGCCTTCTTCATGGCCAAGGGAAGCCCAGTTGTATTTAGATATAAAGCAGTTGATGAACCTCAAGGGGCACAGCCCCAGGAGCGATGCTTGATTATATAAACCTAAAGCACCCAGGGGTTCAGCATTATAGAAATTTGTGAGGTTGTTTTGTTTCAGTTTGATTGTCATAAAGATTAAGGGACACTGTCGATAGTTCATGGACAAGGATCAGGAATGTCTGACATCCTGCAATGCACAGGGCAATCCCATATATCAAAGATTTGTCCCATGCCCTGCATGACTTTTTAAAAGACCCTTGGGCTTCCTCGTGGTGCAGTGGTTAAGAATCTGCCTGCCAATGCAGGGGACACGGGTTCGAGCCCTGGTCCAGGAGGATCCCACATGCCACGGAGCAGCTAGGCTCGTGAGCCACAACTACTGAGCCTGCGCGTCTGGAGCCTGTGCTCCGCAACGGGAGAGGCCGCAACAGTGAGAGGCCCGCGTATCGCGATGAAGAGTGGCCCCCGCTCGCCGCCGCTGGAGAAAGCCCTTGCACAGAAACGAAGACCCAACACAGCCAAAAATTAATATAAATTAATTAATTAATTTTTAAAAAATGGTCCACATCAAAAAAATCTTTTAAAAAAAATTTTAAAAAAGACTCTTTATTGTGGTATAATTACGTATAGAAAAGTACACAGATCATTAAGTATACAGCTCAATGAATCTTCACAAACTGAACACAGCCTAGTGTCTCCTTCCAGTCATATACTTATTCTAACTGCAAACAGCATGTACACAGTATGCCCATTTTTGAACTTTATATAAATGGACCCATGACTTGTGAATAAACCACTAGACATTCATGTAGATGAAATATCTCTTTATAATCATGTGACTCCAGCAACAACCAATTTTATTCTACATTGCATTTTCCTGGAATGCAACTGCCATGTAAATGTAAATTGAAGAATGCCTTTTTTTTTTTTTGGCCGGCCCTTGTGGGATCTTAGTTCCCCCACCAGGGATTGAACCCAGGCCCTTGGCAGTGAAAGCACAGAGTCCTAACCATTGGACCGCCAGGGAATTCCCCCAGGGATGCCTTTTTTTCAAACTCAGAGCTTTACAAAGAGTTGATTGCCATGGCAGAAAATTGTGGCATGGAGAGCAGTATCTCTGTTAGGTTTTGAACTGTTGTTACAACACAATTGTATCAGCGTTCGTCTGAAGCTGTGGACCGCTTCTTTCTGTGCAGAATATTGTTGTGCCGTATTATATTAGTCAGCTTTTGATAGGTTGTGAGGCAGTAACAAACAACTCCAAAAATCCCAATGGCTTACAACAACAAAAATGTATTTTTTGCTGTTGCTGTTCATATATACATCCGTTGAAGCTCTGTTCCTGTTGCACATGTCATTTTCATTTTGAGAGCCAGGATAAAGGAGCAGCCCTGTCTGAGACATGCTGCTGCCATAGCAGAGGAAATAGGTATAGCAGAACCACGCAATGGCTTTTCAAGCTCTTCTCAGATGTGACACTTGCATTCACATTCCACTGACCAAAGCAAATCATAAAGCAAGCGTGACATCAGTTGGGTGAGGCAGTGCAAGTCCCATGCCCTCAGGCTGGGATATCTAATTCTGGTATAGGGAAGGCAGGAAATAATTTGGAGTCATAATATAATTTACCATATATATTGAAATGCATATGCATATAATTTTTGCCAATTATCTTTCTTTATTTCACCTTTATATTCCAATGAGAGCTTGTATTGATTTGTTTTTCAAGTGCATGTGTGGATAGATTATATTATCTTTGATTTTCATTTCACGAAAGAGGAGTGCCATAAAATATTTACACAGAAAGAGATGTTGGTTCTAAGAGGTTGAGAACCGGCAGTCTGAACCAATCATGGTAATTCCATTACCCTGCAGTGACTGACTGAAGAATAGGTATGGGTTGCAGTTCTGGCCAAGGAGACCCAAGAGGAAGCCTGCAGGGGGACTTCAGGGAAGATGGTTTCTGTACTTTGAAGACATAAGGAAAAGTTGCATGTGTCACTGTGTGAGGATGTGAACCTCGAACCGCAGCAGTCATCTCGAAGCCATGAATGGCCATGCCCAGATGCTGAGAGTGGAAAAATGAAAAGAATCTGGGTACTTGAGGAGTTCTTGAGCTGCTAAGTTTTCCTGAAAATGCCTCATCTTTGAACTTTCTGTTATATGAAATAATACATTTTTCTTACATTTAAGAAATCTATAATTGCGTTTTCTGTTCCTGGTAGTCAAAAGTATTCAACAATGATCACCTGGAAATGGGAAGACTGTGTGGGTAGAGGTGTTGGTTTGTAGGATACTGTTATAGTCCAGGCAAGAGGTAATGAGGACTTGAATGAGGGGAAGACATGCACATCGTGGTATGCTGGTATGTGTTTCACAACCAGCTCTCAGTTCGGGGTGGAGGTGGAAAGGAGCTGAATTTGTAGCATCTGCCAATGTCTATGGTGTAAGTATTGCCAATTTCAAGCTGCCAACAGTTTAACCACCAACTTCCCTGCTTTCTGAAAATTTAACAAATGGATCTTTGCAAGCTAGCGCAAATTGGCTTCAGCACACCACTGGCTGGGGGGAGTAGGAAATCAGGACAGATACAAAAGATTTTGCAGAGGGAGAATTAGTAAGACTTCAGATTGTGTGGGCAATTATAGAAGTTGTAATCTGACAAACAGGAAAACAGAAACAAACCTTTGCTTGTCCATGTGACTTCATTTCTGTGCCTCAACAGTGGAAGATCAGGGCTTCCCTGGTGGCGCAGTGGTTGAAAGTCCGCCTGCCGATGTAGGGGACACGGGTTTGTTCCCCGGTCCAGGAAGATCCCGCATGCCGTGGAGTGGCTGGGCCCATGAGCCATGGCCGCTGAGCCTGCACGTCCGGAGCTTGTGCTCCGCAACGGGAGAGGCCACAACAGTGAGAGGCCCCCGTACCACAAAAAAAAAAAAAAAAAAAAAAGAGTGGAAGATCAAAGCATCCAATAACCAGGGCATTTCCCGGAAAGTACATTGGGAGACACAGTATCACTTTGGAGGCAATTTTACAGTCCCCAAATAAGTATCATAAATTAATTTTATGGCCAACACATTGTACAGAGATACAATAAAACGAGGCCATGATAAAGTGGGTGTGTCTGGCACTGAGCCCTGGGAAGGGCAGGGTGAACTTGTAGGACCTCACAGCGTCCTAGAACCTGCGTCAGGCAAAACATCAGTGGGAGTCTGCGTGGAAACACCCGGTGGGAGGAAAGCAGGCCAGGTTGGCCAGAATCAGCGAGCTATTAGGGCCAGCTGAAGTGGAGATGCTATAGTTCATTAATCGATCAATCCACTGTTTTCTCCATTTATTCAGCACCTGTTAAGTACTGGGTCCTAGGCTACGCATGCTCAGGATAAACAAAACGGATTTCCTGGACCTCATTCTCTTACAGGTAAGATAAACAGGTAACCTAGATTACTGACAAAATACGGGAATTCTGTACTCTGATTTAAAATTAAAAGGGCACTAGTATTATTTTTTTACCTCCCCAGTGAAATTTAGAAGACTGAACCCTTAACACTGGGAGATGACCCTGTTGGCTCAGCCCTGGCATTTTTCAGCATTTATTCTGAATTTCTGTAGCATTTATTTCTATCTCTGTATTGTTAAATTGATGTGTTTCATAGAAATCAACAAGATCAGAAGGACTTTGTTATTGGTAAGAAGATAAAAACCACTGGCCCCATGAATGCCATTTAAGATTATCAAGGGACTTCCCTGGTGGCACAGTGGTTAAGAATCCACCTGCCAATGCAGGGGACACGGGCTCGAGCCCTGGTCCGGGAAGATCCTATATGCCGCAGAGCAACTAAGCCCGTGCGCCACAACTACTGATCCTGTGCTCTAGAGCCTGCGAGCCACAACTACTGAAGCCCATGAACCACAACTACTGAAGCCCGCGCTCCTAGAGCCCATGCTCTGCAACAAGAGAAACCACCGCATGAGAAGCCCGGGCACCACAACGAAGAGTAGCCCCCGCTCACTGCTACTAGAGAAAAGCCCGTGCACAGCAACAAGGACCCAATGCAGCCAAAAATAAATTAATTAATTTAAAAATAAATCGAGCACCCAAACCACAGCTAAGAATATTTTCTACATTATGGAGGAATCCTATTCTTTAGGAAACAGAAAAATTCTCACTTTTGTATCCGTGCATCCCCAAGACCTTCATCTGAGGCACCTGTGACTAAAAAGAACTGATTCTTTGAGTTATTTTTTTGTCCAACCATTATCTCCTGCCAAGCTGTCCCTTACTTTGTTTCCTGCTACTTAGATGCCAGGTAATTTGATATGGCTTGTTCTTAGGAAAAAACTCAGTGGAGTGCATGATCTTATCCTGAGGATTCTTTGGTTTTTTATTCTTAAAAATCCTATCCAACCTGGCTTAAGCAAAAAGGATTTATTTACTCACGTCAATGAGAAATCCAGGGAGTAGTTTCTGCTTCAGGTGTGCTGATGTGAAGATAGTCAAATGATGTCACAGGGACCTGGTTTCTCTCTCTCCATCTCTCACCTCAAACTTTTTCTTTTCAGGCTAACCCTCCCCCTCATGGTGACAATACAGCTGCTAGTGCCCAGAGACTGCATTCTTCCCATGGGTAAGAACAGTTGAAGAGAAGAGAGAACTTCTCTTCAACCAGTTCAAACATAAACCCTGGACCTAACTTTCAACGGCCTGAATTAGGTCAAGTGTCCATCCCTGACACAATCACACTGGCCAAGATAAGGGAAGACAGAGCTTAGTTTAAAACTAGGTCCCATAACGACCTATATAGGAAAAGAATCTAAAAAAGAGTTGATATATGTATATGTATAACTGAGTCACTTTGCTGTATAGCAGAAACTAACAACACTGTAAATCAACTATATTCCAATAAAAATTAACTTAAAAAAATAAAATAAGGGGACTTCCCTGGCGGTCCAGTGGTTAAGACTCTGCGCTTCCAATGCAGGGGGCTCAGGTTCGATCCCTGGTCGGGGAACTAAGATCCAGTTAAAATAAAATAATTAAATAAGATAAAAAAAACTAGGTCCCATGCTATCCCTGGAGTTAGGGGATGGGTCAGCTTCACCAGAATCACAGGGACATCACATGCAGAAGGAGTACATGTGTGAATGAAAATCAAGGACTAGGGGCTTCCCTGGCTGTCCAGTGGTTAAGACTTTGCCTTCCAATGCAGAGCGTGCGGGTTCGATCCCTGGTCGGAGAGCTAAGATCCCACATGCCTCGCGGCCAAAAAACCAAAACATAAAACAGGAGCAATATTGTAACAAATTCAGTAAAAACTTTAAAGAAAAAAAGAAAATCAGGGACTGTTATTAAGAACAGGGTAGGACTTCCCTGGTGGCGCAGTGGTTGAGAGTCCGCCTGCCGATGCAGGGGACACGGGTTCGTGCCCCGGTCCAGGAAGATCCCACGTGCCGCGGAGCGGCTGCGCCCGTGAGCCATGGCCGCTGAGCCTGCGCGTCCGGAGCCTGTGCTCCGCAACGGGAGAGGCCACAACAGTGAGAGGCCCGCGTACCACACACACACAAAAAGAACAGGGTAAATGGATATTAAGCACCCAAACTCCTCCATATCCACCACAGTCATGTGCTAAGCTGGAGTCTAAAGGTCCCCTTTTAACCTCTTAACCCCTAGGGACTGCAGGGGCTACTGTGAGTCTGATCCTGGGGGTAGGCAGATGTGAACTGGTGGAGAAAACCTAACTTCTCTGTTATCACAGCCCTATTCCCAATGTCCCTGCCAAAAACCAGGGCTGGGGCAAAGGCCCTGAGATTAAAGACACACACACACACACACACACACACACACATCACCTGTGTACATACATACATATATGTACACATGTATAGATGTGTGCATGTTCCTGCGCATATATAAAGAGGTTTTTAAGGAATTGGCTCACAGGATTATGGGAGCTACTGAACCCAAACCCCATACAGCAGGTCAGCAGTCTGGAAACTTGAACAGTTCTTCCATGCTACAATCTTAAGGCAGAACTTCTTCTCTAGGAAACCTCCATTCTTGCTCTTCAAGCCTTCAACTGATTGAACAAGGCCCACCCTTATTATGGCAGGTAATCTCCTTTACTTCCAGTTAACTGATTGTAAATGTTAACCGCATCTACAAAATACCTCCACAGCAACATCTAGACTGTGGGGTTTTTTGGTTTTTTTGCAGTACGCGGGCCTCTCACTGTTGTGGCCTCTCCCGTTGCGGAGCACAGGCTCCGGACGCGCAGGCTCAGCGGCCATGGCTCACAGGCCCAGCCACTCCGTGGCATGTGGGATCTTCCCGGACCGGGGCACGAACCCGTGTCCCCTGCATCAGCAAGCAGACTGTCAACCACTGCGCCACGAGGGAAGCCCTAGACTGTGTTTGACCAAATAACTGGGCATCACAGTCGAGTCAAGTAGACATGAGAAATTAACCATCATCACAGTGACTGAGGTTGATTGTCCATTTCATCCTCACAAGCACCCGGATTCCAGCAGTCATTGTCTCCTGGGATCTGGGCACCGGACCATGCCGTGCCAAGTTTGGCTGGCAGCAAGGAACGCCCAGTGCAGAAGTCTGGATCCCACTCCCACCCTGGGCCAGGAAATGAACTATATGTTGGATGATGGAGCAGAAAGCTGGGAGGAGCCTCAGTTCTGAGCCTGGGATCTCCATGCCACTATGCCAGACTTGGATTGCCTACTTGCGGACTTCTTTTGAGCGAGAGGAAGAAGCTTCTATTATGTTTAAGTCATTGGGTTTGGGGGGCTTCTCTGTTATACGCAGCTGTTACATGAGCCCAATTCTATGTAATACAAAAACCAAAGAAAATGAAACTCACTTAAGAAAAGATGATAAACAAAGGACTAAACAAGGAAGCATTTTTTTAATAAAGCATAATTCAAGATGACGGAAATAAGACTACAGAGATTTTTTTTTTTTACCATAAATATAAATTAGTTTAAAAATCCTTCTAAAAGACTCTCAGACTGGGTCAAAACCATTTCAATCATATTTTTTCAGGGAAGGTATATCAGCAACAATTTTCAGAAAGTTTAGGGTGTTAATAACAAACAAAGTAAAATTCAAGCCAGAAAACAGTCAACAATTAAAATGTTGTTTAATATTGCCACTATCTTAAAAACATTCACAAACTTTTATGCACTGAATAACATACACACACACACACACACGCACACACACACAGGCACACACACAGGCACACACATGCCCATTGTCACCACTTAGAAGAGTGCCAGGCCCAGATGGTTTCACAGATGATTTCTTTCAAAGCTGCAAGAAAGTAGTAACTTCACTACCTCAAAATTTGCTTCAGTAGCTAGAAAAAGACATATGCTACCAAAACATTTTACACAGCCAAACTGATCCTGAAAACAAAACCTACTATGAATATTGTTGCAAAACTAAATAAAATACTAGCAAAATTAATCAGGAAATAAATTAAAATAATACTACAACAATGCTGCTAATTAAAGTTTACTACAAGAATGCAGGGATTGGGACTTCCCTGGTGGCGCAGTGGTTAAGAGTCCGCCTGCCGATGCAGGGGATACGGGTTCGAGCCCTCGTCCGGGAAGACCCCACATGCCGCGGAGCAGCTAAGCCCGTGCGCCACAGCTACTGAGCCTGCGCTCTAGAGCCGGTGCTCTACAGCAAGAGAAGCCACTGCAGTGAGGGGCCCGCACACCGCAAAAAAGAATAGCCCCCCCTCTGGCAACTAGAGAAAGCCCGCATGCAGCCACGAAGACCCAACGCAGCCAAAAATAAATTAATTAATTAATTTTTTTAAAAAAAAGAATGCAAGGATATTTCAATATCAGAAAATTTACTGGTCATATTTCAGCATTTTGTTTTATTTCAGCTATATCTGATTTTTTAAAGTTCTTGGTAAATTAATCATAGATGAGTTCTTTCTTAACAGGACTAGAAATATCTGGTTCATACTAATTAGCCAACATTATTTAATGGTGAAACATTAGAGTAATTTCCTTTAAAATCAGGAAAGATATCAGGTTGTGAGTTAGCCTCACTGTGCTTTAACATCGCTCTGGAAGTCTTAACTATCACCATAAGAAATAAGAGGAAAGGAAAAGAGAAAAATGTCATTATTACAAATAATTATCCCAATTAAGATTCAGCAAATAAATGTTAGAATTATTCAGAGAGTTTGGTTAGATTATTTAAATCACAAAATAACCATAAATCAACTGCAGCTATAATCAGTTAGAATATATAAAGAAAAAATGCCATTCATAAAGTTAAAAAAAAGACCTAGCAGATTATATTTTCAATAAACTCTGGCAGACTGTATTTTTTTAAATTCTCAGCAACAGTAAATCCCATCCCACATGCTCTTCCTCAGTGTGTCCTGGCCACTCCCCTATAAGAGACAGAGTCCAGGTCCCTGGCCCTTGAATCCAGGTTGGCCTTGTGACTTGCTTGGAACCGAGAGAATTCAGCTGACTTCTGAGGCTAGGCCAGAAAAGGTCAGGCCTGGTTCCCCCTGGATGCCTGCCCCCATCCATATGCCAGGTAAGAAGTCCTATCCTCTGAGGCCACCAGGTTGGAGGGGTCACTCTTAGCACTCCAGCCCACAGGCTCCCACAGTCCCAGTTGAGCCCAGCCTTCCAGTGTCCCCATCAAGGGGCCAGATGTGTGATGACTCCGCTTTGGAACTTCTAGACTACCCCATTTGCTAGCTGAGTACCATGAAGTGACCTCAACTGATGCCACAAGGAGCAGAATTGCCCAGTTGAACCTGCTCAGACTCCTGACCCACAGAATGCAAAATGGTGCAGCCACCGTGGAAAACAGTTTGGGGATTTCTCCAAAAGTTAAACATAGAACTATCATCAGACCCAGCAATTCCACTCCTAGGTACATATCCAAAAGAACTGAAAGCAGAACTTGAACAGATGTTTGCACACTCAAGATCGTAGCAGCCTTATTCACAATAGCCAAAAAGTGGAAACAACGCTAGGGTTTTTCATCAACAGTTGAACGCTAGGGTCCATCAACAGACGAACGGATAAATAAAATACGGTATATATGAACTTTGGAATATTATTCAGCCATAAAAAGGAATTAAATTTTGATACATGTTTCAACATGGATGGACCTTGAAAACTTTATGCTTAGTGAAATGAACCAGACACAGAAGGACAAGTATTGTATGATTCCACTTATATGAGGGACCTAGAATAGGCAAATTCATAGAAACAGGAAGTAGAATAGAAGTTACCAGGGGCTAGGGGAAGGGAGGAGTGGGGAGTTATTCTTTTTTTTTTTGGGGGGGGGGGGTTATTCTTGATGGGTACAGAGTTTTTGTTGGAGATGATGAAAACGTTTTAGGTATAGATAGCGGTGATGGTTACAAAATACTTTGAACGTATTTAAGGCCACTCACTTGTACACTTTAAAATAGGAAATTCTATGTTGGGTATACTTAATCACAATCAAAAAAAAAATTTCCCTGATCCACAGAATACACGTGATACAGCAAAATAGTTGTTTTAAGCCACTAATTTTGGAGTCATTTGTTAAGCAGAAGGAAACCAGAACACAACACGTTTAGGAATAAATTTAGCAAGAGATGTACAGAACACTACCAAAAGTCTACTGGTGGAAACTGAGCACGATTTGCATGGGATGGGAGATAAATTAGTCAGAGTTCTCTAGTCAGGGTTTCTAGACAAACAGGAGGTCCTGCCACTTCCTCCCTAGTCTCTTCCTTTGGGGTCAATCCACATCATCCATCTCTCCCTCACTGGGGCAGCCTAAAGTATGTTAAACCCAACAGAGTTTTCTTCCCACCAGCACTGCTCACCAATGTACGTGTCACGCAGGACATGATTTGTACCAAGAGACGTTTGCCCCACTCTAATCTTTATCAAACTCATAAATAAAATAAACACTTATAATAATACCCTCATGTAAATGTAATAAAGACATCTCTAGACAATGTTGCTCTTTTTATTAAGCTGCAAAAGGGTATCCTTACAAAGCAAGTCTGTAGGTACCTCCCTCATTCCCACGCCACAGATCACCCTCTTCCAAACACATTGCTGCCTAGCCCCTTCTTTTCAGAAATTCTAGAGGCCTTACAAACTACTGACACAAGGCAGATGAATGGCCCTTTAGCCAAGGCTGTGCCATCGCTTCTGCCCAGCTTACCTGGAGGTACCTACCGGCTGTTGGAGGCCCTCACATGGTTGTGTCCCCCTCTTCTGCCCACAGGCTCAGGGTGCAGAGGGGGTCTTTCCAGAACCTCTCGGTCACACTCGGGGTGGGGCGGGGGGCGCAGGGCCTGTCTGCCTGGCCCACCCAGATGCCAGGCTTAGTCCTCGGCCTCCTCAAGCCTGGATGCCACGGGCGCATTCAGGGCAGGTCTAGGCAAGTGGGATGCGCAGGGCTGTTATTTTCAACTCAAGCGTCATGAGAGAGTCTGATGACTTGGGCAGCAATTTCTTGAGTCAACACCGTCCATCATGTGGGAAGGAATTGAGCCTGAGGGTGTTCAGAATCAGCCATGGGGCAGGATGGAGTGGAAGGCACCCCCCAAGGCCGGCCTCTACTGGGCTCAGGGCTCCGTGGCCACGTAGAGCAAGAAGCGGTTTGAGATCCAAAAGCGCCAAACAAACGCGTGCGTAAACCTGCTCCCTCCCGCCCCACCCCACCCCACCCCAACCCTGACCCCCGGTCCTCGTCCACAGGTGAACGCGGAGCCCCCGCGGGGCGAACGAGCGCCATCTGGCGGCCCACCGTGGAGGCTTCCACAGAGACAGTGACCCCAGTCACTTATGTCACACTGAGTAACCTGCTCCGTGCCCGGCAGCGGCGTTGCACAACTCATGGGATACCCGGGGGCGCCATTCTCAGAGAAGCCAAAGTAAAGTTGCCCCTTGGAATGAAGCGCCGCTGTGGTCCTGTCTCAGCCTATGAGGGACCCACAAGCCAGTGGAGGAGAGAGCACGCTTGAGCTGGACCGCGAATGAGGTGAGGAAAGGGAGAAAGGGCCTTGCGGACAAAGGGCGTGTGCCCAGCGCAAAGGCTGTGAAGGGTCTCGGCATGCTGGGTCTGGCTAGAGCCTAAGTGCATGGAATTTGGATGGAAAAAGAGGGTAGGAATAGCTGTGAAGCTTCCCCAGGGCCATTCTGGGGAGTTAAGGCTTTATCCTGAGCCACACATTTTTTTTTTTAATAAATTTATTTATTTATTTTATTTATTTTTGGCTGCGTTGGGTCTTCGTTGCTGCGCACGGGCTCTCTCTAGCTGCGGCAAGCGGGAGCTACTCTTCGTTGCGGTGCGCAGGCCTCTCATTGCAGTGGCTTCTCTTGTTGCGGAGCACGGTCTCTAGGCGCGCGGGCTTCAGTAGTTGCGGCACGCGGGCTCAGTATTTGTGGCTCGTGGGCTCTAGAGCGCAGGCTCAGTAGTTGTGGCGCACGGGCGTAGTTGCTCCGCGGCATGTGAGATCTTCCCAGACCAGGGCTCGAACCCGTGTCGCCTACATTGGCAGGCAGATTCTCCACCACTGCACCACCAGGGAAGCCCATCCCCCAGACATTTTAAATGTAAGAAGCTTGCAGATGTG
Organism: Neophocaena asiaeorientalis asiaeorientalis; assembly: GCF_003031525.2. Taxonomy (NCBI): domain Eukaryota; kingdom Metazoa; phylum Chordata; class Mammalia; order Artiodactyla; family Phocoenidae; genus Neophocaena; species Neophocaena asiaeorientalis. The sequence continues at coordinate 2,085,431 of NW_020173116.1, forward strand.
CATTGCTAGGCCAGCACAGTGTTTTAAGAAAATTTAAGTTGGCATGGCTTCAAGAGGAGCTCGTGCTCTCAACCAGACTCCACCAAGCCCTGTAGTCTGCAAACATGCCCAGCCTCACCCCTATGCATCACTTCCCCAGCCCTGAAGCACATGAGTTTATGACCGTGCAAGGTCATGGGGTGTTGGCTCTGGACACCACACGTAGGAACTGGCAGAGGAAAGAGGGGGTGCCATCAGACTCCATTCCCTCTCACTGGATGATTGGGGGTGAAGTGCCCCCCCAATCATCATCACGATATGAGGTGCCCAGGCTTCCAAGGAAAGGCTGTGCCCTGGTCCCTACCAGGCCCTGGACACAGAGTACTTACTTCAGGGTCAGCTTTCCTGTCCTTGCTTAGATCAACAGTGTCTGGGCTGCCCCTATTTCGAGGATTGCCCCTTCCTCCCTGGCCCAGGACTCCCCATTCTCTGTGACTCTGTCCTCTCCCAGGAGAGCACTGGATGTGTTAGACGGAGAGCAGACTTCTCTCATGCAGGGTTGGAGGGACACGAAGGAACTCAAACCACCAGCCTGCAGGCAGCCACAAGCAGGTTCCAGGTACACCAGGGCACAGGTGATGGCTGTTGAGCCAAAGACCTTAGAAGGGAGAACGAGCGCCATCTTGTGTCCATTTCTGGAGTGGCAGCAGAGAACTGGGACACGTTTCTATATTTTGTTCCAACTCTGTTCCAGGTCTCGAGCAAAGCAGAAAAAATACAGAGAGTAATGTAGTATCTAAAGTCCACAGCAGACCAGAAACAACAAACGTAAAACATTCCCTCTTCTCTGACCACAGCTGCCCTCCTCCATGTTCCCCAGACAGTTCACACTGGGAGGGTTGAGGATGGAGGATCCTTTATGAGTTTTTGACCTCAGAAAGCTTCCTCCTGCTTTGATCCAACTTCGGAGTTAAGTTTGGGCTCTCAGGAGGTCCCCTATTTTCTTGGGGGCTTCCCTACAGATCCCTGCACTCTACCAACTCTTGTTCAGCACTCTATAGCTTGTTTACCTTTAAGCTTGAGAAGCATTTAGGAGAAGTAGAAGGAGATGCAACTTTCCTAGAGGAGGCCTTCAGAGGACCCTTAAAAGAGGGTGTTAGTACAGCCACCAGGGCCTCAGCCGGGTCTCTGGTGGGTTTTTTCCTCCTTTCCAAAGCTGCTTTTCCACCCGTACTCACACACTTGTGTTGGGCACCTCTCAACACAAGCCCTATCTGAGTGGGTAGAGTCCCAAACCCAGACACATGGGCCCTTATTATCACCTTTACTGCTGAGCACCACTCGGAGACAGACAGGAGAGCAGGTCTGAAGGCATTTTGAAGAAAGCAGGTCTGGGACCAATGACCCCTCCCCAAACTGTCTGTAAGAGGAGAAGATGCCCCAGAGCTTAGATATTTTCTTAATTAAGGATTATAAGTTTGCATGGAATATTTCTGTTTGATGATCCTTGCAATTCTCTCCCTGGACAATGTTTTTTCTTCTTCTCCTTTTCTTATTTTGTTGCACTGTTAATTTTTTTTTTTTTTTTGGTACGCAGGCCCTCACTGTTGTGGCCTCTCCCGTTGCGGAGCACAGGCTCCGGACGCGCAGGCTCAGCGGCCATGGCTCACGGGCCCAGCCGCTCCGCGGCATGTGGGATCTTCCCGGACCGGGGCACGAACCCGCGTCCCCTGCATCGGCAGGCGGACTCTCAACCACTGCTCCACCAGGGAAGTCCTGTACTGTTAATACTCTTAAGGTCACCTTAAATCTATTCTGGCATAAGGGGGGTGGTATACACATATAGGTATGTGTACTCAGAGGCTGGCAAATAAGAGGTCTTTTGAATTCATGAGTGAGTGATTCATGAGGCAATGTAATACCCAGGTTGGAACAGGAGGGGGCGTAGGTGAGCACGAGAGTTGTGTTCAGGTCACAGAAGGGGACAAACAGAAGCAGGAGACAGTCAGAAAATGAAGCAGGTGTTGGTGTCCAAAGGCTGCTTCAGCCAGCAGCTCATGGCAAAATGGACAAGCATCACTAACGCACCAGTGGAAGCAGGGAACTGAGTCAGTCAAGAATACAGATTTCTGGGCTTCCCTGGTGGCACAGTGGTTGAGAGTCTGCCTACCGATGTAGGGGACACGGGTTCGCGCCCCGGCCTGGGAAGATTCCACATACCGCGGAGCGGCTGGGCCCGTGAGCCATGGCCGCTGAGCCTGCGCGTCCGGAGCCTGTGCTCCACAACGGGAGAGGCCACAACAGTGAGAGGCCCACACACCGCAAAAAAAAAAAGAATACAGATTTCCCCCCGCCCACCCCAAGGTGGCACAAATGCTATAAAAAATAAAAACATGCTAGACTGGTCCAAAGTCCAAGGGCAAGCAAATCTTCAACTCACACATATTTTTTATAAACCCCTAAAATCACAAGCAATTGCCAGGTATAATAATAGTGATTCCTGAGTAAACATTTTCATAAATATTTTTTTGTATAGAAAACATTTCGTTTTTTTTTTTTTTTTTTTTTAATTTTTTTTTTTTTATGCACCACCAGGGAAGTCCCAGAAAACATTTCTTTAATTAAATTAATTCTTTAATTTTTTTTAAAGAAAATGCTTCAGCCATCAAATTTGTCAGCAAAATGAAACAAGGACACTACATACTAAAATGCCAAAGTTACATGAGAAAAAACAACCAACAACAAGCCAGAAAAACCTGATTTTTTTTTTTTTTTTTTTTAGGGCTGCATTCTGATATATGTGGGGATGGACTGATGTCGACATTTGCTTTAAACTTCTTCAATAGAGACTAAAAGAAGAAAAATGAAAAGGAGAGAACAGGTAGACAAAACAAATGTGGGGAAATGTTCATATGTGTTGAATCTGAGCAATGGGTACATGGGGATTCTTTCTCTATTCTCTGTACTTTTGAATATGTTTCAATGTGTTCATGAAAAAATATGAAGACTTCCAGTTTCAGCTAGAACATGTAAACAGTTTGGAAATTGTCATCCGCTTCCTCACAACAAGAAGAAAGTGAAAACTAACAACTTTTCTTAGATCCATCAAAAAGTTGAAGAGGTAGGGCAAATCTCCATGATGAAAAATGGAGAGAAAGGGGAGTAGAGATCCTCAAAGCCAAGCAGACATTGCTGGAGCCAGAAACTGGTAGGGAATTTAACAGCTATTTTGACGAATGCCTGGAGGCTAAGTGTGGACTAGATTGAGAGTGAGAAACCCCTGGGCGTCCAGTCTTAGGGGCTCCACATTTTCATGAGTTTTGGACACCAGGAACCCCATCTGGTTCTCACTGTAAAGATCCAAGAAAAATCTCCTGATGTTTCAGGTAGGGAGAGGGGAAATGTAACCATTGTGAAATATGCCCAAGTCATTCTCCATTACAGATGTCTGCCCACTAAGGGCAACTACTCTACCAGAGCCTTATCCGACTTGGGGGTGGGGATGGGGGCAGCATTAGGCAACTCCAGCCCCCTCTAGCCTTCCTGTCTCAAGTCAGGTGAAGGAATAAAAGTCAAGGAAGTGCTTCTGAAAGTCACAGCTCAGGGACTCAGGGACTCAGGCCCTCCCCTCCCCCACCCCCCAAAAGAACAGAGATGTAATCAAAAGATTATAGAATCCAATACCTTACTACCACTTCAGCAGGACTCCTGTATAATAACAGTGGATTACCACTGAGATAGTTGCAATATACAGACTGTATTTAAGAAGGAGTTCTTGGAGATGGAAGCAACTTAAATGTCCATCAACAGATGAATGAGTAAAGAAAATGAGGTATATACGTATGATGGAATATACCTATCCATTCTTTATGAAGAAGGAATTCCCGTCATACGCTACAACATGGATAAATCTTGACGATATCATGCTAAGTAAAATAAGCCCATCACAGAAAGACAAATAGTGCCTGATTCAACTTATACGAGGTATCTAAAGCAGTCAGGCTTACAGACACAGAAAGAAAATGGCGGTTGCCAGGGGCTGAGGGGAGTGAGAGGCAGGGAGTAGGTGTTCAGTGGATGTTGGATTTCATTCCGGATGGGGAGGTGCTGGGGATCAGCTGCATGGCAATCCGCCTGGGGTTGACGGTATTGTACCATATACTTGGAAATTGTTGAGAGGGTGAATTTTATGTTATGTGGTTTTTTGCCACAATTTTTTAAAAGATGCTCTCAGAAAACTAAAGACAACAATGAAGGGGAAAAAAATATGGTAACTAGAGGAAACTGAAGCCTCTGGCACCTACAGCTATAGTATGCACTAAACATGGCCCAGCTATGTCTAGCCAGATTAACATAAACCTTTCACATGAAAGCTTAATTATCTCAGTTTCTATCACCGATACATCATGTCTAGTTTTCAACAAAAACTATAAGGCATGCTAAAAGATTTTTTTTAATACAACTGAAGAAACAAAGAAAACATCAGATTCAGATATGACACAGATTTTGAAATTATCAGATAGGGAATTTAAAATAACTATGTGTAATATGGTAAGGGTTCGAATGGAAAAAGTAGACAACAGGCAGTAACAGTTGGTTAATGAAGCATAGAGGTGGAAACTCTAGAAAGAATCAAAAGGAAAAGCTAGAAATAAAAAACACTGTAACAGGGAATTTCCCTGGCAGTCCACTGGTTAGGACTGGTGCTTTCACTGTCCTTTCACTGTCAAGGACACAGGTTCAATCCCTGGTCAGGGAACCAAGATCTCATAAGCTGCGTGGCACAGCCGAAAAACAGAACAAAACAAAACAAGTAACAGAAATGAAGAATGCCTTTGATGGGGGACTTCCCTGGTGGCGGACTGGTTAAGAATCCACCTGCCAATGCAGGGGACATGTGTTCGATCCCTGGTCCGCGAAGATCCCATATGCCGTGGAGCAGCTAAGCCCGTGCACCACAGCTACTGAAGCCCGTGCACAGCAACAAAGATGCAATGCAGTGAAAATTAAATTTTTAAAAAATGTTTAGGATGATAAATTAAAAAAAAGAATGCCTTTGATGGCCATATGAATAGATTGGACATGGCCAAATCAGTGAGCTTGAAGATATGTCAATAGAAACTTCACAAACTGAAATGTAAAGAAAGAAAGAAAAACAAGAACAGAATAGCCAAGTACTGTGGGACAATTTCAAACGATACAACATATATGTAATGGGAACACCAGAAGAAGAGAGAACAGATTAGAGAAATAACTAAAATAATAATAACTGAGAATTTTTCAAAATTAATGACCGCTTAAAACCACAGATCCAGGAAGCTTTGAGAATACCAAACATAATAAAAGGTCTACACCTGGTTATATATTCAAACTGCAAAACTAAAGGCAACAAGAAAATATGAAAAGAAGCCAAAGGAGAAAAACAGCTTACCTATAGAAGAATAAGGATAAGAATTACATCCAATTTCCCATCAGAAACCATGTAAACAAGAAGAGAATAGAGTGAAATATTTAGTGTTGGATGAAAAAAACACCTACCTAGATATCTGTATCCAAAAAAATTATTCCTCACAAGTGAAAGAGAAATAAAGACTTCCCAGACAAAACTTGAGTTTGTCATTCATAGACCTGCCCTTCATTTTAACAAAAAATGTTAAGTTGTTCAGAGAGAAGAAAAATGATAAAAATCAGAAAATCAGATCTACATAAAGAAGTGTTAGAAAGTAATGCAACATTGTAAATCAACTATACTCCAATAAAATTTTTTAATAAAATAAAATAAAGACGAAGTGTTAGAGAAGGAATAAATAAAGGTTTAAAAATCTTTTTTCTAACTCTTAATTGATCTAATTGATAACTGTTCAAAGTTATGATAGCAGCAATGTATTTGGCAATTATACCATCTGGGTAAATGAAATTAATGACAGCAATCTTACAAGGGACAAGTGGGAGGAATTGGGAATGCTCTATTACAAGGTACCTGCACTACTTGTGGTACTCATGAAGTGGTATAATCTTATTTTAAAATACATCTAGTTCATTGGCAATGTATACAACAAACTCTAGGATAACTACTAAAAAAGAAATATACTTGATATGCTAAGAGGAGAAAAATAAAATTTAGAAAATACTCAACTAAAACCAGGAAAGGCAGGAAAGGCAGGGAAGATAAAAAAGAAATAAAGAAAAGCAGGAACTTGAACAGATACATATATTAGGATGTTCATAGCAGCATTATTCACAATAGCCAAAAGTGGAAACAACTTTTATCAAAACAATAAATGTCCATCCATCAACAGAAGAATGGATAAACAAAATACGGTATATCAATACAATGGATTATTATTCAGTCTTAAAAAGAAATGAAATTCTGGGCTTCCCTGGTGGCGCAGTGGTTGAGAGTCCGCCTGCCAATGCAGGGGACACACATGGTGGAATCAAACTAGAAATCAGTAACAGAAAAATTGCTGGAAAATCCCCAAATATTTGGAGATTAAACAGCACACTTCTAAATAACACAAGTCAAAGAAGAAGTCACAAGAGAAATTTTTAAATATTTTGAACTAAATGAAAATGAAAATACAACTTAACAAAATTTGTGGGATGCAATGAAAGCAGTGCTTAAAGGGAAATTTATAGCATTGATTGCATATAATAGAAAAGAAGAAAGATCTAAGAATAAACAATCTAAGCTTCATATTATGAATCTAGAGAAAGAAGAGCAATAAGCCTAAAGCAAAGAGCCTAAAGCCTATAAGCCTAAAGCAAAGAGAAGAAAAGAAATAATAAAAATTAGAGCAGAAATCAATGAAACTGAAAACAGGAAATCAATAGAGAAAAATCAATGAGCCAAAAGCTGTTTCTTTGCAAAGACCAATAAATGGATAAACCTCTAGCCAGGCTAAGCAAGAAAAAAGAGAAAAGACACAGATCACTAATAATAGAAATAAAAGAGGGGTCATCACTACTGATCCCAAAGACACTGTAAGGAATATAATGAACAACTCTATACCCACAAATTTGATAACCTAGATGAAAATGGACCAGTTCCTTGAAAGACACAAACTACCAAAGTCCACACAAGGAGAAATAGATAATCCAAATAGGTTTACACCTATTAAAGAAACTGAATCAGTAATTAATAACGTCCCCAAAGGGCTTCCCTGGTGGCGCAGTGGCTGAGAATCTGCCTGCCAATGCAGGGGACACGGGTTCGAGCCCTGGTCTGGGAAGATCCCACATGCCGCCGAGCAACTGGGCCCGTGAGCCACAACTACTGAGCCTGTGCATCGGGAACCTGTGCTCCGCAACAAGAGAGGTCGCGATAGTGAGAGGCCCGCGCACCGCGATGAAGAGTGGCCCCCACTTGCCACAACTAGAGAAAGTCCTTGCACAGAAACGAAGACCCAACACAGCCATAAATAAATAAATAAAGCAAACTGTCAACAAGTAAAAATAAACACTATAAAAATAAATAAATAAATAAATAACGTCCCCAAAAAGAAAGTACCAAACTGAGATAGTTTCATTGGTGAAGGCTTCCAAACATTTTTTGAAATAATATCTATTCTTTACAGTCTCTTCCAGAAAATAGAAGCAGAGAGGACACTTCTGATCTGTGTTTTCTTAGACTTGGTATTTATCTATTTGTCATCCATTAGTCATAGGCAAAGTTATTTACAATGCAGGGGACACGGGTTCGAGCCCTGGTCTGGGAAGATCCCACATGCCGCCGAGCAACTGGGCCCATGAGCCACAACTACTGAGCCTGTGCATCGGGAACCTGTGCTCCGCAACAAGAGAGGTCGCGATAGTGAGAGGCCCGCGCACCGCGATGAAGAGTGGCCCCCACTTGCCACAACTAGAGAAAGTCCTTGCACAGAAACGAAGACCCAACACAGCCATAAATAAATAAATAAAGCAAACTGTCAACAAGTAAAAATAAACACTATAAAAATAAATAAATAAATAAATAACGTCCCCAAAAAGAAAGTACCAAACTGAGATAGTTTCATTGGTGAAGGCTTCCAAACATTTTTTGAAATAATATCTATTCTTTACAGTCTCTTCCAGAAAATAGAAGCAGAGAGGACACTTCTGATCTGTGTTTTCTTAGACTTGGTATTTATCTATTTGTCATCCATTAGTCATAGGCAAAGTTATTTACATCTCCCCTTCAATCCAGAGCCCTTACCATTTATCTAACTCTCACAAATAAAGACAATATTTCTCCTGCCCTAAATCAATCCAGGGTCAAGTACCGGACACCTAGGAACAGCCCTGATGTCCCAAAGCCCACCAGAAGTATTCAAACTAGCCAGTCCTAAGCTGTTTCCCTTACCTGCCTTGGCTTTTCCATGGAAAACACAATAAAGGCTCTGCCCCAGACTTTCTTGCTCCCTCTGCCTCCTGACCAACCTTGGTGCTTCCTCACATGCCCCTGCCTGCAGTGGCATGCCCTTCTTCTCTTACGAAATGGAAGTAATAAATTATTCTTTCAAAAGTGGTTATCTTTGTGTCTGTCACCTTACCATACCTGGTTAAAACAAATCCTGAGAACACATTTTAGAACAACTTCCTAACTCATTGAATGACGCCAGGCTTACCCTATCACCAAAATCAGATAAAGATATTATAGGAAAGGACAACTACAGATCAATATCTCTCATGAACATATATGCAATAATCCTCATCAAAACATTAGCAAATCTTGGGCTTCCCTGGTGGCACAGTGGTTGAGAGTCCGCCTGCCGATGCAGGGGACACGGGTTCGTGTCCTGGTCCAGGAAGATCCCACATGCTGCAGAGCGGCTGGGCCCGTGAGCTATGGCCGCTGAGCCTGAGCGTCCGGAGCCTGTGCTCCGCAACGGAAGAGGCCACAACAGTGAAAGGCCCGCGTATGGCCAAAAAAAAAAAAAATTAGAAAATCCAATCAAACAATCCTTAAAAAGAATTATACGCCGTGACTAAGTGGGATTTATTCCAGGTATGCAAGGCTGATTCAACATTCAAAATCAATTAATGTAATCTAACATATCAACAAGATAAAGAAGAAAAATCTTATGATCATATTGATGGGTGCAGAAAGTGCATTTGACAAAATCCAACAACGATTCATAATAAATGAACACCCAATCAGCAAACTAGGATTAGAGGGGAGCTTCCTCAAGTTGATAAAGAATATCTACAAAAACCTTACAGCTAACATCATACATAATGGTGAAAAACTAGATGCTTTCCCCCTAAAATCAAAAACAAGGAAAAGATATCTGCTCTCATCAATCTTATTGAACAGAATACTGGAGGTCGTAGCTGTTGCAATAAAATAAGGACAAGAGGGGGAAGGGTATATGAACTGGGAAGGAAAAGACAAAACTATCTTCGCTTACAAATGACGTGAATGTTTAGGTGCCTAAAGAATCAATAACAACAAAAAATTCCTGGAACTAATAAGCATTATAGTAAGGTTTCAGGATAAAAGGTAAATATACAAAAGTCTATTACTTTCCTACATACTACCACGAACCATTGGAATTTGAAATTAAAAACACAATACTATTTACATTAGCAGCCCCAAAAGATAAATATTAATACTTAGGAATATGTCTAACAAAATATGCACAGTATCCATTTGAGGAAAACTATAAAACTCTAATTAAAGAAATCAAAGAAGATCTGAATAAATGGAGAGAGATGTTCATGGATAACATTTAATATTGTTAAAGTGTCAATTCTTCCCAAATTGATCTGTAGATTCGAGGCAATCCTAATCAAAATCCTAGCAAGTTGTTTTGTGGATATCTACAAGCTGATTCAGAAGTTTATACGGAAAGGCAAAAGGCTCAGCATAGTCAACACAATACTAAGGAGGAAAAAGAAAGTCAGAGGACTGACACTATCCGACTTCGAGACTTACTGTAAAGCTTCAATTATCAAGGCAGTGTGTGGTATTGGCAAAAGAACAGGCAAACAGATCAATGGAACAGAACTGAGAACCCAGAAATAAACCCTCACAAATATAGTCATCTGACAAAGGAGCAAAGCAGTTCAGTGGAGAAAAGACAGTCTTTTCAACAAATGGTTACTAGAATTAATAGACATGCATATATAAAAATAATAATAATCTAGACACAGACCTTTCACAAAAATTAACTCAAAATGTATAATAGATCCAAAGGTAAAATGCAAAACGATAAAACTTCTAGAAAATAACGTAGGAGAAAACCTAGATGATCTTGGAAACAGTGATGACTTTCTAGATACAACACCAAAAGCACAACACATGAAAGGAATAAAATGATAAGTTGGACTTCATTAATGTTAAAATATTCTGCTCTGTGAAAGGCACTGTCAAGAGAATGAAAGATAAGCCACAGACTAGAAGAATATATTTGTAAAACACATATCTAATAAAGGACTTGTATTCAAATATACCAAAAATTTTTGAAAATCAACAGTAAGAAAAGAAACAACCTATTAGAAATTGGGCAAAAGAGCTAAACATACCGCATCAAAGAAGGTATACAGATGGCAAATAAATATATGAAAAGATGTTGAACATCATATGTCATTAGGGAACTTCAAATTTAAACAACACTGAGAGAGCATCACACATGTATGAGAATGGCTAAAAAAAAATTTAAATAAGAAATAAACCTGACAGGGCTTCCCTGGTGGCGCAGTGGTTGAGAGTCCGCCTGCCGATGCAGGGGACACGGGTTCGTGCCCTGGTCCGGGAAGATCCCACATGCCGTGGAGTGGCTGGGCCCGTGAGCCATGGCCACTGAGCCTGCGCGTCCGGAGCCTGTGCTCCGCAACGGGAGAGGCCACAACAGTGAGAGGCCCGCATACCGCAAAAAAAAATAAAAATAAATAAAAATAAAAGAAATAAACCTGACAATATCAAATGCTGGTGAGGATATGGAGCAACAGGAACTCTCACTGATTGCTGGTAAGAATGCAAAATGGTGCAGCCACATTGGAAAGCAGTTTGGCAGTTACTTATAAAACTAAATATAGTCTTACCAGGGAATTCAGCAATCACAGTCCTAGGTATTCACTCAGTTGAGCTGAGAACTTCTCTGTAGGCAAAAAGCTGCACATAAATGTTTATGGCAGTTTTATTTATAATTGCCAAAAACTTGGAAGCAATCAATGGAATATTATTAAGTGATAAAAAGAAATGAGCTATCAAGTCATGGAGGAATCTGAAATGCATATTACTAAATGAAAGAAGCCAATCTGAAAAGGCTGTATGATTCCAACTATCTGACATTCTGGAAAAGGCAAAACTGTTAGAGGTGGTAAAAAGGTCAGTGGTTGCTGGGGGCTGGGAGATAGGAGATGAAAAGGTTAAGCACCGGAGTTTTTAGGGTGGTGAAACTATTCTATATGATGCTTTAAGGGTAGATACAAGACATTATGTATTTATCGAAACCCATAGAACTATAGACACAAAGAGCAAACCTTAATGTAAACTAGAGACTTTAGCTAATAATAATGTATCAAAAATATTGGCTCTTTAATTGTAGCAAATGCATCACACTAATACAAGATGTTAGTAATAGGAGAAACTGTGTAGGAAGTTGGTCTTGTGGGAACTCTCTTTACTATCTGCTCACTTTTTTCTGTAAATATAAAACTGTTCTAAAATGATCTATTAATTTTATTTTTTTTAAATATTCATTTATTTATTTGGCTGGGCCGGGTCTTAGTTGCGGCACGCGAGATCTTCGTTGCCGGTGTTGCAGCATGCAGGATCTTTAGTTGCGGCATGTGGGCTCTTAGTTGTGGCATGCAGGATCTAGTTCCCTGACCAGGAATCAAACCTGGGCCCCCTGCATTGGGAGTGTGGAGTCTTAACCGCTGGACCACCAGGGAAGACCCTAATTTAAAAAAATATATGAAGCTTTTATTGATAGATAGCATTGCAATATAAGTGAGCACAAATGTTTTTGCCTGTGATTTCCTGCTACCCCATGATCCTCCCTATCTGGGCAGCTAGAACAAGAGCCTCCCCTTTCCACTGGTTAATGGCAGGGCTATTATAGAGGAATGAAGAAGAAAAGAGTCTGAGTCTTGGCTTTAAGCTTTCAAAACTCCAAAGATGATTTAGAAGACTATTCTATCCATTAGGTAAGGTTTTCCCATGAAAGAGGAGGGAAGAAATGTGCTGGAGTGAGAGAGAAGAGCTGAAGGGGAAGCAGGAGGGTGAAAAAGACCTGAGAAGCTCCACATCTCCATCCAGATAGCTTTAACAAAACATCATAGACTGAGTGGCTTGAACAACAAACACTATTTCTCATGCTTCTAGAAGCTGGGAAGTCCAAAATCAAGGTGCTGGCAGATTCCATGTCTGAGAGGGCCCTCTTCCTGGATTGCAGTTGGTAGTCTTCTCCTTATGTCCTCACATGGCCTCTTGGTGTGTGCACGAGAGGGAAAGATCTCATGTCTCCTTCTCTTTTATAAGGACACTAATCCCATCATGAGGGCCCCACCCTCATGACCTCATCAAACTCTAATTACCTCCCAACGACCCACATCCAAATACCATCACATGGGAGTTAGGGATTCAACATATGAATTTGAGGGGTACACAAGCGTTCATTCTATAGTAGTCCCCCAAGCTACAGGAGAGGCCAAGAAGAGGGAATAGTGAGAGAAACCCAGAAAGGCATGGGTGATGGTCCAGGGGCAAAGAGGCCTACCCTTCCCTTCCTGGGGAGGGAGGGAATCTGGGGCTCCCTCGTGGGAAGGGGGAAGAGGCCCAAGACAGCCTCCGGACCCTGACTTCCCAGGCTGGAGCCTGAGGAAGCATGGCCAAATTTCTCCCTCGCAGGAGCTGTGAAAAATCCAGAACTGTGGGGACCCTCAGTCAGGAGAAGCAATGACACAGCAGTGACCTTGATGGACCAGAAGGACAGTGTCCACCACAGTGGACACCAGCCTGACAGACAACAGCAAGGATGGACTCCCTGCTCATCCCAAATCCCCACCTGATGCTGTGATCCCCTCCACGTTCCTCAAAAAATCAGACTAACAATTAATCGAGGAAACTCTGACTGAAAAATAGAAGTTAGGTTGAGTTCTTTAAGTACAGAAAATTACATGTCTTACGCACCTGAGTTTGTGGGTTAGGATTCACTCACAAAAAGACTCGATAAACCTTCCTTGCTTCAGCCTCCAGGGTAAAGACGCTCTCTCTCATTTACGGCTCTTTTAGCACTCTTTTCTCATCAAAGGCATCCATCATAACTTTCAAAGAATGCCTTAAAGAAGAAAAAAATCATTTTTTCAAACACAGCATGCTTTCTCCCTTAAGACAGGGTATGTAGCAACACATTCAGAGGTGCATGTTAAACCAGCATCTGAAATGCCTTCCTGGATAACACAGTCTACCCAGGAGCAGCAGTTCTTCCAAATGACATTTCTGATACGCAAATAGAGTGGAGAAGAAAAATTGGTTAAATATTTTTGCTGCCTTTGGTAACAAGGATCATCTGAACAGATTGCTACCATACGCAGAAGCTTCTGTGTGGACAGCTCTACCTACCCCCCATCCCACCAGATCCCATGCCCATTCCAAACCTCCCTTTCACACCTGGTACTTGAAATGTGACTTAATTATCTTTTCTTACCCTGTATACAGCTCTGATTGGATGATTATATAATAATTGTATATACTTACATATCATTATGTGTATAGATAATGATTATATATTATCTGTATATGTGTGTAATAATTATGTTTACTGTCTTTTTAGAGGATGGAAAGACATAGAAACATGAGATACAGGGCTAAAGCCTTTAATGTAATGGAGAATGGTTAACTTTTATTGGGTGATTACTATGTACTAGGTTTTCCATTTATTAACCCTTTTAGTCCTCACAATCCTATGAGAGAGGTGCCATTATCGTCCCAATTTTTTAAGTTAAGGACCATGAGGCACAGAGAGGTTAAGCAATGTGTTAAGCAAGGCCACACACACAGGAATCCAACACCAGAGGCCGTGCTGGTAAGGACTGTGGTTTACTGCCTCCCATCATGTGAGTCTCATTTAATGACCTTTACATACATTATTTACTCTTACTGTAGTACTACGAGTTAGACGTCATCCCCAATTTTCTAATGAGAAAACTGTGACCCAGAAAGGTTAAGTGATTTTCCCCACAAGACACCCAAATATTAAGTGGTAGAGGTGGAATTCCATTCTCAGAGAATTTTCCATCACACCAGTAGGATGCAAGGTCAGTGAGGGCAGAGATTTTTCACTTTTGCTCATTGCTGTTTCCCCAGCACTGAGAACATTGACTAGCACACAGCAGGTACTCAATATATATGTGTTAAATAAATGAAGGCTTCCCCTGCTACAAATGCCTAGGTAAGCAACAATTATTGTCAGGAGGTTAGAATCACGTATCCATGCAGATAGCCTTGATTTCATTGTGCAAGATTTGGGGATCTCCCAGCTGTTTGCAACTCAGATTCTTCAATTTACATATGAGGGGAAAGTTATATGATATACATCTACTCATCTAACCTTCATCTTTTTCCAGAAAAGGTTTAAGGAAGTTTACAGGCTTATAACCAAAGAGAGATGAAAACTGAGGCAAAAATATGATGGAGACAAAGTAAAGCCAAGAATGGGGCTCAATAATTCGGAGCTTAAGGAACTCAGTGCTTGCAAGGTGGGCCTTATATTATGCTCCAGGCTTCCTAGCAGCCTGTGCGAAAGGAATATCTGATTAGTTACACAATCCACAGTGTCTGTGAGATGAAGGCAAACTCCTGGATCCGAAGAAGTATAACTGTTCTTAGTCCTAAAATCAGAAAAACCTCTATATTGGAATTTCTCATGAAGGTGACTTGTGTGCGTTTTATTAGAAACTCAAAAAGTGAAACCAGAGGAGGAAGGTCCCAGGGTAAGAATTTAACTGAGACTTTACATAGTGTAACAGAGCTTATAGCTCAGTGCACTGGATTACATGCTAAGAAACAAGTCCCTACGCATTGGCAGAGTGATATGCCATTGTGTGATAGACCTTACAGTTTTCTAGTTTACTTAGCTGAGGACACACCAGTAAGCCTGCATAGAAGGGATGTTCCTAGTGGAACTCCACTGGCCCCTCTCAGATCCATGGGGATGCACTGGTGACTATTCCCTTAGCTGCACTAAGACATGACCAACATTAATTCTCTTCAGTTGTTTAGTTACTCCAATCCTTCAGTTAAGTCTCTTCTAGACATATGGAATTACAAAGTGATCATGGTGGTGATGGTGGTGGTGGTGATTGTGGTGATGGTGGGGTTGGTGTTGGTGTTGGTAGTGATATTGGTAATAGTAATGGTGTTGGTGGGGGTAGTGCTGGTGATAGCGATGGTGGTGATGCAGGTAATGGCAGGGGTGGTGGTGATGCTAGGGGTGATGGTGGAGATGATGGCGATGGTGATGGTGGTTTGGAGAATACAGGGAATGGGCAGTAAAGCTAAAGCAAATGTAGCCTGCTGCCACATTTCGACAAAGTTGGAAGAAACCACAAAGGAGACTAATCCTAGGATTTCTGGGCACTGACCAGCAGCCGCAGGAGAAGCACAAAGGTGACCTACCTCTTTTGCAAGGCAGTACCTTCTGGAAGGGCCAGGATTCCCCTCAGAAAATAGCTTTACATTCCTGTAAGTGCACAGGCAAAAGAGACCTCAAAGTTCTACTCTAAATGACCTGGACAGGGACTTCCCCGGTGGTCCAGTGGTTAAGACTTCACCTTCCGGGCAGAAGACCTAAATAGACATTTCTCCAAAGAAGATATACAGACTGCCAACAAACACATGAAAGAATGCTCAACATCATTAATCATTAGAGAAATGCAAATCAAAACTACAATGAGATATCATCTCACACCAGTCAGAATGGCCATAATCAAAAAATCTAGAAATCTAGGAGAGGGTGTGGAGAAAAGGGAACCCTCTTGCACTGCTGGTGGGAATGTGAATTGGTACAGCCACTATGGAGAACAGTATGGAGGTTCCTTTAAAAACTACAAATAGAACACATCAGGGAGCTAAGATCCCACATGCCTCCCAGCCAAAATACCAAAACATGAAACAGAAGCAATATTGTAACAAATTCAATAAAGACTTTAAAAATTTTTTAAATTAAATAAATGACCTGGCCAAAATGGTTTTCTTCAAAAATGTATGAAGGAAGCTGAAATCTGACTCCTGACTTGGCCAAAATAAACACTCATTCAGTCACGCAGAAAACCATTGCCCAGCTTTGAGCAATGCTGCCTCCTCGTGCCCCTCTCCACCCATGAGGTGTTCGCAAAACTGCACGATGGCATGGAAGGGTGACTTGATTGTTTAGGTCAGGGGTAGGCAACCTTTTCCCATCAAGGGACAGACAGCAGATAGGCTCTGCAGGCCATATGATCTCTGTCGCAACTACTCACCTCTACTGCTATAGGGCAAAAGCAGCCACAGACAATACGTAAAGAAACAAGTGTGGCTATGTTCCCATAAAACGGTATTTACGAAAGCTGATATTTAAATTAAGTATAGGGCTTCCCTGGTGGCACAGTGGTTGAGGGTCTGCCTGCCGATGCAGGGGAAACGGGTTCGTGCCCCAGTACGGGAGGATCCCACATGCCGCAGAGCGGCTGGGCCCGTGAGCCATGGCCTCTGAGCCTGCGCGTCCGGAGCCTGTGCTCCACAACGGGAGAGGCCGCAACAGTGAGAGGCCCGCGTACTGCAAAAAAAAAAAAAAAAAAAAAAAAAAAAATTACTTATAATTTTCGCAAGTCCTGCAATATTATTCTTCCTTTGATGTTTTTCAACCCTTTAAAAATGTAAAAACCATTCTAGCCTTGCAGGTCCTATAAAAACAGGCAACAGACTGGATTTGGCCAGCAAGCCATAGTATGCCAATCCCTGGATTAGAACGCCAGTTTCTAAACCAGTCAAGAGCTGGGGAACTTCTACCGGAAATCACAGATTGAGTTTTAGATTCATTGAACTGTGGGACCTTCTTTCTGATGACAGTTCTGCCAGCTGGGACCCCTTCTATCTATTTCAGTGTGACAGAGCCATCGCTTCATCTGTGACAGAAAGCTGGTCTTTCTGTCCTCTGCAGCAGAGGCTGAGCTTCCATTCCAAAGCTGGCCCAGATCATTAGGAAGAATGTTATAAAGAAGGGAAAAGAGGGAGGGTAGAAAACAGTTCCCAGGCCACCCCACCCCCCGGAGGTTCTAACTGCTTTGCTTCTATTGCTGCTGGCTGTCCTGGTGGTGCTACTTTTTTTCTTTCTTTTTTTTTTTTTTTTTTTTTTTACTCATGGGCTTAGTTGCTCCGCGGCATGTGGGATCTTCCCAGAACAGGGCTTGAACCCGTGCGCCCTGCATTAGCAGGCAGACTCTCAACCACTGCACCACCAGGGGCTTCCCAGCTTTGAGCAATGCTGGGGCTTCCCACTACTTTGTGGGCAGAAGAAGGAACCAAGTTCTAACTTCTGAGGGGGCAGACCTGGGGAAGGCACTGGTCTACAGGATAGGCGTGGAAGCCACAAAAACACCAGCCCCTAGCCTTGATTTTTCATTCTTTCTCTAATGCCTGTTATCATATTCTTAACAAGTGTCATGTCAACGTATAACATTAAAGGGATTTCCCTGGTGGTCCAGTGGCTAAGACTCTGCACTCCCAATGCAGGGGACATGGATTCGACCCCTGGTCAGGGAGCTAGATCCCATATGCTGCAACGAAGAATTAGCATGCCACAACTGAAAATCCCACGTGCCACCACTAAGACCTGGAGCAGCCAAATAAATAAATTTTTTTTTTAAAAAAAACATATAACATTAAAAATATAACAAAAAGTCACCACCATTGGTGGGGAGCACCCTAGCTAGAGCCTTAGCTTTGCTTCTGTAGTTCCTGCCGCAGAGTCAAAGGCAGTAGAAATATCAACAAAAGCTTTAAATTGGGTGGTGGTTCCAATTTCAAGGTCTAGAGTCAGATAGGCCTGCTAGTTACTAGCTCTGAGATCTCAGTCAAGTTACTTGAAACTGCAGTCTGTACTCCACTGCCATGGCTACTGAGAATAGTCCCTACTTGTCCACCATCTTTGGGTCAGTCCTTCCAGATTTTTCTACCTGGGGGAAGCTCTGCATTGGCTGAGCCTGTCACATGGCAGCACCCCAGTTGCCGGGGGCAAAGCATCTGGCCACCTTTCAGCTTCTACCTTGCTTCCTATCAAAGTATGTACATTGGGAGATGCTCCCCAAATAGGAAGGAATACAACTAAAAATGACACTTCACTGAATTAATTACATTGTAGAATTATTGTAGAATAATACTTAAGGACATAGAAAAAATGCCATTTATTGGTAGGTCAAATTTTAAAAGATTACAAAGTGAATGTATACAGTATGATTTTATATATATGTATATATACGTTAATGGAAAAATTAAGACCAAAAAGTTAAAAGTGGGTACCTCCAGTAGGATGATAGGATTATGGGTGGCTTTTATTTTTTCATTTGTGGTTTTCTATATATCCCACCAGGGAATACCCACTAAGCTGGCTATAATCAAAAAGCAGATAATAACAAGTGTTGACAAGGATGTGTAATGGTGCAGTCACTTTAGAAAATAGTCTAGCAGTTCCTCAAAAGGTTAAATATACAGTGACCATAATACCCAGCAACCCCACCCCCAGGTATATTCCCTAGAGAAAAAAGAAATATATGTCCACATATAAACTCATACACAATGAATGGATAAACAAAATGTGGCATACACATACAATGGAATATTATTCAGCCTTAAAAAGGAATGAAGTTCTGATACATGCTACAACATGAGCGAAGCTTGAAGACGTTATGCTAAATAAAATGTCAGTCACCAAAGAATAAATATTGTATGATTCTATTTATATGAGGTACTAAGAATAGGCAAATTCACAGAGACAGAAAGTAGAATGATGGTTGCCAAGGGCTGGGGGGAGGGAAGAATGAGGAGTTATTCTTTAATGGGTAGAGTTTCAATTGGGGAAGATAAAAAAAGTTCTGGACGTAGGTAGTGATAGTGGTTGTACAACAGTGTGAAAGTACTTCATGCTCCTAAACTGTACACTTAGAAATTACTAAAATGGCAAATTTTATGTTTATGTCTATTTTACCATAATTTTTAAAATAATTACCAAAAGTTTTAAAAAGAAGTGGAAATGAAACAAATATAGTTCTATAAATGTAAGCAAATTATTTTATACACTTAATAAAGTATTCTACAATAATTTTGTAATGATTAATATGGTAACATTTTTTTTTTTGGCCGGGCAGCTTATGGGATCTTAGTTCCCTGACCAGGGATTGAACCCGGGCCTTCAGCAGTGAAAGCACAGAGTCCTAACCAGTGGACCACCAGGGAATTCCCTGGTAAATTTTATATTACTCATATTTTACCACAATAAAAAAATGTGTACATGAATATTCACAGTAGTCAAAAAGTAGAAACAGGGACTTCCCTGGTAGTTAAGAATCTGCCTGCTAATGCAGGGGACATGGGTTCAATTCCTGATCTGGGAAGATCCCACATGCCGCAGAGCAACTAAGCCCGTGTGCCACAACTACTGAAGCCTGCGCGCTCTAGGGCCCACGTGCCACAACTACTGAGCCCACATGCTGCAACTACTGAAGCCCATGCGCCTAGAGCCTGTGCTCCGCAATAAGAGAAGCCACTGCAATGAGAAGCCCGCGCACCACAACAAAGAGTAGCCCCTGCTTGCCGCAACTAGAGAAAGCCCGTGTGCAGAAACGAAGACCCCACTGCAGCCAAAAATAAAATTATTTTTTAAAAAAGTAGAAACAAACCAAATGTCCATCAACTGATGAATAGATAAAATGTAATATATCTGTACAATGAACTGTTATTTAGCAATAAAAAGGAACAGAGTACTGATACATGCTAAAACATTGGTGAACCTTGAAGACATTATGCTAAGTGAAAGGATGGACACAAAGGCTACATATGGCATAATTCCATTTATATGAAATGATAGAATACACAAATCCATAGAAAATGAAAGCGGTGCCTGGGGTTGGGGAACATTTCTCCTGGCGAGTAAATGTGTAGTTGCTACTGGCTGGGTTTCTTCTGGGGATAGTGAAAATGTTCTGATTGTAGTGGTGGTTGTACAACTCTGTGAATGTATTAAAAGCCACGAGTTGTACAATCTAAATGGGTGAATTGGAGCATATGTGAAGTCTGTCTCAACACAACTGTTACCAAAAGCAGTTAATGGGGGGAAAGCAATCTATAAAGGCATAAGCAATTTTAAATTTTAAATGCTAGATGGTAGAGACACAGATTAAATAGTAAAAACAACCAAAACAAATGTTAAAACTATTCAAATCCAGGGCTGACCTCTCCTTGAGACGCCATATTCCTCAAACAGTCTTTGGTTCCACAGGGCCTGGGGGTCCTGTCTGGTACAAGGTTGCTATGGTCTGAATGTTTGTGTCCCCCCCAAATTCCTATGTTGAAATCCTAACCCCCAAGGTGATGGTATTAGCAGGTGGGGGCGTTTGGGAGGTCATTGGGTTATGAGGGTGGCGCCTTCATGAATGGGATTAGTGCCTTATAAAAGAAACCCCACAGAGCGCCCTAACCCCTTCCTTGGTGTCAGGACACTGAGAGAAGACAGCCGTCTATGAACCAGGAAGCAGGCCCTCAATAGACACTGAATCTGCTGGCTCCGGGAACTTGTACTTCGCAGCCTCCAGAATGGTGAGAGACAAGTTTTTGTGGTTTATAAGCTACCCAGTCTGTGGTAGTTTGTTCTAGCAGCCTGTGAGGACCAAGCCAAAGATGGAGTGTCATGCAACCATCCTAAGGCAGTTCCAGACTGAAGGCTTCCTGCTGAGGGGTTCCTGAGAAAGCCGGCAGAAATACAGCTGCTTTCCTAGGGCAGAGCATGTGCTCAGGAGGCCTACGCTGGATTGGGACACTCGTAATGTTTCAAAGATGCATGAAATTTCATATCAAAGTCTCATGTGCCTCTACGCCTCAAAAAAAAAAAAAAAATCCCACGTACCTATATGGGCTGGACCAGGGTAGCAGCTGCCTCGTGTATAAGGCACGGATCTCACGGCTTCTACAGCACCCCACTCCTACCTGACTCCTGGTAGGTACTCACACTTGCTTTACCTGCCTGGTCCCTAAGGTACACCCCAACCCCCTGCTTAAGGTTTCTAAGGGCAATGAGGGAGTCAGCTCATCAACTCACCTCTTTGGTTTGAGGGGGTAGGGGGATCACCCTGGGGCTGTTTTTTGCCTTTAAAAAATGTTCTGCAATTCTTGGCTAAATTTAAAATGTGAATCAGAAAAGAAAAGGCTTGGTGGCGAGAGAGGCAAGGGACAAAATCCCTCCCTGGGGGGAAAACAAGTCTAGATTTAGAAATTACCAGGAGCTGGGCTCCTTGAGCCACCTTGGCCTTGAACGTCCTACAAAAGAAGGACATCAGTGAGGATTTAAGAGGTACTTGAGACCCCGCTCTTGTGGTGGCCTTTACAGTTTGGTTTCAGTTTTCAGCACGTGGCTTTAAAGGGGACTTTCCCTATCAGTGCAGGAAGCGTTGACAACAGGAACAGCCCCAGAGCAAGAAGCAAACTGAGCTGAATTCAGCTACAACTGGTGAGCAATAAGCTTGAGATGCTGGATTGTCACACAGCTGCCAGCAGCTGGAACCAGCCAGGGGCCCGTCAGATCGGAGACTTGGGACCTGACACAGACCAAACCCTGAGGCTTGTGAAAGCACAGAGCCTTTCTTAGGAGGTGGAAAAGGAAATGAAAGCCAACATTAGGTTGAGCAGTTACTGGCAACACTGAAAGTTCAGGCCAAGTCCACGTGAAGAAAGATGCCCCAGGTGGCCTTTCTGATGCAGGATAAAGGGATCATCTCGATGAACCTCAGCCAGGGACACCGTCCCAGACACACAAATTACCATTCCCCTCCCTGTCCTCAGGTAAGGAGAGTAAGGAGAGGGGTGCCTTTAAAAAAAAAAAAAAAAAGGCAATACATTAACATTGTAAATGGTGATCTTATTTGCAAAGCAGAAATGGAGATGTGGAGAACAGATGAGGGGAACAAATGTAAGGATACCAAGAGGGAAGTGGGGAGTGGGATGAATTGGGAGATTGGGATTGACATATATACAATCTTGATACTATGTATAAAATAGATAACTAATGAGAACCTACTGTAGAGCACAGGGAACTCTACTCAGTGCTCTGTGGTGACCTAAATGGAAGGAAATCCAAAAAAGAGGGGATACACGTATACGCATAGCTGATTCATTTTGCTGTGTAGTAGAAACTAAAACAACATTGTAAAGCAACTATACTCCAATAAAAATTAATTTTAAAAAATTTTAATGGTGAGAAGTACACACTGAAGTTTCCCTCTCATCGTCTCTTGGACACCCAGTTCCTCTCCCCAGAAGAACTGTATGTTTCTTTTGTTTCCTTACAGAGCTAGTTTATACAGATACTCTCTCTCTCTCTCTCTCTCTCTCTCTCTCTCTCTCTCTCTCTCTCTCTCTCTCTCTCTCTCTCTCTCTCTCTCTCTCTCTCTCTCTCTCTCTCTCTCTCTCTCTCTCTCTCTCTCTCTCTCTATATATATATATATATATATAATTTTTTCTAAAAATGTCAGCATATTATAACACAGTTCAGACACTTGCTTGTCCACTTCTCAGTATATCATGGAGAATGTTCCAGATCAGCACATACAGAGCTTCCTCTTTGGTTTTACAGTTGCATAGAATTCCTTTGTGTGGTTGCACCATCTTTTTTATTAATGTTGAACATTAAGGTTATCTCCAGCCTTTGCTATTACCAACAGCGCTACAGTGAAAAACCTTGTACATATGTAATTTCTTGCATGTGCAAGGAAAGGTACATTCCTAAAAAGAGAAAATGCTAGAAAATTTTTGCGCGTTATTGCCAAATTTTCCTACATAAAATCCATGCCAATTTACCGCCCCCCCCCCCGCCATTTGCAATTCAGGGCATGTGCTCCAGGTAGGAATTGAGATGATTCAGCCCCAGAGGGAAAGGGCTGCTCCTTCCTTCCAGAGCTCTTCCTTTCTACCTGTATTATTCGTAGTCATCAAATTCAGACTGGTCATTTGGTCAGTCTCCCCAGCTCTGGCCTGTGAACCCGACAAGAGCTAAAAGTTGGGCCTTATCCACCTTTGTACCTCCAGTGTCTGGTCCAGAGCAGGTGATAAATAAATGTTTATTAGATGAGTGAACAAATTAATAAATTGGGCTCCTAGCTTCCATCTAGGAAAAAGAATTGGAAACTGTAGAATAAGGACTAAGCCTGTAATAACCGTAAGAGATTTCTTAACTCTCTGCAACTTTCCTGTGTTTGGGGGTTTTGTCTTCTCATCTGTATTTCCCTAGAGAGATTAACAGTTAAATATCAAAACTCTTCTATTTGCCTCTTGCTGAGTCATATCCTTTATAAGAAACTGGTGAATACAAGTAAAGTGTTTCTCTGAGTTCTATGAGCCATTCTAACAAACTACTGAACCTGAAGAGGGGGTTGTAGAAACCCCCGATGTATAGCTGGTTGGTTAGGAGTACAGGTGGGAACCTGGGCCTTGCTATTGGCATCTGAAGTAGAGGCATGCTGGTGGGACTGAGCCCTTAACTTGTGGGATCTGACACTAACTCCAGGTAGGTAGTGTCAGAACTGAATTGAATTGTTGGACACCCAGATGGTGTCTGGAGAGTTGGAGAACTAGTTGTTGTGAGGAAAACACCCACACATCGGATGTCAGAGTATCGTAAGTCAAAACAGTTCAGGCCTCCCCAGCTCCCAAGCCGGAAAACCTGGCATCATCTTAGGTGCCACCCTCCCACTGCCCACCCTTACCACTAGCCAATACCACCCTTATCAATACCTTGACAACTTATCCTGATTCAACCTCTCAATATCTCTCATCTCCCCTCTTCACCTTTCATTCATCGGTTTACTCATTCAGTCCGATATTTACTAATTACCTTTTCTGTGCCAAGTTTTATGCCAGGCATTGGAAACCAATGAGACCTGGCCCCTGACTTAGGGAAATCACACTCTAGTCATGACTTAGAAAGAAAAATACCATCATAGAGCAATGGAATTCACGCAGAGACAGAGAAACGCCCAGAACCTCATGAAGCCCAGAGCAGGGGTCCCTAGCCCAGCTGGGAGAGGTGGGGGATGGGATGGAGATGTCAGTAAACTTTTCCTGGTGGGATGATGCCTGCGTTTTAAAAGTTTAAAGACTGAAGGGGAACTGGCCATGCCAAGAGGAGGGAAGAGGACATACTAAGCGGAGTAGGCAGCCTTGAGAATGGCCCAGAGGTAAGGGCAGCATGGACAAGAGATCGTTAACGGCTCTCCCCTCCCATTCTCCACCACCAGAAATCTCTCTAAAGCTCAAATTTGACTTCCTGTCTCCCCTGCTTGCTGCCCTCTGCTAGTTCCCCTTCCTGATCTGTGGCTTCTCAGCCTCACCTCTGTTCATACATTTCTTAGGGTGCCCTGGACAGTATTTCCTGTCTCTGCACCTTCATCTCTGCTCTTCTCTCTGTCTGGAATTTCCTGCCCTGCCTTGATGGATTTGGCGAACTCCTATTCACACTTCAGGGTGACTCAGCTGTGACTCAGATGTGACTCTGGCACAAAGATCCCCTCCCACTCGCACTCACCTCTGTGGTGCACATATTCCAGGGCCGTGAACTTCACCTACTTACAAGTCTCCCTCCTGCTCCGGCTGTGCGGGTACAGACCTCCTCCACCCACTGGCACCAGGACTAGCCCGCAGCGGATCTTCAGCAAATGAGGAAATGAGGGCTACTGACCAGGTGAAAATGCAGCTGATGACCCAGAAAGCAGAAGCTGCTGAGACCCTTTAGAGCTAGAAGGGGCTTGATGTTGGGGGTTGGGGGATGCTGACTACAGAAGGCCTGAGCTGAGGCTTGATGCCTCTGTCTTCAGCTCTGCCTCAGACCCTGGCTCCAGACACAGCCTCAAGCCTCCCAACCAAGGCTCTGACCTGGCTTCTCAACCAACCTGCCTCCTCTTGTCCGTGGATCCGTGTAGACTCCCATTTATAACCGTGAGATGCCATGGCTTAAAGGCACTGTGTAATGGTGATTGTGTGGTTATTATGATCGCGAAGTTGTTCTATTTTATGTAGCATATAACTTTATGTACCTCGTGACTAAGACTAGTAAAATTCTCTGAATTCAAAAAATCCCAATTGAGTTTTATTTAATTACAAAAGCAAAGCTCTCTCATTTTGAATGTGCATACAGGTAGTAAAGTCAGGAAAAGAGCCCATCAGTCCCAGCCTCCCGCTTTCCCCATCCTAATCACGAGGTGTGACTACTGTTAACAGTTGGGTGTGTGTCCTTGAACGTGTATGCAATCTTGCTCCCTCCCCCGAAAAAAATATACCTGTATATATTTAAACGACTTGATGGAACCTCTGTCAAAACACCTAATTCTACTGGATTCTCTTTAATAGCCACATAGTAAGAAGTCATCATATCAGAGGTGAGCAAACCATGGCCTCCACACCAAAGATGGCCCAGCACCTAAATAAAGCTTTACCGCCACACAGCCGAGCCCATTCATTTACATATTGCCTGTGGCTGGGTTTGCGCTACAGTCACCGAGAGGAGCAGTTGCATCAGAGACTCTATGGCCCACAAAGCCTAAAACATTACTATCTGGTCCTTTACAGAAGAAGTGTGCCAGGAAATTCCCTGGCAGTCCAGTGGTTAGGGCTCTGCGCTGCCACCACAGGGAACACAGGTTTGATCCCTGGTCGGGGAACTAAGATCCCACAAGCCGTGAGGCTCGGCCAAGAAAAAAAGTGTGCCAACCCCTGAAATATATGGCTGTCCCATGCTTTATTTAATCTGTCCCCTATTAATCACATTTACATTGTTTTCATTTGTTCACCGTTACAAACAATTCCACCATGGGGATCAGTGAGCAAGAACATGACAGAATGTGAAATCAATGTGTTCACACGGAAAGACTTCCTTTAGGGACTTCCCTGGCGGTCCAGTGGTTAGGACTCCACGCTTCCACTGCAGGGGGCACAGGGTCGATCCCTGGTCAGGAAACTAAGATCACGCAAGCCATGAGACGCCCCCCCACCCCACCCCCGCCAATAAAAAGAGGTTTCCTTTAAAGGGGGGTCTTCAAGTTAATAGACCAAGTGGCTCATGAGGAGTTTCTGGGATTCTGAGCGATTGTTAAAGTAATTGAGATCTCGTTTTCATGAAAAAGAACCAGGACACCCACCAAAAAGCATCAAAGTACCTTCCAGGATCCAGGATTAGATGAAAATTCAGGGATGTAAGACAATGAAAAATAGATTCTAACAACCAGTGGCCTACTCTCTATGATGGCGGGACATAAAGGAGCCAAAAAATAAGGAAAGAGAAGGAAAGGAAAGGAAGAGAGTAGGCATGTGTGCTGGATACTCTGTATACAGACATGGTGTTCCAAATGTTAAATAACTGTTATGGAATTGGCATCAACCAGTCAGAACAGACGCAGACCTTAAACAGTTGGTATCGCTGAACCAGTGTGAGCCACTGAATATCGTACTGCCCATATTAACCTCAATTGAATCCCCATAGTATTATGCCACCTGACAGCCAAGAAAAGTAACTTTGAGGAAAAACATCAACCTGCACAAAATGTGTCTTCCTTCAAGGAAGCCTCAGGGATTATCCCCTCTGCTCTGACCGCCAATGATAACTGAAGAAGCAATTATCAGAACTTGTGCACAGTCTCAGACTGTACTGGGGAATATGGGTATGTATGTGTACAGTTAAAGTTATACATAGGTATTTACCCAAAGAAGATATACTAATGGCCAATAAATGTTTGAAAAGATGCTCAGGATCATTAGTAGTTAGAGAAGTACAAATCAAAGCCACAGTGAGGTACAGCTTCACACCCACTAGGATAGCTCTAGTAACAAGATGTACAATGACCAGTGTTGGCAAGAATGTGTGGACACTGGAACCCTAGTACGTTGATGGTAGGAATATTAAATGGTACAGACACTGTGGAAAACAGTTTGGTAGTTCCCCAAAAAGATAAACATGGAATTACCTACCATAAATGACCTAGAAACTCTACTCCTAGGTAGATACTCAAAAGAAATAAAAACGTGTTCACACAAAAACTTGTACACAAACGTTCATAGCAGCAGCATTGTTCAAATAGCCAAAAGGTGGAAATAACACAAATATCTATCAACTGACGAATGGGTAAACAAGATGTGGTATATCCACATAATCGAATATTATTCAGCCACAAAAAGAAACGAAGTCCTGATAAATGCTACAACATGGGTAAGCCTTGAAAACACTGTGTTAAGTGAAAGAACAGAAACAAAAGGCCACCTACCTGTTGTATGATTCCATTTCTATGAAATGTCTAGAATGGGCAAATCCAGGGACTGGAAGTAAATTACTTGTAGCCAGGGG
>NW_020173116.1:2113004-2128015 GCF_003031525.2 Neophocaena asiaeorientalis asiaeorientalis
TGGGGAGGAACCACTAATAGACTCAGGCTGATGAAATATTCTAGAATTAGATGGTGGAGATGGTTGCACAACCCTGTGACTATACTAAAAACTGCTAAGTTCACCCTTTAAAAGGGTGAATTTCATGATATGTGAATAGAATCCTTTTGACAGTTACACAACGTTATATCAATGAACTTCATTGCTAATTAACCTTAATGGTTCGTGCCACAGATCTCCCTGTACAAGAGAGAACATTTGCTTCATTTGCGTAATTTTGGCACATCCCACCTGAGCCCTCATTCCAGCTAATCCTGCTGGTTCCTTTTTGAAACCAAGCTCTGTGCTCAGCCCTGCTACTTAAGGGGTCTGATTCAGACTGTGTTCCTCCCCTAGGCCCTGTGGGCCCCATGCCACACTTCAGACCCAGCCTGCTGGCTTTCTTCCTGCATACCATGCCCTGCTCGGCCAGACTGCCACCCTGGTGGGGACAAGAGTTAGAGCCACTCCAGGATGGGAAATAGCCTCATTAAAGAAAGAGACAGAGAGAGAGATTGAGGGGGAAAGGGGAAGAGGGAGGGATGGAGGAAGGTCCCAGGTCACTGGAAGCCAAATCTTGCTCTTGACTCATTTATTTATTTGATTTGCTGGATATTTTCTTTTTTTATTTTCTTTCTCTTTCCTTCCCCTCTTGAACCCATTTATCCATCCTTTCTATTGGGTTGGCCAAAAAGTTCGTTCAGGTTTTTCCACAACGTCTTACTTTGTTCTTACAGACCAGGCACAGGATCGGGTCCTGAGGAAGCTGCATGTCTTCTCTTTCAGGTTTGTTCTTCCCTTTGGTGAAGCGTCTCCTCCTTCTGGATTACTCCCAGCTGACATCCTGGCTGACTTTTGCCAGCGGCCACGTGGCCTCAATGGTGGATGTCCTCGGTTCCGGGAGTCTGTCTGCAACACCTCAGCAGCTTCTGACAACTTGAAGTGCATTCCTTGTATCTTCCTATTTCAAGCCCCACGTTCACTGGAGTCCAGTTTCCTGCCTAAGAGACACCCCTCTTGCTCACAGTCTATTTACAAGAAGCCAGGGGGTGCTAGACACTCTCCAAGTCACCAGCTCCTTACACTTCTCTAGGTCTTTAGGGGAAGGACAATTAACAACCCTCAGTCTTCGTTCTGGTGGAGGGTCACTTGTAGCGAGGAAGAGGAGAGATGACTTCATAGGGGGATAGGACTGGATGAAAGGATCGTTGGCCACAAGTTAAGAGCAAAGCCAAAGGAAGACACGAAGACGGAGTCCTTGTTCATGAAAGGTCAAGATGAGTCCTACAAGCCAGATACATGGGGCACAGTTTGAGGCAACATGGCAGGGTTGAGGGGGTGTCCAACTACCTTTACAACAGGCTTTTTTTTTTAGCCGTGGCCACGCAGTTGGCAGGATCGTAGTTCCCCCACCAGGCGTTGAACCCGAGCCCTGGCAGTGAAAGCGTTGAGTCCTAACCACTGGACCTCCAGGGAACTCCCACAATAGGCTTATTATTTTTAACTGCTATATATGTCTTCCTCTTTGGGGGCCAAGTCTTGCCTAGTTTAATTACATGGTAATAACAACAACAGCGACAACAGTAGGTAACACTTATATAGGCTCACTCTGGGCCAGACACTACGGTTGGTGCTTTACATGAGTGAATAAACCTTACTGGGTGGGAGGAGCCACTGTTTGTGCTTCTAGACCAGTGGTCCCTGAGCTCTCCCCACGAGAGTTCTGAAGAATTGGTCTCAGTGGGAGGGTGGGCAGCCGTGGCACAGAGAGAGCACAGGGCGCTGGGTTCAAAAAAATCAAACGCAAACTCAGAACCCTAGTAGAGGAGCACCCGGGACAGTATCAGGAGCCAGGCTGCAGACCAGGATTAGAAAAGAAATCAGAGTGGGAGGTGGGTTCCCAAAAGGGGACGATGCTCAGCACCCCATGGAGGGGCTCGTTCTACACCACCTAATCCCAATAAAGCATGATAAATTTAATCCAGGTCTACGTCAAGAGTTCTTAGGGGGCTTCCCTGGTGGTTTAGTGGTTAAGATTCCGCGCTTCTGGGCTTCCCTGGTGGCGCAGTGGTTGAGAGTCCGCCTGCCGATGCAGGGGACACAGGTTCGTGCCCCGGTCCGGGAAGATCCCACATGCCGCAGAGCGGCTGGGCCCGTGAGCCGTGGCCACTGAGCCTGTGCGTCCGGAGCCTGTGCTCCGCAACGGGAGAGGCCACAACAGTGAGAGGCCCGCGTACCGCAAAAAAAAAAAAAAAAAAAAAAAAAAAAGAGATTCTGCGCTTCCACTGCAGGGGGCTCGGGTTCGATCCCTGGTCAGGGAAGTTCTGCATGCCAAGAGGGGTGGCCAAAAAAAAAGAGTTCTTCAGGCTGCACGTGGAGTAAGATTGGGGGCTAGAGGTATGGGGATGAGGCCCAGATCTGGACGTGGAGCAGGGAAGAGGCCGGTATGGATTTCCAAACCTGGTTTTCCCATGAGCTCTGATAGGGCACCGTCTGGGGGAACAAGGGCAGGAGCCAATGCTCTGGGTGGTGCTCAGAGTCAAAGATCCAGTCCACAGGGAGGACACGGAAGAGATCAAGACAGAACAGTAGGAACCCAGGGATGGGGATCATGGACAGGGCAAGAAGTGATTTCAGAAACACGTAGGTTCATTGGGCGTCCCTGAGCCAGAGACTCCTGGGGCCATATTATAAAGAAAAGGCATGGGACACAGCAACACAGGAGCTCAGGAACAGCCCAGGGCTAACAGAGCTGAGTCTCTTTGCAATGTGCTCCCTGGAATGCAGGTGGGCCCATGGGCTACATAACAGGGTGCTGAGAAAGACGGTCCAAAGTGTCCGTCTGAGGGGCTGGGCAGAAATAGACCAAATTTCAGGAGGCAAGACAAGGACGTTCAGAACGGAGAGAGGAGACAGTCCTGGAGAAACTCCCCCTTGCCCGTTGGATCAGGTCAAATGTGGTTTTATGCCCCCGGGAAGAGGGTACTGATGACAGCTCACCACATGCTGGTTCAGACAGAGACTGGGTCCTCACTCCTTTCTTGCTCAACCCCACCACACAGCCTTGGGAAGGACCGGCTCAAGAACTGGATTAGAGAAAGTAGCCGTGGGCCAGCCGTGAGGCAGCGTTTATTGAGTTCTTACTGTGGCCAAAAGCAGTGCTAAGCATGACTCTTTAGTTACAATTCATCTACCCAGACTTTCCATTCTTTTTCCTTCAATGAAGTTCTCCTTTTGATTATGTATCAGCCACAACCTCTACAAGAGCCTTTGTTTTAGGCAAAATGACAGGTATCTGTTAATGTTTAGGCAAATGTGTAGGCAAAATGACAGGTATCTAGGAGTGGGGCCCCTGTAAACACGTTATTCTTTGTTTAATTTTTTTTGTAGTTTTCAGTCACTGAGATCTGGCAGTTGTTTGTTACTGCAGCGTAATTTACCTTATCCTGATTGATCTAAGTGCATAGAGGAAGGAAATCAGGACAGCCTTCACAGAGAAGCTTGGGAAGATGAGGCCAATTGGAGCAGCAGAGAGCAGAGAAAGGGACACTCTAGAGGGTGATTGGGGTGTGGAATCACAGGGTTGCACAAGCCACTGACAGGCTCTGAGGTGGCTGTCATGCAGGACACAGAGAGGAAAGGAAGTAGGGTGAGACGAGGCTGCGGGGAAACATCGGGGCCAGATCGTGACAAATCTTAAAAATATACTAAGGAGTTACAGAAAATGAGGAACCAACAAAGGTTTCATTGAGTTAAACCCTAGTGGGATATATATTTTAGGAAAATGACTAGCTGCAGAGTAGAGAGAAAACAGAGTAGGAGGAGGACCAGAGGCTAGAAGACCAGTTAGGAGGCAACTACAAGTTGAGAGTAAAGTGATGAAGGCCTAAATCAGAGATTGACAAAGTTTTCCTGTAAAGGGCTAGACTGGAAATATTTTAAGCTTTGACTACCATGCAGCCTCTGTGACCACTACTCAACTCCTCCATGATAGCACAAAAGCAGCCAGAGATAATATGTAACAAATACACATGGCCATGTTCCAATAAAACTTTATTTACAAAAGAAGGAGGTAAGGGCCAGATTTGGCCCATGGGCTGCTGTTTGCCTAGCCTCGATCTAAAGTAATAATAGGACAGCTACCATTTTTTGAGACCTGCCATGTACCAGGCACTTTTCAGACATTGTTACTGATTCTCTCAACCTTGCAGGGAGGGATTATTGGCTCCATTTTACAGAGAAGGAAACTGAGGCTGAGAGCTGTTGGGTAATTTGCCCAGGGTCATACGGCTGGTATGTGGCAAAGTCAGGATTCAAAGTCAGGCCTGACTCTAGAGCCCAGGCTCTTAACCCATGCCACCCGGAGGCAGCCAAGAAGGAAGGGACGGGGGATATACAGGACTGTCAGTTCTCAGTGCCTGAGAGAATTCATTCGCTCACTCATTCATTCATTCATCCAACCTCCCTTCAACACGTATTTTGCTTTATGCTATTTGCGAAGTATTAGGGATTTGAAGATAAATGAGATGTGATTCCTGTCCTTGAGAAGCTCAGAGTCTAGCATTTAAACCTATAACTGGATGTGGGGATGAAGAAAGGGAAGTGTGATTTATTAATAAGATCAAGGAAGTAAAACAGTGAAATCGCTTTCATCCCCACCTGCTTCTTTCCTCTAAGCATCCAGAGAGCCCTCCAGTCCTTTGGGATCAGAGACACCCAATATTTTCACCTTCTAGCAGGAATATGTAGGTGATTTACCATGAAACTATTGAAGTTTAAGCTTCAGGGTCCCTTGCTTCCTAAAACAGGCCCTTCTAAGGCCCTGTGTCTAATTTTGTATTTCTTTCTTAGGAATCACCCCTCAGAATTGTGTAGGCCTCAGGCTCCCAAATCTGGATCTGCCCTTGAGTGAATGTTTCACAGAGCCAGGTCTGTGAAACACTGTTTTTAGGAAGTACCAGGGGCTAGGGATCCTGGTTTGGGCTCTCAGGGTTTCTCTCAGGGAAACTAAGAACATGGGCTTGCCCTCAAAGTCACAGCTGTGGCCAATTCAAAGTCGTTCCCCTTAACATCAGCTGGTTCTACTCCCTTTTCCTTTAAAATCAACCCTGGGGCTTCCTTGGTGGTGCAGTGGTTGAGAGTCCGCCTGCCGATGCAGGGGACACGGGTTCGTGCCCCGGTCCGGGAAGATCCCACATGCCGTGGAGCGGCTGGGCCCGTGAGCCATGGCTGCTGAGCCTGCGCGTCCGGAGCCTGTGCTCCGCAACAGGAGAGGCCACAGCAGTGAGAGGCCCGCGTACCGCAAAAAAAAAAAAAAAATCAACCCTGGGCCCAGTGGTTTCTGCTGACTCAACTCCTTGGAATTTAAGACACCCAGGAATTCAAAAATCTTCCCATCAACCTCTCAACAACCTCTCAGTGGGCCACTGGGGAAGCAAAGGGCACAGGCAATCCTAATGGTGCTGGGGGTGGGCCTGAGGCTGGGCAGGAACTGAGAACCACTGAAGGTAGGCTGCTGGCCATCACAGGGCTTCCCAGGCCGAGGACGTCTCTCCAGCTCATCCATAGGCCCAGAGGAAATCAAACTCTGCAGAGCTGGCTGTTTTACGCTCATCCGAGTCACACATGACTCAAAGCTAGAATGTTGTTTGTGTGAAAACAGGAGGCCTAACTGGCAAAATAATGGGCTCTGGCCATTGCTCAGAGTCCTGTGCCTTGCCAGGCAAACCCACAAAGCATCCCAAATTACAGGCTGGGAATTGGGTGAGTGAGTGAGCACGACGCTGAGACTGCTGAAGGACAGGTACTATGCCTGTGTTGCCCACTGTCACATCTCCAGCAGCTGGTACGGCCCCTGACCCATGGGAGGTGCTCAATAAAGACTTGGATTAAAGAAAGTGGATTAGCTGTTCTTGGGAGATAAATCTGTTTCTCCTAAGATGAATTAGCCATCCTTTGGACAGTTCCCTCTAAATGAACAGCACTGACCAATGGTTTCAGAGCATCTTTGTCCTTGGACAGTGTGAGAGACGCACTATAGTTTCTAACCTTGTGGCCTCCCCTTTTTTGGATTCTGTGCAAGCCACACACAAGCCTTTTGTTATGACTCGTTACCTGCCAAGCAGTCACCTTATTAACAGTTACATTCCAGGGCTCTTTTCCAAAGCTTGTTTTAACTGCTTGGTGGGTGTTGGGGAGACAGGTGACATACTGAGAATCCCCACCGGCTGCAGGGACTGGCTCATCCATTTGGTGTGGGTTCCACTCACTTCACTTTCAAAGGGCCTCAGGTTCTGACTTTCCTTACAGCCACCAATCCTCCTTAAGTCCATTCTTCCCAGGATCTTCCTATGTGGGTTTGTAAGGGTTTTAGTTAGCATATGATTTTTTGGCATAGTTGAAGCAGGAAATGCTTTCATGAAGAATTCAGCGGCTTGTGGAGATAAACCATGATGTCAGAGGGACATCAGGACGCCTGGACTCATTTTGGACACACCATTCATTTCACAACTTAGCACCCGAAGCCCTCTGTGGTAGCCAAGTGCAGGGCTGTAAGCAAAGTTTGTAAATGAAGAGACACTCCCTCCCAAGGTCAGCAAGCTGGTAAAAGGGAATAGTTTAATTGCAATCACAGAGAATTGTAAAATGAACTGGGAGCGCTTAGTGGGGTGATCCTCCAGCTTTGCATGACCGGGATCCCTGTGGGTGTTCTTTCAAATGCAGATCCTTGGGCTCCACCCCTCAGAAACTCTGACCCAGTAAGTCCGAGGGGGCTGGGAAGGTTTTAACAAACAAGAGCTCCCCCCTCAACGCCCCCAAGAAGGTGATGCTACTGGAAGTGGCCCCAGCACACTTATTGAAGGGGTCAGGAAATTGTTCACAAGGGCAGGGGTCTACTGCTGACTTTTTTTTTTTTTTTGCACCGCAGCGCGCAGTTTGCAGGATCTCAGTTCCCCGAGCAGGAATTGAACCCGGGCGATGGCAGTGAAAGCAATGAAAGCGCCAAATCCAAACCACTAGACCACCAGGGAACTCCCTCTACTATTGATTTTTTTTTTTTTTTTTGGCGGTACGCAGGCCTCTCACTGCTGTGGCCTCTCCCGTTGCGGAGCACAGCCTCCGGACGCGCAGGCTCAGCGGCCATGGCTCACGGGCCTAGATGCTCCGCGGCATGTGGGATCTTCCCGGACCGGGGCACGAACCTGCGCCCCCTGCATCGGCAGGCGGACTCTCAACCCCTGCGCCACCAAGGAAGCCCTCTACTGCTGATTTTTAAAGGAGGAAGGAGTAGAAACTTACCAGGCACAGAGGCACAAAATGGCCTTACCTTCGACTTTGAGAAAATGAAGGCCAAGAGACACAGCTCTGCCTAACACAACTTTATTTCTTACGACTGTCAGCAGAGAATGAGTCCTATCGCCTGGTGAACGCTTACTTCACCTGGGCTCCTCTTGTCTCCTCCATCCTCCCCGCTGCCTTACTCAGGTACAGACACACACACACACACACACACACACACACACACACACACACACACACACGCCTTCCCCTAAGCCTCTAAACACACTGGAGTCTCCCCCATTCCTCAAATCATCAGAACCATCCCCTTTACTCTGGACCCCTCCACTTACCACCTTCTAGTTCCCATTTATTTCAATGAGAAGCTTCTTTAAACATAAAAGAAAGAAAAAAAAAAAAGAAACAAAAGGGATATGAAACTAGAGAAAATTTCAAAACTAAGGGGGAAAAGGCCCTTCACATCCACATCATAGACTCTCAAGACACTCTTATCAGAATGGCAATTCAATTAATTCCGTCACCAGAATGTAAATGGCTTGAGGATGAGGACGTGATTTTCTTTTTCATCCTTGTAAGCTCGGTGGACACAGAAGACTCCCAATAAACATGTATAAATTGAACAAATAACATAAATCCTTCATATTATCCATTCAGTCTTTATTTTATGTATTTGCTTTATTAGAAAACAAAAATGGCATCATGCTGTTTGTACATCATTTACAAAAGGATCATTGTATGTTTGAAGTCTGATTTTCTTATTGAAAAGATACCACAAATATATTTCTAGCTGCTTTGGGTTTGGATAAATAATTTATTTAGGTTGTCTTCAGTCTTAAGTATTAAAAAGAACATTGTGATAAACGTCCTTGTATCTAAAATCTTTACATGTATCAATCATGCTTTAAAGAGACCAAGTGAGTTGAAGTGAGTTTGCTATATCAAAGACTGGGCAAAACTCTATGGTTCTTTGAAATCCTGTCTTAGAATGGTTGTAACAATTCATATGAATTGTTATTAATAAAATGAACAAGATTTTAAAAAATCAGTGATGGGGGCTTCCCTGGTGGCGCAGTGGTTGAGAGTCTGCCTGCCGATGCAGGGGACACGGGTTCGTGCCCCGGGCCAGGAAGATCCCACATGCCGCGGAGCGGCTGGGCCCGTGAGCCATGGCCGCTGAGCCTGCGCGTCCGGAGCCTGTGCTCCGCAACGGGAGAGGCCACAACAGTGAGAGGCCCGCATACCGCAAAAAAAAAAAAAAAAAAAAAAAAATCAGTGATGGGACCTTATATTAGATAAAGTAGTCAGGAAAGGCTTCTCTGAGGAAATGACTTTAGGTTAAGGCTGCTACAGGAAGAATCAGGTACGGACACTCCAGGGGTAGGAAAGGAAACCACTCTGCAGCCAGAGCAACCCATCTAACACGGATTACATAGTGGGGGCAGAAGACAAGCTGAAGTAAGTAGAGGCAGACCCTACCAGGACTTTAGACCTTGGTAGGAATTTGAGTGATAGTCTGTAAGAGATGGGGAGCATTGAAGGTGAACCATCTGAAGGGCTCTAAGCAGTAGATATATGATCCATTTGTAACTCTGAACTGTAGCTCTAGGAAGGAAACACATCAAACTATAACGATGTTTACCTCTGGGTGGTAGGTTTATAAGTGATCTTTATTTATTTTCTTTATGTTTTTCTGTATTTGCCAAAATTTATCCAATGAGTATGTATTACTTTATAGTTTTAGAAATTTAGTCAAAAAAGGGGAAAAATCTAACTAGAAGTGGTACAAAGGACAACAGAAGGGGTATGATTAGTGGTGAGGGGCCAAGATGTACTGAGGCTCGAGGAGGGAGGGTAGCAGCCTGGAGTGGTTTGGTTGCCATGGGAATGGAAAGGGATGAACCTGACCAATGTTTAATGGGTAAAATCCACTGGTGACTGATTGGCCACAGGAGGTAATGGGAAGGAAGTCTAGATGACTACTGGGTTTCATCTTGGGTAACTGACTAGGTTGATGATGACTCTGCTCGACCCAGTAGAGGATACAGGAAGAGCACAGACGTGGGAGGGAAGGTAAGAGTGGTATCACAGGAAATGAGAGTGGCCTACAGCATAAAAAGCCAAGCAATCAGATGAATCAGGTTATAAAGCTGAGGAAGAGGAGTGACATTTTATGAAGCTTGACTATGAAGAGAAAGAAACAATAAGGTGGTAAGCAGAGGGAATGTAGGGCTGAGGTGTTTCTTGGCCAAGGGAAACAAACCAGCAGAGGCTGCGTGGCTGGAAGTATAGATGTTAAGGAGGTGACTGAAGGAGTATGATCCAAGATGGGGTGAAGTGGGATCATAAGCAGAGGTGGGATTGAACTGGAAAAAGGACATCTTGGCTCTTCTGGGATGGGAGTGAGGGCATGAAGCAGTAGGATACACATGTACAGATTCCTTTGGGGGTTAATAGTGGGAAGGGGAAGTTCTTACTTTGTGAACTATATTCCCTCTGTGAATTAGAAGGTGAGGTTATCTATTGGGGGGGTGGATAGGTAAGTAGTGGAAGCCAAGCGGTGAAGGTCTGTAATAATCTGAGAAAGGAAGAGGGTGCTGATCAGATAAGAACTGCTCAATGGTACTGAAGTCCAACTGAAGTTGGATCCACTAGATTTTTAACAGTTCCCCCCCGCCTGACGAATCCGTTTATTTGCATCATATTTTACATTGTGTTCTGCATGCCAAGAGAATATAGGTGGGGGGAAATCGTCATGCAGTTGATTCCGGATTGGGAGTTCGCAGGGGTGGTGCAGCTTGAGAATGAGGGGTCTAAAGAGTTGAAGGTCATGAATGAGAATAGTTTTAGTTGACCATAGGGAACCCACTGGGTCAGGAAGAGAATAGGGTTAAAAGAAAAAGAAAAGAAGTTAAGTGGAAAGATCAAAGGATTGAGGTCCTGAAGAAGTAAAAGAATAGATTTAATGGCAGAGTAAGAAAACTGGAAAAGTAGGCAGTCACAATAAACCAGGAAGTCATGTAGTAGAGCTCTGGGTGTGGTCAGTAGAGGGCAATGGGTGGCTGAAGTGCAGGTGCACACAGATTGTTAGAAACCAAGGTATTGCAACGCTCTGCTTGAAAATACTCAGAGTGGCAGAATTTGAAATGAAAACTGGAAAGCTGGAGGCCTCCATGACTCTTACCTAGTGACAGTGAGGTGGGTGGAGAGCACAGAGCGGTGAGGTACCAGATAGCATGAGCCTTTCTGACCCTTTCCAGGGCTCTAGGGAGGTGGCAGAAAAGGGTGGTTAGCAGCAGGGCCTCTGAAACACACGGGGGGCTCAAATCCTGGCTCTACCAGCGACTAGGTATGTGGCCAAGTCAATTAACTTCTCTGTGCCTCTCTTGCCTTATGAGTAAAATGAAGCTATAATAGCACCCACAAGAAAAGTGCTTATCGAAAGCTCTACCTGTAGCAGAGCACTACTTAAATGTCAACATCATTATGATTTCTTATTTGTGCAATGAAGGGGTTGTAACAGTCTCTAAGGCAGAGATTCTCAAACTTTTTGGTCTCCGGATCCCTTTAGGCTCTTAAAAATTACTGAAGACTCCAAAGAACTTTTTTTTTAATGTGTATCATACCTATTGATTTTTTAAAATAAATTTATTTATTTTATTTATTTAATTTTTTGGCTGCATTGGGTCTTCGTTGCTGCGAGCGGGCTTTCTCTAGTTGTGGCGAGCGGGGGCTACTCTTCATTGCAGTGCACGGGCTTCTCCTTGTGGTGGCTTCTCTTGTGGAGCACAGACTCTAGGCGTGCAGGCTTCAGTAGCTGTGGCACGTGGGCTCAGTAGTTGTGGCTTGCGGGCTCTAGAGCACAGGCTCAGTAGTTGTGGTGCACGGGCTTAGTTGCTCTGCAGCATGTGGGATCTTCCCAGACCAGGGATTGGACCGTGTCCCCTGCATTGGCAGGCGGATTCTTAACCACTGTGCTGCCAGGGAAGTCCCCTATTGATTTTTAATTAAAATTAAAATCTTAACATAACCCATTTCCTAGAAAATCTTTTAACATAACCCATTTCCTAGAAATACAAATATTTTTAAGAAAAGTAATTTTTCAAAATAAAAAATATTTGGAAGTGTGACATTGTTTTACATCCTTGCAAATAGTACCTCTAATGTTCAGCTTAACTGAAGACAGCTGGATTCTCTTAGCTGCTTCTGCCTTCTATCTACCGAGATGTGCTGTTTCAAGTACACAAGAAAACCCAAGCAACTCACCCTCTGAAAGGGTCTTGAGGACCCTGGACAACACTTTGAGAACAGTTACTTTAAGTTTTCTTCCAGCTTTAAACCACACTACTGGATCCGAGACAGAAAGGAATCATGTGATTGTCTGTCTTGGAGGAGTTTAGCTAAGAAACAATATGAAAACTAATTATAAATTATGCACAGCATAAGTGAGCACAGGGAACTTACTGGTGTGCCTGAGGGGCAAGGAAGGCTTAACAGAGTACAAGGAATTTTAATTTAGGCTTGAATTTCTTGTCCTCCCTTTAAGCAGAGGGAAGCACATGTGCAAAGGCCCAGAGGCAGGAATCAATATAGTATGAGATAGCACAGGGTACACTGGCAGAGGCAGGAAAAGTCCTTACGCTGGAAAAGAATGTTGGGCCTTATATGAGAAGTTAAACTTCACCCTCTAATCACAGGAGGCTGGGGTGACGAGAGTTTGCTTTTCTTTTTTAAAGTTAGGTTTAGTGAGGTACAATTTACACAGAAGTAAAATGTAATCTTTTAGGTTTACAGATCTATAAGTTGTGACAAAGGTATACAGTAAACACAACACAATCAAGACAGTATTCTCATCACCTCAGTAAGTTCTCTGTAGTCAATCCCCATCCCCCACCCTCTCAGCTGTAGGTCATTATTAATCTGATTTCTGTTCCTACAGTTTAAGTTTTCACTTTTTCTTTTTCTTCTTTTGGCCACGCGAGCAGCTTGCGGGCTCTCAGTTCCCCAACCAGGGACTGAACCTGGGTCACAGCAGTGAAAGCCTGGAATCCTAACCACTAGGCCACCAGGGAACGCCCTAAGTTTTTACTTTATAAAATTATACATTCACAAGAAGTTGCAGAGAGAGCCCATGTACACTCCCCCCTGGCCCCCATGGTAATATCTTACAAAACTATAGAAAAATATCAAACCAGGAAACTGACATTAGTGCAATTAACTAGACTACAGACCTTATCCTGATTTCACCAATGTTTATGAGCATTAGCTTGTGTTAAGGTACATAATTGGGCCACTGTATGGATTTGGGTTGGCAAGGCAAGGACACAGAAGAACTCAAGGAAGTGCAGGCAAACGAAAGAACTGGAAGAAGCATTCCTGGAGAACAAGAATCATTTTTTTAAACATTTATTTATTTATTTGGCTGCACTGGGTCTTAGTTGCGGCACGCGGGATCTTTTGTTGCAGCATGGGCTCCAGAGCGCGCAGGCTCAGTAGCTGCGATGCGCGGGCTTAGTTGCCCGGCGGCATGTGGGATCTTAGTTCTCTGACGAGGGATCGAACCCGAGTCCTCTGCACTGGAAGGCGGATTC
Organism: Neophocaena asiaeorientalis asiaeorientalis; assembly: GCF_003031525.2. Taxonomy (NCBI): domain Eukaryota; kingdom Metazoa; phylum Chordata; class Mammalia; order Artiodactyla; family Phocoenidae; genus Neophocaena; species Neophocaena asiaeorientalis. The sequence goes on from NW_020173116.1 coordinate 2,125,910, forward strand.
TTAACCACTGGACCACCAGGGAAGTCCCAAGACCGAAAATCATTCGATGAACAATTTGGTATGAGCTTTTACATTAATCCTTTTTTGGGAAATGCAGTCTCCTATACGAAGGACAGCAAGCAGGTTGTTTTAATTGAAGGGCCTGATCTCTAGTTGAATTGAGGAAATGTTTCATCTAGTCATGAAAACCCTGAATAACCATAATATTCCTGCTTACTCTTATTCAAATAGGAAAAAATACATTTTTTTAGTGTCTTCATTTTCTTACTTTTGCCTGATTGAAAACAATGTTAACTGTCAAAGATCTGATATTCCCTTCAGGTTTAGACAGTCATCTGTATGCTCTCCTTAATAGGATTAGCTAACATTTCCCCAAACCAAAAGAAACTCTTATTCCTTCCTGGAGTATTTGTCAGCTCTCCTACCTGCTCCAGCATTTTACCTGACTATATTACTGATAATGCCCTAACCTCTATAACTTATTATTTACAGACATCATTTACTCATCACAAGACTATGGGGTGTTGCTGTCTTCACTTTTACAGCCCAAGAAATTGAGGGTCCTAAGAGTTTGGTACCGGGGAATCACACACGCAATACTGTACAATGCTTAGACACTGGCACAGGGCAAGCATTCAGTAGATATTAGCCTTGTTGGAAGCCCTATTTTCTCTATCCCACCAAGCCCCCTTACGGCCTAGATGAACCTCTTTCTTCAACAACTGTGCTGGCCTGAATTTAGGCAAAAGCTCCATACATGCACTGGAAGTATTTCTGGTGACAGTCCTCATTTAAACCCGTTTGTTTAAGCCTTAGGTTGACTGGGAACTAGTTCATCATTAGTTACTACCAAATACAGCCCCTGCGTACAGCTGAGTGACCTAATACTTAGTTCCCTGACTTTAAGATGAGCTTTTAAAAATACCTTTCAAATCGAGAAGCATCTTGAAATCAGATGTAATGAAATATGGTAACAAACTGTGTTTTTACTGTGTCCCGTGCTGGATATTTTATATACACTTTAGCTCTTAATCGTCCAAATACCTGTTGTTATTATTATTATCATGTGTAATCGCGCTCATTTTAAAGATGGGACAGTCAAGGCACAAGGAGGCTAAGTCATTTGCTCCAGGTCACACAGATAGTAATGGTGGAAAGGAAAAAGAGTAATCCCAAAGCAAGCAGTACCTTAGAATCCAATTTCAGTAGACTCAGCCTAGGGACACACTTCTAGTTTATGGAGAAAAACAAAAATTCAAATATAAAAGGGTAAATGCCCAAGGTTACATAGAGGATATCAGAACCAGAATCCACGGCATTTGTCTTGACTCCAAAGTGCGATCTCTTTCCACTAAACCACGCTACCAATCGACACGTGGTAAGGGGGCTGTATAAATATTTGATGAACTAATTAAGGCCTGAAAACAAAGTTGACAAGGAAGAGGGTAAAAATGTAAAATATAGATAAAAACAGAAAAGTAGTTCACGGACAGGAAAAAAAGGAAACACACACACATACAAACACACCCCAACAGTTTTCAGAGAAGAATATTCAGGGTGAGCCAAGGTGCTGGAACAAACTTTGCGCGGGTGCTGCCGGACACCCGGGCTGGCGGGAGCGGAGTCTTCGAAGTAGATGGTTCCCGAGGAGCCGGCCCTAGGGCACAGCAGCCAAGACCGGCCGCCTCCCGGCTGGCCTCTCGCGTCCACGCCCTACCGACCGCGAGTCACCTCGCCGGGCAACACCGGACGACTCCCGGAGGCCAGCCGCCTTTCCCTTCGGGGCCGCTGGCTTAAAAAGAAATACAAACACATGTCCCCAGCCGGTGCGCAGCCTCCCGTCTGGATCGGAGGCCGCAGGGCGCTGCCCGCTGTCGGCCCGGCAGCCATGCGCCCGAAAGGGGGGAGCCTTCCGGGGTCGCAGCTCGCTGCCGGGAAGCACCCGCCGTCGCGGTTGGCCCGGCCCACCGGCGGGGCGCCTACGGCCCGGGCCCGGATAGGCCCCAGGCGGGGCTGAGGGCGGCCGAGCGCCCCTCGATCGCGCGGGCCGGTCATACTGGCGAGCGGCTGGCGCCGGCGGCCGGGCATTTTCTCTTCCTGCCTACG
>NW_020173116.1:2128062-2171703 GCF_003031525.2 Neophocaena asiaeorientalis asiaeorientalis
CGGGCGACTGCGGGGCGGGCGGGAAGGCTCTGCGGCCGGGGAACGGGAAACTCCCGCCGCCTGGAGCCCGCCCCGGCCTCGCGGCTAGGCCTCGGCGCGGCCCTGAGCTCGGGTAACCAAGTTCCCGGGGCGGATCCGTCCCGGCCGGGCGAGCAAACTCCCTGCTCGGTCACCCGGTAGGAGGGGGACTGGCTCCCGGCCGGCCGTGGGCCCGTCTCCCGGCGTGCATGTCTCCCTAAACCAGGTTTTGGTAAATGACCGTGGTGAGGTCTGTTAGTGGTCAGGGAGCGTTTTGGACTTTGTTTTGCGATTTAAAAACATGATGGGGGTACAGTTGCAAATCAGACAGCTCTAGCCCGGCCCCAGGGCACAAAGAGAAAAATGTTTAGAGCCGAGGTATAGGCGTTGATCTGGTAAAAAATAAAGTTAACTTCAGTTTGCTGCCATATGGTTTAGAAAAGGGGGAGGGGGGTTGTGTTTTCTTTGTTTCACTACCACAGGCCTTTAAATAAAAAGTATTACGAGACGTGGCGAAAAGTTTATCCTGGTAAGGTTGATGCAAGATTGTAGAAGTGGCTTGAAGATATTGTGTACTCTGGATGTTAAAATACTGTATAGGTGATGTAGGAGTGGAGAAAGTTTAGTGAGTCACATTTGTGTGTGCATCCCACTGTTAGAAGGGTATTCCTAGGGAAATACAGGCCTCAGAATTTAAAGATTGAAAAACTCAGATTGTTCAAAATTATATTCAGAGCATTACTAATTATAATGTAATTTGAGATGGACTCCAAGAAAATATTGTGTCCAAGGGTTCTGTATTTTAAAGTCAGAAAACTAATAGGAAATAGGTTATATTTTCTTCACTTACTGTGTACAAGTGTTGGACAGTTTGAAATAATAAGGTACATAGGCTCATAGAAATATTTAGAAGCTATGCCTATTTTCCCATTTTTTTCTACTTAATGGCAATACATCTCCTATCTTGTAATTTAAAAGAAGTTGTAATTAAAGTTATAATAAAATTTTAATTGGGGATATTAAAGTTTATCTTAGGCTGAAGTCGTGTGTACATTGACCACCTTCAAGACAAAACGAAAGTGAGTAATGGCTGCAGGCTCTCTTACTCATAAGAACTAGGAGAGTTAAAGTTACAGAATCATAGCAATGGAAGAAGGGTGTTTGAGACCCATTCTCCTTGCTTTAAGAAAATATCCAGGTAGTTCCAGATGGAATATTCAGATTGAATGGTGTCCTGGGAAGATTCCTTTACCCTCAGTAATCTTTTAGAGTAGTTAAAATCCCACAGTGTGAACATTCTTGAATGTAACACAAATTCTGTAATTTAAGCCCAGTTTTCCCTGTTTGGTCCTGTGGAAAGGCACGTGGTCATGAAACTTACATTTACCGTTTAGTTACTTGAATATTACTGAACTCCTCAGCACATGAATAGCACACCTTTTCTGGTAACTTACATAATGCCAGAGGTTTCTGAAAAAGGAGCATTCCTATAATATATCAGTTGAAGACTTATAGTACAGTATTTGACAAGTGATTACTTTTTAAGGGTCTGGTTTATGGCCTAAGGTAGGAATGGCAATCTCATTAAGAATCACATTTAATTCATTAGATATATGTTTTGTGGAATTTTAGTTTAGGCTGCCAGTTATTTTCATCAGTAGAAATTTAGCCTATCAACAAATGTAGAGTTTGACACCCTCGATATTATAGTTTGTTTCTTACCCTTTCTTCTTTGGGCCAAGTAATCCCATTTCTTTAGTGGTATGATTTTTGAGCCCTTTCAATCATCTGTCCACCTCCAAATTCTCTGTAGTTGTTGTTTGCCTTTCAGTAGTATGACCCAGGACTGGGTGTAGTAGTCTGCGAAACGATCTGAACTGAGCTGCCTGTACTGTTGTGCTTGCATTGTGCTTCCTTCTCAGTGCCTTCTGTAGGCATGTAATTTGTTACTTTGTCTTTGGGCCCATCCTAATGAGTTGCACTATTTTATATGTAACATGTAACTTTGGACAACACAGCCCCAGGATGGACATCTGTCAAGCTTAGAGTCTGTACTTGGTGAAGCAGTGGACTACCTCTGAGAAATGAGATGCAACTAGAAGCACAGAAAAATGTCCTAGCCCAGGGGTCAGCATGCTTTTTTCTGTAAAGGACCAGGTAGTAAGTATCATAGTCTTGGCAAGCTATAAGGTCTCTGTCCACTCTGCCATTGTAGTATAAAAGCAGACAGCATGTAATGAATGAGCACGGCCATGTTCCAGTGAAAACTGCTTTATGGAACTGCTGTTGAATTTCATTTTAATTTTCATGTGTCATGACATGATTCTTTGTTTTACCATTTAAAACTGTAAAAACTGTTCTTAGCGTGCAGGCTGTTCAAACACAGGAGGTGGCCGAATTTGGCCCATTTTGGCCTGCAGGCTATAATTTGCCTACTTTTACTCTAGAGTAGAGCTTTAGAGAGCTGATAGAACTGGAATTGTTGGGAGTCCAGAAAGGGCCCGCTCTGCTTGGTGTTTCCTTTGGGAATGGGGAGCAAGTCCATGGACTGAGCCAGTTCTGTACCTGTTTCCAGCAGTACCATGTCAATTGGGATAGAAGTCATTGTTCCTGAGGCATGGGAAGCAGACTCCGCAACCACCTTCCCAGACACCGTCTGAGTGGAGATGATGGTACTCTACATTGTCTCCCGCTTGCCCAACATGACTTTTCCAACCAGAATTCCAGGGCCTTTTAATTCACTTTGTAATGTTCTTGTCACGTTAACAAACATTCTACAACATGAGTTCCTAGTCACTTTATGTTCAACATACCAACACCATCTAGTTCCATGTTATACACAGTGAAACCAATCATTTTCTATTTCATTTGTAAGAGTATTTTTTTTAATGTTTCACTACATACTTTCCTTTTAAGTACATTTAAAGTATAACTGTGTTATGCAGAGCTTAAAAACTATATAATAGCTTTGCACATGTTTTTAAAAACATCAAATTACTCAGTGCTTATTAGCTAAAATGAAATTATGAGTGTTCTTGCATGAGTTGGAGCCTAATTGATTACCTGGGGTTATTACCTTAAATCATTCAACCTTTTTTTATTCGCTACTATGTATAAGGCCCTGGGTTAGTTACGAAGAATGTGGGGATGAATGAACAAGACACAGCTTCTCACCTTAAGTTTGGTGGGGAAGGTGCATGTGTGCACAGCTTCTACTGCCCAGTAGACACACCATAAGGAAGGGATAAACAAATTGATGACAAAATAATTACCAACTTTTTTTCTTGCTAATTTTGCCCAATTTCAGAGAGGGAATCTATTGTGATTCCTAACTCCTTTTTCTTGAGTGCCGCCTCAGCTTTTTTGTGGGCTACTCTCGATTTTGGATAAAATTGTTCGAGATTTCAAATAGAGTTCCTATCTCTACCTGATTTATATTTCCCCTAGTTTTTTGAAGATTTTCATATGTAAAAATGATAGTGAATAAATGGACAAGTGATGATACTGTGTTATTCTCAGAAGCATCTGATACTGTTTATTTTCAGAATGTAATGTACAAGAGTAAGTAGGCCATTACTCTAGTTTTTGAAAGTTGTACCATTTTTTTGAAATTGTAGAACTCTTCTGTTAGTAGATTTCTCTTCTCTGAAAGTGCTGTCTGATGCTAAAAATGCACATGCAGACAATCCCGTAGTGAATTGCAGTAATTTTGTTTTCAGGATTTGGGGACTGGAAAGCCAGGATTGGCAATTAGCATGTGATTTTAATGTGGTGACTTTTGCCTTCCTGTGGCAAAGTAGATTCACTCCCACTGAAAAGATCTTTGCCATCATGTCAGACAACTTATTTTACTTAAATGATCTGTTGAAAGATTATGACATTCTTACTTGACTTTACATTTCAATAAATCATGAATTACATTTACCTTGACTTTCAATAAAGGATAGAACATAAATATTTTAATTTCTGGGGTCTTTGATTTCATGATTTTGTATAAAGTTGATTTTGAAGCCCATTTTCCCCATATATTGACATCTGTGTTAAAGTTAAAATGTGACAAACTATAACTTCCCTCTCTTATTTTAAATTAGAAATTTAATTTGGAAGAAATTCCTTTTAGTCTTAGAATTTTAAGAATTTATCAGCAGCAATCTTGCTTAAAGATTGAAAACTTTTTCACAGTGGAAAATTAGGAAGCTTCTGATGTGAAACTACCAAATTCCTTCATATTACGCTTGCAACATTTCAGAAAAGAAATCCATGCCCTTATGAGTCATAACTTAATTTTCAAAAATCAGCTTTATAACATCTACCATATATATTTGCTGAGGTTTGGGTGTTTTTTTTAGACTGGGGGTTCCAAAAGTTGTTCTTAGTGAAGATTAAGGTATCGTTGTGTTATCCTAAAAATAGTGTGTTTTTAATTTCATTATAAATATTGCTGTGTGGCTACATTCATGAATACGGAAACGTTTCCTACCCATCATACTCATAAAATTTAAAAGGAGTGCTATTCATAATTAAAATTTTTGTTGATAAAAGCTTAATTTCATGTTAATTTTAGTGTTGTGCTAGGAGCCGTGATGTTGTTCATTTCCTTAAAATGATATGGTATGCTTTTTTAGTCACTTAAGCTATTCATTATAATTGAAGAAAGAGTGTAAGAGGTATACAGATCAGAGAATTTTTTAAATGTGCTAATTTTTATATATTATCTATGTCCTGATTCATGTTGGAGATATTGGATAAGGCAGACAGTTTCCTGAGGGAACAAATTACCTGCGTTCCATGGGAAGGAAGTGAGTATTTTGGGTGAAAAGAGAGGACGTTTTGGGGATGGTAAGGACAAGAGGCCAGGAGGGTGATGGCAGAGGAAAGTTAGGGTGGGCCTGAAGCTTGGAAATTATCTGTAGTCACAGGGAGTCAGAAACACAAAACTAACTCTTATGCCGATGAAATGTCTCAAGAGCTGCATGCCAGGAGGTAAAAACTCACTGTCCTGTGAAACTAGCAAGAGATGAATTGCCTGATTGGGCACCTTCCAGGGTGCCATCCCTGCTACCTTTCTCACTGCCTTCACACGTTTGTTAATCCGTGTTTTTAGCTGTGTCTTTCTGAATAGTGACAAGCAGAGTGTGGGTCTATCCAGTTCATGTACATGGTCTGTGTATCTTTTCAGGGCCACAGTACCAGCCATCAGTCCAGCAGACTGCCAGTAGCCACAAGGGGTATCAGGGAGAAAGTATGGATGGATCCTTGCAAATCCATCACTGCTGTGAGAAAAAACCAGCTGAAATCACAGGAGTGGGTCGGTCAATCAAGTCACCTTCAGCTTGGAGGGACAGACAATAAGTGGGTGAAGCCTCTTGACATCGTGACTAATTAGGTTTGCACATTATGTTCTGCTGAAGTGTGTGTCTGTGTGTTCCTTCTCTTGGTAGTATTCATTGCCACTGTCATGAACTTCACATTTTTCTACAGTCAGAGGACCTTCGTTCAGAGCGCCACTTTAGAGTGCTAACTTGATGAGTTGACCATTCGAACAGTCACAGGTATACTCAACTATAATGTTTGGTTTTGACTTTTGTTTCTTTTGTGCCTTAAGACTCCGTCACCCTCCCCATCCACCCAGCAAAGTTAAGTTCCTCCAGTGGCACTCCTGCCTCATTCTCCAGGCGTTTTTTTATGCTGCGATTGTTTACTTGTCTGCCTGCCCCACAAACCACCTGAGGGTAGGTATAGTGTTACACTTACCTTTGTACCCTACCACCTAGCATAGTGTCTGGCCTTTGGAGGCCCAGTGAACATTTGCCGGTGATTGTTAGAGATGTTAATACTTGTCTAAAAAATGGTGAGACTGGACAATGCATTCCTGTTTTTATCTGGAGGAACGGGTTAAGAGGGAGAGAGATTGTAGGAAAGAGAACTTGGAACTTCCATAAAAGTAAGAGGGGATGAATAAACTATGTACATGGAATGAAAATAACTTAGGGTAGCTGACTCCTGTGGGAATGGCCTGGGACTGGACTCCGAGGTACTGTTTTGTTCTCCTTCTGGCTCTGGTTTCAGATTAGCTGGCTGTGGGTTCTGCATATTAATTGTACTGTGTATGAGTTTTTTGGTTCATTCAGTCATTCATTCAGCAAATATTTATGGACTGCCTACTCAAGTACCACTCGAAGTCGTCTCCAGAGCTTGCCACAAGTTGTTGACCCTTGCTGCGGGATGATGATATCCAGCGGGTTAGAAACACATGTTTGGGAATTAAATGCTGTTGCATAGGTTGTGGCTCTTTTCCAGTGTGCTCGAGTTAGTCCTTGAAGTTTATATTTTATGACAGGATAGTTAAGTCATGTAAGTGTTTTAATGTTTTGGCAATATTTGCTCCCCCCTCCTTTTTTTTTTTTTTTTTAAGCTTATTTTCATTCAAGCTTCACAATCACTTCTAATGCTGTCCAGCAGTACATTTCTTTCTTTAACAATATTATCCTTAGACTGTAAGACTCAACACACATCTGCATATATAAGTATCTTTTTGATATTGCATACTAAGAAAAGAGCTCAAGGGATTAAGCTTTTTGTATTCAGTATAGTTTTTTTTGCGAAGTCCTTATGGTTATATAGCAACTGTTGGGGTGAGTAACTAGACCCTACTTCCTTCTGTTATTCTTCCTCAGCCAGCATTCTCCCTTGGTGTCCTGTGATTGTAGAGGTTTGGCAGTGCAAGCAAATGAGAAACTTTCTAAGTCAGGAGTTAAAAACATTGAAATAAAATGGGCGGGGATTATATAAAGGAGTTGTTACAGATGTGTCCCTTCTCTGCAAGAATGATATACATGCTGGGTGCTGGGGGCTGGTTTGGTGTTGGGAGCCAGGTAGTTTTCATAATCAGAGATCTTATGTTCATCCTTATTGACACTACTAGGGATTCTGACACAGTTAATTGCAATTTGAATTGAATGTAACCTGTTCACGTGTTTGTATAGCTATAGATAGGAATATACATAGTAGTCACAGAGGTAGAACCAGTCTTCCTATCCTTGGGAAAAATGGTGATTAGAACCTCAAGTTACAGTGGATGAGCATCTGACCCGTGGTGATCCTGTATTAGGCCAGGATCAGGGAGCTTCACTCCATGTCAGACATACTGCATATCTTCATGCTCATTCATTGTTCCATATCATTTTCTGCAAGCTTCTTAGAAATCACCCAAATGGTAGAGGAGATAGCAAATCTACTCGCAGAATTGGGGTGCATGATCACACTGCCTAACAGAAATCTAATTGCAAGTCACATGTAATTTTAAATTCTCTGATAGCTACAGTAACAAAACTAAGGAAGTGAAATTAATTTTAATAATTTAATGCTTTTAACCCAATGTATACAAAACAGCATTTCAACATGCAATCAGTATACAAATTGTTTATGAGATATTTTTACATTCTTTATTCTTTACAATGCTATAAAAATCTAGGGTATATTTCACACTTAATACTTTTCAATTCAGATGCTAGATTTTCATAAAGAATACTTGGTCTTGGGCTTCCCTGGTGGCGCAGTGGTTGAGAGTCTGCCTGCCGATGCAGGGGACACAGGTTCATGCCCCGGTCCAGGAAGATCCCACATGCCGCGGAGCGGCTGGGCACGTGAGCCATGGCCGCTGAGCCTGCGCGTCCGGAGCCTGTGCTCCGCAACGGGAGAGGCCACAACAGTGAGAGGCCCGCGTACCGCAAAAAAAAAAAAAAAAAAAATGAATACTTGGTCTTAGTTGAGACATACTTTAGACACATATATCGGGGGTCTGCTAATTCATCTTTTGATCATGTACTGTCTCTTTTTGTAAGTACATGTTGATGCAGTATTGCCATGTTCATTAGCATTCTAGATTTCTGTTCCTAGAATTTCTCTCCTATGAAGCTAGGTTTTACCTTACTTTTTCACCTTAAAATTATTTTTAACCTACTTTAACTGCATATAACCATCACGATAGAAACCTACTTTATAAACAGCTACAAATGTATAAAAATTCTAATCCCTTTGTGAGCTGTTCAGATTGATGAGGTATAAAGTAATGGCTTCAGGGTGATTTTAATGTGAGTTTGGGGGTTATTTTAAAGTCCCCTGCGTTGACAAATGTAGAATTTGCAAAAATTGTTACTAGTCCATTTCAAGTTCTATTATGGTGAATTCATCATTTGAAAACAGGGACCCCTAGGCTTGGTAATTTATTGTCGATATATTTCATTGTATAGATTAGATCTCTAGTATCCATCTCCAAAAGTCTCTTGGCCTCTAGCAATAGAAAGACAGGTGGTTATGATTGTTCTTTAAAGTAATTTTAAGGAAACTGACTATGGAGTTAATACTTAGCCCACTATCAAGGTTAGCCACCCACTGGTGACTTCTCTCTTTTACCTGTTTGGCTTATTGTTTTCCAGTTACAGCTAGATTTGCAAGTGAAAATAGAGTGTTTGGAAGACAGTCTGTTAAAAATTAAAGACCTAGTGTTTTTCTGTCTTCATTTTATTAGAGCAACATTTCCACTGAGCAGTCAGTTTTACGGTTCTTTTTTTTTTTTCCCTGCAGTCCCCCTCCAGCCAGATCACTGGAACATAAGGAATCTGTGGCTCGCTCTCTCTTTTTTTTTTTTTTAATAGTATAAAAATGCTAGTACTGTCATTTTTGGGTACTCTCATCCAGTGGTTCTCAAAGTGTGGTTCAGGACCAGCAGTATCAGCATCACCTGGGAATTTGCTAGAAATGCAGATTCTTGGACTCTACCCTAGACCTACCAAATCAGAATTTCTGGGGGTGGGGCCCAGCAGTCTGCGTTTTAACAGGCTCCTACCTGGACCCAGTTACAACCAAAGGCATTCTTTGCCTGAGGTTGTTATTGCTGGTGACAGGCACACAATGGTTGTGGGACCACTTTTCACGGTGTGATACTAACCAAATGGAAATGGAGCTCATGACCTTGGCATCATTCTTCTTGAACGTCATGCTCTTGTCACCTAAGGAGGTGCAAGAGGAGCATAGCTCTCTGCTCCAGACTAGTTCTATTTGTTTGTTTACTCAACATATATTTATTGAATGTGTACTTGGGGCTAGGCACTATTCTGGCCACAAGGAAACCATAGTGAACAAAACAGAGAAGCTTCCTGTCCCTCTGACACTCACACTCTATTAGAAGGAGTATACTGGGGGTGTATGGCGTACAAGCCAAACTTGGCCACTGCCTGTTTTGGTCTATAAAGTTATATTGGAGCACAGCCACATCTCCTCTTTCCCATATTGTCTAAGCTGCTTTGTGCTACAGTGGCAGGCTTGAGTAGTTGTGACAGAGAAAGCTGGACATATTTATTCTCTGCCTCTTGGAAGAAAAGGTTTGTGGATCCCTGAGAAAGACCATGAAAGAATGAATAAGTAACAGAGTGTTAGGAGGTGACAAGTGTTATGAGAACCCATACAACAGGTTAAGGGAATAGAGAACGGGGGCCTACTTTAGATACGGTGGTCAGGAAGGGCCTTTCTGAAGACAGAACTTTAAAAGAAAAAATTTGAATTAAGTGAAGGATGTGTAAAGGAGGGTACAGCAAGTACAGAGGCCTTGAGACTTGGAATGCTCTGGGAACAGCAGTGAGGCCACTGTGGATGGCGGACAGTGATCGAGGGGGAAGAGGTAGGAAATGGAGTTGGCATAGCCAGGCCAGACCCTGCATACCCTGTATGGTGGGCTGTGGTGAGGACTGTTGAATTATTAGTGCTTTGAGAAATACACTGTAGAAGCCCTTCTTTAGAGAGATCTTTCTGGCAAAGGCTGGAAACTAAATCCCTAATGAAGCACATTCCAGCATCTCTAAGAAACATTTCTTTTTGAACTTTCCCCTATACTCTTCACTCTAGGGAGTCCACCAAGTAGGAGAATGGGAGGGAGTAGACTGCAGAGCTAAGAAAACATGAGCGAGTTGGAGAGAGGTAGATGGGACAATACTGAGGAGACCAGGGTTTCTAGAAAGGAGACTCCCATATGCCAGTAAGTCCTAACTTCCAGTTCAGTGCTACGGATCTGGTTTCTGTAAAAGATTACTAATACACTTCTTTGGCCTCTTCCCAGGGGTTGTTGTGGAGATGAAATGCCAGCACATGTAAGAATGTTTTCTAAGTTAGATAAAGTGCTGCACAAATGCAAGGTGATGGCATTTTTATTATGGGAGATAAGACTGGAGCAAGGTAGATAGGGAAGGATTTTGATTGCCACACTAAGGTCAGTCTTTTCCTTCTTCCGTACAGGTTATGGGATGGAAGGGGGGTTGGGGTAGTGCATCAAAAGTTTTAAGCAGAGAAAGGGCATGATGAAGAGTGGCATGTTTTAGAAAGAGTAGTGGGGTCCGTGTGCAGAGTAGGTTGGTGCCTGGGGCAGGGACCAGTTAGAGACTCTGGCGGAATGAGCTTGAAGTTAAAAGGACCTGGATTAGTCAGTGACAGTAGGAGCAAAAAGAAGAAATATGACTTGAGAGAAAGTCCTGTTGCAAGAGAGGAAGGACTAAAGTATAATTTCAGGACAACCGGCCAGGGTGCTGGGAGGATAGCAGGTTCTTTTGGTAGTTAAGGAAGATAGGAAGGGACAGGTGGGGAAAAAGTAATTTGCAGCTTTTGACGTTCTGAATTTAAGGTGATGGTAGGCCATTAGGTAGAAATCAGGAGTTGAGAAATACTACACTGGGGCTCAGGAGAGAGAAATCTTGGTTAGAAAAAACAATTTTATAGCCCCCTACATTGACGTCTGGGGATTGGCTAGATTTCTAAGGAAGAAAGCATCTAGAGAAGGGAGGATCAGAGAGCAAAGGGAGAACCATGATTGTGATGTGACTTGGAAGCCACAGACCGTTCCTGACCACCCATCATGTGCAGTAGCACTTGTCATGCAAGTATTGACTTTACTCCTTTAGATATAGGCTGTTCTGAGTAGGGGTGAGAGGTGGAGTAGATGAGGAGGTGGGAAGGGGAGAAGCTAATGCTAACCAAACATCTGCTATAGAAATAGTAATATTTATTGAGAGCTTACTGTCCGAGGGGCACTGTGCTCAGCATTTCACGTGTACCAACTCATTTAGTTCTCACAACTGTCCTGTGAGGTGTATATTTATTATCCCAGTGTAATGGATGAGGAAGTTGAAGCACTGAGTTCAGTACCTTGCCCAGGGTCACACAGTCTGCGATGAAGCTGGAATTCAAACCCAGGTCTGGGTTCTCAACATTAAGCTGTACTCTGTACCAGGCACTTTATAGACTGGTTCCTACAGCAGGGATCACAATTAAAAGGCTTCGTAAAATTTCAAAACAACCCAGCAGATATGTTATCCTGCTTTACAAATTAGGGATTTGAGTCTAAGTAAGAGAGGTTAGCTTATTTGTCCTAGGTCACCCAGGTAGTAAGTGGTAAAGCCAGGACTTGAACTAAGTTCTGTCAAAAACGAAAGCCCATGATCATTTTATTTCATTCAGAGGTCAGTAAACTCTGTGTACAGAGCTAGATAGCAAGTACGGCTTTGCAGGCCACATGGTCTCGACTGCAGCTACTCCACTCTGCTGCGGTGTTTTGAAAGCAGCCCTAAGACTAAACATAAACAGATGAGCATGGCTATAATCCAATAAATCTTTATTTGTGGATACTGAATTTGAATTTCATATAATTTTCAGGCATCACTGAATATTCTTTTTAAAATTTTCTAAACATTTTTTTTTTTTTTTAAATTATTTATTTATATTTTTGGCTGCGTTGGGTCTTCGCCGCTGCATGCAGGCTTTCTCCAGTTGAGGCGAGCCGGGGCCACTCTTCGTTGCGGTGCGCAGGCTTCTCATTGAGGTGACTTCTCTTGTTGCGGAGCACGGGCTCTAGGCACGCGGGCTTCAGTAGTTGTGGCTCGCAGGCTCTAGAGTACAGGCTCAGTAGTTGTGGCACACGGGCTCAGCCGCTCCGCAGCATGTGGGATCCTCCCGGACCAGGGCTCGAACCCGTATCCCCTGCACTGGCAGGCGGATTCTCAACCACTGCTCCACCAGGGAAGTCCTCTAAACATTTTTAAATGTAAAAACTGTTCTTAGCTTGTAGGTTGGACAAAACAGGTGGTAAGCCAGATTTGGCCCATGGGCAGTGGTTTGCTGACTCCTACTTTAATCCATTCATTTAATAAATATTACATTGAATACTTTCTCTATGCGGAGACATTGTGTTGGGCACTGGGGATGAAAAGCAGAGGGAGTTCCAGTTCCAGCCTTCTAAGATGAGACAGGTAATTATAATACAATGTAGTATGAGCTATAATAAATTTATACCTACAGGGTATAGTGAAGGAATAGATATGGGAGGCTTCTCAGTTTTATGGATGAATTCATGAATGCATCCCAAAAGGAGTTATGTATTTGAGCTGTATCTGATGTTGGGGAAGAATATCCCATGGAAAGAGACATGGGCAGAAAGAATTTTGCTCTGAGGGGAGACCATAAGAAATTTAACAATATTGGAGCAGAAAGGGAGGGGCTGATGCCAGGAGATGAACCTTGTCAATAGGATAGGTTAATGGGAACGAGTTTTTAGGAAATTTTAAACCAGTATGACTTTTGTGTTCTAGAAAGAGATGCTCTGAAGGATGGATTTGCGGGGGGTGGGGCGGGGAGACGGACAGGTAAGTTACCACAAGGTAAGATAATTGCTATAGTGGGTGCAAATGAGAGACCTATCTGGTGAATGGTTAGGCGTGGGGATTTTGGAATAATGAAGAGTCTAGGAAAACTCGAGGTTTGGGCTTCATTAGTTGGGCAGTGCTATTCATCAAGATGCATATCTAGGACAAAGAAGTGTGCTTTAAGGGTGAAGGTGGGAAGTAGGGAAAAGAGAAGTGACTTCCATTTTTAGCAGGTTGGGTTTGAGGTACCTGGGGGACATCCGGGTAGAGATGACCAGGGACAGTTGAACATGTGGGTCTGGAATTCAGGAGGAATAGGTCTGGGCTAAGATAAATCCATAGTGGTAGAGTTGATTGCTCAGTGATGGTGAGAACATACAGATTAAGAAGATTGGTAGACCAATCATTCAGCCCTTGGGAACAGTTCACGTTCAAGGAGCAGGAGACTGGCTGAAGGGGATAGCCTGGAGAGCAGGAGAGCCAGGGGAGAGCATTGTCACTGAAACTTAGGAAGGTGATGTTCTGGAAGGAGGATGTGGTTAGTATTGCTGCAGAAAGGTCAAGAAGATAAGGAGTGAAGTGTTCTTTGGCTGGGACTGTTGCAGTGAGGAAGGTTGTGGAACTTAATGAGCACCTTCAAAGGTATAGGCTGGGGCCCAGATTGCAGTGTATTTAATCCTGAAGGAACATGAGAAACTGGAAACACTTCTTAAAGATTAAGCTGTGAAGGAAAGGAGAGATGTCTGTAGCTAAAAGGTAGATACTACAGACTGATACTAAAGACTGGGAAAAGTCATTCACTCAACAAATACTGTGCCAGGTACTGGTGTTGAAACTGGGGATAGAGTAATGAAAGATAAGAGGAAGTTCTCAGCGTAGAGCTTATGTTCTAATGGGGAGGTTGGATACAGAAAAGGAACACATAATTTAATTTTGGTTACTGATAAATATTCTGAAGAAGATAAAGCAGACTGGGGGATTAAGGATTGAATATGATGGGAGGTGAATGAGTGGTCTGTGTGTTTTTTTAAAAAAGATTGGTCAAGAAAGCCTTTCAGAGGAGGGTGACCCATCTCAAGCAGAGACTTCAGGTATACAAGCCCTGGAGTTAGAATGAAGTAGGTTATGCGAGGAACAGGGTGGCTGGAGCTGACTAGGTGAGGAGGTGGGGATAGCCTGGGCCAGATTACATGGGGCTTTACGGGTGATGGTGGGGCATTGGGGTTTAATCCTTTGAATGTGGATCTAACAAGGACACGGGCAGGCCAGGTGGGTGAGAGGAGGGCCATTTACTGAGATGTGGAGGGGAGGAGCATTTGTGGAGGCTGGAGTCAGGAGTTCAGTTTCAGACATATTAGGTAAGAGATGTCTGTTAAATGTTCAAGTGGAGATGTGTGCTGAATCAGCTGGAGTTGGTTGAATGAGTGTGAACAGGTACAGGCTCAGCAATATCATTAGGTATCTTAAAGTCAAGACTTGGTGTGGTCCTGCTGCCTTTCTTTCCAGTTTATTGTGGCTTGAGTCCCTGAACCTTCTAGTAGGTAAGTATCTGTTTGGGGGGCCTGTGAACCTGTTTTTTTCCCCCAAAGTAGCTAGAGAGAGGGAGCATAGAGGTCACAAGCCCGGTGTGTCTCCTGTGCCAGTGTTGCAGTGATACAGGTCCAGGCCAGGAGAGCTCAGTGTGGGACTTAGGCCCGTTTAGCAGCTGGATAATGAATTAGTTTATTTGAATCCTTTTCTCTCCAATAAAATCAAAAGAAGATAGAATAATAGACCTTTTGGTCCAGAAGGAAATCAACCTTTTTTTTTCCCAAATAAAATTGCAGTCTGGAAAGGCTGAGTCACACTACTCGAGATCACAGTGAGGGCTAGGATTCAGATCCTATGACTCTTATTCCAGGCTCACTTTGTACTATATATGCTGCTGGGATGAAGTTACCCAAAACTGTAGGCTCAGGGAGAGTTATTAGTTTGTAGATACTCTGAGCCTAGATTTCTTCAGTGGATAAAATTTTCTGTTCACTCAAGGTTTTTTTTTCCTGAGTTGCTGACTAGTAAATTTATCAGTGGGACTTTGGAGCCAGACCACCAGGGTTCAGACCCCAGCCTGGTCACTTACTTTACAAACTGTGACCTTGGGTAAGTTGTTCACCTCTGTGTGTATCATTTCATGAGGTGGGCATAATGCTGGGGTGGTTATATTTGATGGTTATTATATATATAATGTTTAGAATAGTGCCTGGCATATGGTAAGCACTCATTGTCTGAGCCATCATCATCATTTTCATCTTGGACGTACAAAACAGTTGTCTACCATACTTCTCAGTTCCGTGCCTGGAATTTGAGTGTTAACGTTATGCAAAGTATATAAGAGAAGATATAGGAAGGTAGGGTAAGATAAGGTATATAAGGTAAGATATAGTCTCTACCTTTGAGGAATTTGCATTATAATGGAGGGAGAAGTTTTAAAAGGCTTACCTATTTGTTATAGGACAGTGAAAGCCATGAATAATCTCTTACTTTCCTAACATTCTGTGAATCTGAGTGTTCAGATGAAGGCAAAGGGACTAAGGAGAAAGAGGTTTGAGCAGGTTTTGTGGATAAGGGACTTGCCTGGGTAGAGGAGAAGCAGACATTCCAGACCAATGGGGTGGGCAGAAATGAGTATGTAATAAGAAGGCCAAGGTAGGAAAACACAATTTGTGAGAATTTGTGAACAGCTAAGAGAACAGTTTTGCTAGGGAAAAGGCCCATGAAAAATAGTAGTGATTAGGATATATCGAGGATATATCAAAACCAAGCACACCAGACTTACCTCTTTTGATTGGGCTTCTAAATTGGTATATCAAAGTATCGCCATAGACAGTATCTTTCATTAAGGTGTATAAAAGACTGTCATTGTCCTCGTGGACAGGATATTAGCTATATTAGATGATGATGTCAGAGGAGTGCATCACTGATTGAGTAGCTCAGAGTGTTGATCCGTAGATTAGTGGCGACCTAGAGTAAAGAGAGGACTAAGGAGGTGATTCTGTACCTCTTTTTTTCTGTTCTAAGATTTTTTTTTAATTGACTGAGATTAACACATTGGTAATATATTCCCCTGTTCTCTTAACCAGGTTCATCACATCAGCATTTTGCCATTTTTAAATCAATTTCCTACCCCCTTCCTTTTGGGGGGTTTGAACATTTTTAAAGCAAATCCGAGACCTGTGTATTATTTTACCCACAAATATTTCAGTATTTATCCCCAGTTGATAGGGATGCACACACACGTGCACACACACGTGCCACAGTATCATTATCACACCTCACAAAATTAACAGCAATTCTTTAGTATTATATAATACCCAGTTCATCTTCAGTTTTCCCAGTAGTCTCAGAAACGTCTTTTTAAAGTTAGTTTGTTAAAATCAGGATCCAAAGAAGGTCCACATAATTACATTTGGTTGTTATGTCCTTTAAAATCTCTATAACAGCCCCCCACCCTTAAAAATGCTCTTTAGTTTTTGAAGAAACCAAATCACTTCTTTGGTATTTCTAACATTCTGGTTTGCATTTTTATGATGTCGTTTTATCATATTCTTTCATTCTCTGTATTTCTTTTAAGCGGTAATCAGTTCTAGAGGGTTGATTCAGATGTTTGTTTCATAGAATATTTTATAGGTGCTGAATATTTCATAATACTTATTATATCACATTACGAGGCCCATAATGACTGGTTGTCTTAGTGGATTCAAATGTCAGCTGTCCCTCCATTGGCAGTTACTGATGTAAGCTGCCTGGATCTGTTGTTTCATAGTGATTGCAAGATGTTGATTTTTCCATTTTTGTTTTTCCTATGTTTATTTTATTCATTGGAATTTTTCTATAAAGAACTCTGATTCGCGTACTTTAAAGAAGTCACTGTAATGCTCTCATAAAGGATAAATAAAATGAAATAGTGCCTTTCAGGATGTAAATGCTCAGGCGTAATTAAATTAGAGGAAATAATGAAGAGGTTAGATACTTGTACCTGTGTAAGACTCACTGTGGGTCGGATAGCTTCAAATGCAAATCCATACAGACATGTTGTGTTGGCAATTCACCTTCAACAATGTTGCCATCAGTGCTGTTTCTGTTGAACAACTCTTGGTGTCAAGTTTTAAACAATTTACCCAAACAGTTACTGATGATTACAGTGTGTGTTTAAATCTTACAAAAGATACTTAGTATCTATACGTAAAATTCAGTTAGCTTCCAAGTTCAAATAATTATAAACAGGATTTTCCTGTTTGGACCTTTGAAAGATATGTGAAAGGTAGAACAGCAGTTCTTCATTGTGTCATATTGTCCATCACATTGCAGGTTACTTAAATCCCTGGCACTGACCTCCCAAATGCCAAGATGACACCCAAATTTCAAAATGCCCTTCCGGAAGTAATACCACACTCTTTAAAAACCACTAGTCAGGGCTTCTCTGGTGGCGCAGTGGTTGAGAGTCCGCCTGCCGATGCAGGGGACACGGGTTTGTGCCCCAGTCCGGGAAGATCCCCCATGCCGCGGAGCGGCTAGGCCCATGAGCCATGGCCACTGAGCCTGCGCGTCCGGAGCCTGTGCTCCGCAACAGGAGAGGCCACAACAGTGAGAGGCCCACGTACCACAAAAAAAAAAAAAAAAAAAAAACTAGTCAAGTGCAAATATTATTAAGACAGGAAATCAAATAACCACTATAAATAAACATTTGAAAATAGGAGATAAAAACCACCTCTCGGGCTTCCCTGGTGGCGCAGTGGTTAAGAATCCGCCTACCAGGGCTCCCCTGGTGGCGCAGTGGTTGAGAGTCCGCCTGCCGATGCAGGGGACACGAGTTCGTGCCCCGGTCTAGGAAGATCCCACATGCCACGGTGTGGCTGGGCCCGTGAGCCATGGCTGCTGAGCCTGTGCTCCGCAGCGGGAGAGGCCGCAACAGTGAGAGGCCCGCGTACCGCAAAAAAAAAAAAGAAATAAAAAACTGCTGTGCCCACGTGCCACAACTACTGAAGCCCACACGCCTAGAGCCCATGCTCCGCAACAAGAGAAGCCACCGTCATGAGGAGCCCGCGTACTGCAATGAAGAGTAGCCCCCGCTCACCACAGCTAGAGAAAGCCCACATGCAGCAATGGAGGCCCAACACAGCCAAAATTAAATAAATAAATTTAAAACAAAACAAAAAAACCCAAACCACCTCTCTTTTTTGCTAATATCACTTTATGCCTAGAAAACGTGAAACTCTTTTAAAATTATTACAATTATTGAGATAATTTAGTAAGCGATTGGTGTATATACCTAGAGGTGAGAATTGCTAGGTCATAGCGTAAGTGAGCAACTTAATTTTCATTTAAAAATTGTTCTTGCACTCACTTATTTTCCACCTCGTAGAATTGCTTGTTTCTTCCTGATTGTTACCAGTCTTAAGGATATTAAACCTTTTTTATATTATAGGACTTTTTTCTGAATCGTATTTGCCTTGTATATGCTTTGGCTCCCCCAAAGACTTTTCACTTTTATTATAGACCTATCTCTGTCTTTTCTCTATGCCTTCTGGGTTTCATCCTGCCTTAAAAGGCTACTTTTTTGCCCTTTGCCATGCCCACAGTTTTTTTGTTTATTTTTTGTTTGTTTGTTTGTTTTGTTTTTTTTTTTTTGCAGTACGCGGGCCTCTCACTGTTGTGGCCTCTCCCGTTGCTTTTTGTTTATTTATTTGTTTTTTAAGATAGAAAGGATAAAAAGAAATTGAGGGAGTGACTTGAAGGCATCCATATGGGGAGTAGGGAAGGTGAAAGCACCTGCTTTAGAGAGACAGGGAGGACCTGGAGGTGGGAGGTAGATCCCAGAGTAGACTGAGAGCCCAGGAGGTGAGGGTCGTTTGTGAAGCAGGCAGCGAGTGTGAGGGACCTTGTAGGACAATTGTTGGCCACCGATCTGTTCAGTAACTGGGGGGCCACAAATTTATTTGACCTTGACTTCTAGCAAGAAATACATTTTTACAACACCCAGAAAAACGCACACAATGGAAACAAAAGTTTCATGAAATGGTCCCGTTTGCAGTGTACTCTGATAATTTTCAGTTGTTTTCAAGAAATTCTGATTAAGATCCACTAAATTAATGATTCTCAACCCAGTCAGACCTAGTGCCTCATTTATTCTTATAACAAATATTTTAAGGCTGTTGATTATCCTGAAATAAAGTTAGTAGATAGGTCATCAGCTACCTTAGATGTTACAGTGAAGTAGTTGACGGCCTGTACCTGCTTACAGTAAATACCTTCGGATTTAATGTCAAATAGATAGCTAGTGGGAAGCAGCCGCATTGCACAGGGAGATCAGCTCGGTGCTTTGTGACCACCTAGAGGGGTGAGATGGGGAGGATGGGAGGGAGGGAGACGCAAGAGGGAAGAGATATGGGAACATATGTATATGTATAATTGATTCACTTTGTTATAAAGCAGAAAGTAACACATCATTGTAAAGCAATTATACTCCAATAAAGATGTTAAAAAAAAAAAAGAAATAGGCTCAGAAGCCATACCGTATAAAAATTATAGGAAAATGAAAGAGCTGAGATACATGTAGATACTAAAATAAAAACTGTTAGAATAAATAAAAACAATATATGATAAGAGGAAGAGGGAAATTTTTAAAAATGGAAAATATGATGAGAGGGAAGTAATTTTACTTGATGTGAGGATAATATAAGAAATTAGACTGTCAACATGGAGAAGTAAAAGTAGTATCACATACTCACCAGTGAGTTTGACCTTATTTATACCTGTGATGTCAAAATAATTCCCTGTGAAATGACCTGGCATGAGACAAGGAAGTGATAAAGTCTCACAGAAAACCTGGAAGAAGCCATCATTAGCAACCTGCTTTCAGACTCTAGTACTTAACTACCCTGCAGGGCATATCCTTTGATGGGCAGCGGGGTGTAGAGGATGGATTAGAAAAAGAAACAGTTAACAGCCATGTGGTAAACTTGGAGAGACATTCTCAGAGTAAAAAAAGAAAGAGAAACAGCCCCAAAATAAATAAGTTTAATATTTACTTTTCACAACATAGATTTCTAATATCGGATAACATAGGATGATCTTGATGTGAAATTTTTTTAATGTTAATAACGTTTAGAAAGAACCCTCTGTTTCATAAATCCTTACTAACTTAGTGTTTAGAAATAAATCTATTCAGAGACGTCTCTGTTACATACTATTTGAAAGTTACGGCTATAAAAGCAGTCTGATGGAGGTATGCTGTACTGGAAACTCAGCTACTACAAACAGCTTGTCATCAGATTTTCTGAAATGCTAAACAGTCTTAGTCCTAAATGAAGCAAAACAGTCTTTTCTTAACTTATAGGATAGTGTCACACCTGGAAAATAAGTTTACTAAAGCGTCAAGAAATAGTTTGTGTTTATGGGGAAGATGGAGTTTGGTAGTATGCTCAATTTTAAAGTTTTTTGTTTTAATTTCCTACTTGAATGTCTGGTGGGAGATTTGGAAAATCTTGTTGGGATACTGGGCAATTCTTTATTGCATTTCCAGACTCCTAGCATCTTTGGTGCCTTTCCCCCAATAAATGCCAGTAGGACCCCAATCATTGTGGTGACCAAAAAATAACCCCCATAGGCTCCCTGGGGATGGTACCTCCCAGGTGAAAGCTTCTGTGATTAAACTGATTTTACTGGGTCCTGAGCTACAGTTTGCAAAAACACTTAGGGAAGCCTCTGGGTCCTCCTGAAAACTAGTAGAAGAATGACTTGCAACATTATTGCAAATGTAAGATGGTTATTTCCCTAGTGTTGATAGGTCACTTCAGTTTGCTTTTGTTCTTTACATTCTGGCTTTCATACTCCAAGACAGATATTGGTGGTCTTAATAAACTCATTTGACCTCCAATTTAGATGGTCTCATTGTCCAGTGAAACGCTCAGAAATTCTTTCAAAGGCATGTATCAGTTTGTCTAATCTCTAAACACAGCCCATGCATTGACAGAGCACTCACTACACTGTTTTTGAGTGTCATTCATTGAACCATCTGCCTCCTTGTTTCTTGGTTTTTTCGGGTTTTTTTTTTTAATAAACTTTTTATTTTGTAGTAATTTTAGATTTACAGAAAAGTTGCAAAGATGGTAAATAGACTTCCCACGTACCCCTCACCCAGTTTCCGCAAATGTTAACATGTTAACTTGACAAGTTTGTCATAACTAAGAAACCAACATTGGTGTACTGTTACTCACTAAACTATAGACTTACTCAGATTTTTACCAGTTTTTCCCCTTATATCCCCTTCCTGTTGCAGGATGCAGTTCAAGATTCCATGTTGCATTTAGTGCTTCCTGGTTTGGACTTGAGTAGCTGCGCGGAGAGCAGTGCGTTCTTTCTCTGTACTGGGTCTGTGTGGAGCCGGCACATTTTCTCCACACTGCATGCTCTCTGTTCTTCTCATTTTGTCTCTTAGTAATTTCTCTTGACTGAGTTTCTAGATCTTTTGCCATTCTGTCAGTATGTTGTATTTGTTTCTCATTTTAAAACAAGACATCCAGAACTGAGGGCAGTTCTTCACGTATAGTCTGACGAGAGCAAAATGTTGCGGAAATATTACAGTTGTCTATCCCACATGACTGTTAATGTAGCCTAAGCTTGTTTGTTTATTTCCTGGCTTTTGTAAGCAACTGCATCCCATATTGGGCTAATACTGAAGCTGAAGTTCTGCTTAGTTAATTCACCCAGAGTTTTTTTGTTTTGTTTGCTTGCTTGTTTTAATCACATGAATTGCTCTTTAATCCAACAGCAAGACATTATGTGAACCCCTTTAAAAATTCATCTCGTTTGTTTTGGCACACCCATTTGCCTCTTTGAATTTCTGTCCTGTCCTCCAGTGTTTTAACTGTTTCTTTTATGCAAAGCTTATAAGTATGCTTTCTGTCATTTTCTAAGACACTAATAAAAATATCGTATAGAACAGGGTCAAATACAGGACCTTACCATGGCACAAGAGGGCAAGTGAAAAGAAGCTGTATAGCAAGTATGTAACTGTATGAGGAAGCTAAAAAATGTTGTCAGCATAGGCTGAAGGCCGTGATTCAGTCTTATATGCTGACTGGGGTGGCGCCTAAACTAGAACTCTTGCAGAATGAGAGCAAATGAATTTTTTGGAGGACTGGTAGGTGGAGGGTCGGTTTTACCTAAGAATGGAGCCGGCTCCTATTCCTAAGACTGTCAGCTTATGCTTCATTTGACTGGATGTGCCTGAAACTTCTACTTTAAGAGTTCATGAGCCTTTCTTGAATTAGGCCTTTTTATGAATGGCATTGAAAATTTTGGAGGACTTTAGACACACTTTTTTTTACTATCAAGGATTTTTTTTTTAAATATTTATTTATTTATTTTTGGCTGCATTGGGTCTTTGTTGCTACGCACGGACTTTCTCTAGTTGCAGCGAGTGGGGGCTACTCTTCATTACGGTGCGCGGACTTCTCGTTGCGGTGGCTTCTCTTGTTGCGGAGCATGGGCTCTAGGCACGCAGGCTTCAGTAGTTGTGGCACGTGGGCTTCAGTAGTTGTGGCTCGCAGGCTTTAGAACGCAGGCTCAGTAGTTGTGGCGCGTGGGCTTAGTTGCTCCATGGCATGTGGGATCTTCCCGGCCCAGGGCTCGAACCCGTGTCCCCTGCATCGGCAGGCGGATTCTTAGCCACTGTGCCACCAGGGAAGTCCCTCAAGCATGTATTTGAATGATACTTCCTTTTCAGTAGTGCCTGTTCATGTATCATTTCCCATTTTTCTTTTTTGTTTTTCCTGTTGGTCTTTTCTTAATCTTTAAGAGCCCATTGTTTGTTGTATTTGTTGCAAATATTTCTCTCCATCTGTTGTAATTGACTTATTTTGTGGCTCTTTTGTCAATATTAAAGTTTTATACTTACCTATTATCAAATTTACATTGTGCTTCCTTGCCTCCTTGATGGTTTCAGGTTCCCTGTATTGCTTAGAAACTTCTCACACACTAAGAGGTAAAATAAAGAGATCCTCTTGTAGTTTCTTTTAAGAAGTTCATAGCTTTTTTAAAAAATGTAAACGTACTTGCCATTTTTAAGATATATGCCAACCAGTCATTCCTTTTCGTTGAGAATGGAATTTTTATGCATGTATGAAAAATGTGTCATGCATTCAGAAATGTGCAAGATGTCTACATTCAGTAAAAAGATAATAAGACAAAGGACATTGTATCCATCTGTATTAAAACATAGGCTGTCTCCCAGACATGTCCATAACCACTATCTGGACCTCTGTCTTGATCATCCTCTTGCCTTTCTCTATAGTTTTATCCCCAGTAAATCTCTTCCTATCTAAGCAGCGTATTGTTTAGTTATAAATGGCTGAGTGACAAGCTCAGAGCTCTCTGTGTGAGGAAAGGGCAGTTTGCACCATTGGACACAAGCTCCTAGGAGAGGAGAAGCTGAACAAAGTCTGTCTTCAGCCTCCCTGGGAGTTTCCCAGAGACCCTTTGCAGAAGTCACTGGGTGAGGTCACGAGTGGACCTTGAAAGATCAGGGCCACCACAGAGCGGGGGATTTGGCTGGGCCTTCGTTTGGACCAGGGTGGATCTCCAGCCGAGATGTGGTCAGAGGACAGCCGCTCGCATCCCCCGCTCTCAGGAGCAGGTCAGAGCAGAACACCTGTGGGGTGAAGCTGAACTCCCTCCTGGAGTGGAGAACAGGAACTTACTTCATCAGCCAAGTCCAAATGAGCAGCTGGGCCTGGGCCACACTCCCTGAGCATCATTCTGTCCTCAGGTCAAAAGGAAAAAAGTATATAATTTTGTGTGTGTGTGTGTAGTTGATTCTTGTTGTTCTTGGTAGCTGTGTTCTATAAAGTTGCCGTGAACACTGAAGTAGCAAATACTCAACCAATGCTCCAGTAGAAATACAGGGCTACGTTCCTGTGAGCCTCTGATCACACTTTCATCAACAGATCAATACATAACCTTGTTCTCTGTGTGTTTCTGTTGAAAGACATCTTACTTAATATACAGTTGATTCATAAACATAGAAGTCATAGCTAACAGCACTATAATTCGTGACTGGACAGAGTTTATCTAACACATATTTTCTCAGCCTTGTGCTTAGGAACACTAGACAGCACTTCAGCACTACACTAGGGGCCACTTTAAACAGTGAGATCACCTACAAACAATACAGAAAGTTGAAAAACGTGACAGTACATAGACCATGAAAAGGATGCTTGTTTACAGGATGAACTGAAACAAGAAGGCAGAGCGGCCACTTGTTTGAGCTCAGCTAGGAATGTGCACATTGCTAGCTCAGATGTGCATGAGTGACTTGGAAAGCGCTGCAGGTGTGCTATGTCAGTAGGCATGTGTATGTGTGTGTGTATACACACATACACACACACACATGTACACACACACACACGTACACATACATACACACACACACACACAAACAGGGAAAGTTAATCCAAGATGTTAGACGCCAGGATAGTAACTTGGGGTAGTTACTACTAGAAGGGGCGTAAGGGAGACTTTTGTTCTGTTAACTTGATCTGGGTGTTAGTTACGCAGGATGTGTTCACTTCGTGAAAACCAAGCTGCGTATTTATGATTTGTGTATTTTTCTAAATGGTGTTCCACTTCAGTAAATAGTGTAAAACAAACAATACTGTGGCCTCAGGATCTGGGCGGTGGCCACTCATTGTGCACGGCTCTTGAGTGTCACTGCTCTGTTGTGGACAAGTTGTTCTCAGCTACTGCATGGCTGTCATTCTGGGGGTTCCCACTTCACCATCTTCCTGCTGATTTTAGTTGCTTCTCTCTTCTGTTTCCTAGATTCGATCTCCCCATTATTTCCTCTTCTCACTCTTCTGTAGTTTCTGGAGAAAGGGTGCACTGGGAATAATTTTGTAAGAACTTAACAAATATGAAAATATTGTTAATACTACCCTCATCCATGAATGATAACTTTGCAAAGTATATAATTTTAATTTGGAAGTTCTTTCCTTTAGAACTTTGATGACATTAGTGTATTACCTTCTGGAGTCCAGTGTTCCTGTTGAACATATCAAATTCTTGATCTTTGTGTGTGACCTCTATTTCCTTCCTCCCCTATTCCCTCTCCTGGAAGCTAGTAGAATCTCCCTTAAGCCTGCTCTTTCGAAATGTGGTTACTTGCTTTTCTTTTATCCATTTTGTTCGGTACTGTATGGGTCTTTTCAGTCTGTCAATTATATCCTCTTTTCTGGCAAGTTTTCTTGAATTATTCTGTTGATTATTTTCCTCTCCTCCATTTTCTCGCTTTCAGGGTAAAGTTTTAAGAACTCTTAGGATTTACTCTCTCAACAACTTTCATATATAACACACAGCAGTGTTAATTATCTTTGTCATGTTGTGCATTTCATCCCTAGTACTTATTTATCTTATAACTGGAAGTTTGTACCTTTTGACTGCCTTCATTCAGTTCCCCTTTCCCCCACCCCCTGCCTCTGGTAACCACAAATCTGATCTCTTTTTTTCCATGAGTTTGTTTGTTTTTGAAGTATAATTGACCTACAATACTGTGTTAGTTCCTGTTACACAACATAGTGACTCAATATTTCAGTACATTTCAAAATGATCACTACAGTAAGTCTAGGTACTATCTGTCACCATGCAAGGACATTACGTAGCTATTCACTATATTCCCCACACTGTTCATTTCATACCTGTGACTTGTTTATTTTGCAACTGGAAGCTTGTACTTCCTGATCTCCCTCACCTATTTCTTTCCTTTCCCTACCCCCTCCCCTCTGGAAACCACCTATTTGTTCTCTGCATCCGTAGCTCTGTTTCTGTTTTGTTATGTTTGTTCATTTGTTTTTTAGATTCCACATATAAGTGAAATAATACAGTGTTTGTCTGACTTATTTCACTTAGCATAATACCCTCTAGGTTCATCCATTTGTCACACATGGCAAGATTTCGTTCTTTTTTTATGGCTGGGTAATATTCCATATTATACATATGTATATATACGTATGTATGTATACATACACACACACACACCCACATCTTCTTTACCTATTCATCCATTGATGAGCACTTAGGTTGCTTCCATATCCAGCCCATTGTAAATAATGCTATAGTGAACAACCTAGGGGTATATATATCTTTCCTAATTAGTGTTTTTATTTTGTTCAGATAAATACCCAGGAGTGGAATTGCTGAATTGTATGGTAGTTCTATTTTTAATTTTTTGAGGAGTCGCCATAATGTTTTCCATCTCCCTGATGATTAGTGATGACGGGTGTTTTCTTCATGTGCCTGTTGGCCATCTGTATATCTTCTTTGGGAAAATATCTATTCAGGTTTTAATCGGGTTTTTGTTTTGTTTTTAATGTTGAGCTGTGTGAGGTTTTGGTATGTTTTGGATATTAACCCTTTATCGGATATATTGTTTACAGATATCGTCTCCCATTCACTTGGCAGCTTTTTCGCTTTATTGATAGCTTCCTTTGTTGTGCAGAAGCTTTTTAGTTTGGTGTAGTCCCATTTGTTTATTTTTGCATTTGTTTTGCCTGCTTCAAGAGACATATTCAAAGAAATGCTATTAAGACCAATGTCAAAGAGCTTACTGTCTATGTTTGTTTTAGGAGTTTTATAGCTTCAGGTCTTAACATTTAAGTTGTTTTTTTTTTTCCTTTGGTTGCGCTGGGTCTTAGTTGTGGCAGGTGGGCTCCTTAGTTGCGACTCACGGGCTCTTAGTTGTGGCTCACCTGCTCCTAAGTTGCGTCATGTGTGCTCCTTAGTTGCGGCACGTGTCCTCCTTAGTTGCAGCCGGTGGGCTCCTTAGTTGCGGCTCACCGGCTCCTTAGTTGTGGCATGCGAACTCTTAGTTGTGGCATGCATGTGAGATGTAGTTCCCTGACCAGGGCTCGAACCCGCATCCCCTGCATTGGAAGGCAGATTCTTAACCACTGCACCAGATGGGAAGTCCCACATTTAAGTCTTTAATCCATTTTGAATTTATTTTTGTGTGTTGCTAGAGAGTAGTCAGTTTAATTCTTTTACATGTAACTATCCAATTTTCCCAACACCATTTATTGAAGAGGCTGTCTTTTCCCCATTGTATAGTCTTGCCTTTGTCATAGATTAATTGCCCATATAAGTGTGGGTTCATTTCTGGGCTCCCTGTTCTGGTTCCTTGATCTATGTGTCTGTTTTTGTGCCAGTACCATACTGTTTTGATTACTTTGTAGTATAGTCTTGATGTCAGGGTGCATGATTCCTCTGGCCTTGTTCTTCTTTCTCAGATTGTTTTGGCTATGCAGGGTAGTTTGTGTTTCCATACAAATTTTAGAGTTATTTGCTTTAGGTCTGTGGAAAATGCCAATCGTATTTTGATAGGGAATTCATTGAATCTGTAGATTGCCTTAGGTAATGTGGTCATTTTAACAATATTAACTCTTCCAATCCATGAACGTAGTATACCTTTCCATCTGTTTGTGGTGTCTTGAATTTCTTCCATCAGTGTCTTACAGTTTTCTGAGTACAGGTCTTTAACCTCTTTAGTTAGGCTGATTCCTAGGTATTTTATTCTTTTTGATAGGATTTTAAGTGGTATTGTTTTCTTAATTTCTCTTTCTGATAGTTGTTAGTGTATAGAATATGCCACAGATTTCTGTATATTAAGTTTGTGTCCTGCAACTTTACAAATTCATTGATGAGTTCTGGTAGTTTTTTGGTGGTGTCTTTAGGATTTTTTATGTATAGTATCATGTCATCTGCAAACACTGACAGTTTTACTTCTTCCTTTCCAATTTAGAATCCTTTTATTTCTTGTCTGATTGCTGTGGCTAGACTTCCAATGCTATATTGAATAAAAGTGGTGACAGTGGGCATCCTTCTCTTGTTCCTGATCTTAGAGGAAATGCTTTCAGCTTTTCACCATTGAGTATCATGCATATGTGACCTTTATTATGTTGATGTTTGTTCCTTATATACCCACTTCGTTGAGAGTTCTTTTTTTTAATCATAAATGGATGGTGAGTTTTGTCAAAAGCTTTTTCTGTATCTGTTGAGATGATCATATGATTTTTATTTTTCAGTTTGTTAATGTGTATCACATTGATTGATTTGTGGATATTGAACCATCCTTGCATCCCTGGGATAAGTCCCAGTTGATCATGGTGTATGATCCTTTTAATGTATTATTGAATTAGATTGCTAATGTTTTGTTGAGGATTTTTATATCTGTGTTCATCAATGATATTGGTGATATTGGTCTGTAATTTCCATTTTTTGTGTGATATCTTTGTCTGGTTTTGGCATCAGGATGATGCTAGGATTGTAGAATGAGTTTGGAAGTGTTTCTTCCTCTGCAATTTTTTTGAATAGTTTGAGGATAGGTGTTAATGTTTGGTAGAATTCACCTATGAAGCTGTCTGGTCCTGGACTTTTGTTTGTTGAGAATTTTTTGATTACTGATTCAATTTCATTACTGGTAATTGGTCTGTTCATATTTTCTATTTCTTCCTGATTCAGTCTTTGCAGATTATACATTTCTAGGAATTTGTCCATTTATTCTAGCTTGTCCATTTTATTGGTATATAATTGTTTGTAGTAATTCCTTATGATCCTTTGTATTTCTGTGGTGTCAGTTGTAACTTCTCCTTTTTCATTTGTGATTTTATCGATTTAGGCCCTCTCTCTTTTTTCCTTGATGAGTCTGGCTAAAGGTTTATCAATTTTGTTTATCTTTTCAAAAAAGTAGCTCTTAGTTTCATTGATCTTTTCTATTGTATTTTTAGTCTCTATTTCATTTATTTCTGCTCTCATCTTTATGATATCTTTTCTTCTACTAATTTTGGGTTTTGTTTGTTCTTCTTTTTCTAGTTCCTTTATGTGTAAGGTCACTTTCAGGATATTGAAACGTCTAGATTTTGGGTTCCAGTTTTCTTCCCTTTAACGTTCTATTCTCTCTCTTTCCCTCCTGCACCTTCTCCTTCTGGAAATAATTTAGTTAAGATGTAACTCAGACTCTTCTCTTTTCAGTAATACTTGCATATTATTCTGTTGTCAACAGTGCCTTGAGTTCCCTAGGTCAGAGGCCCTCTGTTTTACCTTCTTTAATGAATAAACTTCCCATTTCCACTTGGAGTAGAGTATGTTGGAAAAGCAACTTACAAATTTAACTGCTTCTGGAAGAGCTTTTACATCTTTCATCTTTAAATGATTTTCCACTCTAATCCAAGTTCCAGCAATACCTGATGCTGCCAGTCCTAGACATTTTGTTGAATGTGTACTGTAAATTGGGTGGTTTTTTTGCTTCCCCCTTTACCCATACAAGGATTCAGCTAACTCCATTACCACTCATCCATCTGATTCCCAGCTTCCAAAATTTTGTTGCTATTATTTATTTGTGTTCTCCCTATTCTTATGAAATTGTCTTTTTTTAATTCCAATACTAGATTTTAAGATTTTCAGAAAAGAACAAAATTAGGTCTTACCTTATTATCTGTTCTAGACCTTATCATCACAGAATTATGGTTCAGTCTTAAATGCCACTGTCCAGTGCACTGTTGTCCAGTGCAGTAGCCACTAGCCATGTGAGCCCTTGAAGTGCAGCCGTGCAATTCAGTGTGGAACTGAATTTTTAATTTTATTTGTTTTTGTTTGTTTGTTTGTTTGTTTCTGGCTGTGTTGTGCAGCTTGCAGGATCTTAGTTCCCCGACCAAGGATCGAATCCTTGCTCCCTGCAGTGGAAGTGTGGAACCCTAACCACTGGACCACCAGGGAATTCCCTTTATTTTATTTTAATAAATTACATTTAAATAATCACATGCGGCTAGTGGCTGCCATACTGGACAGTGCAGTTCCAGTGCTGGTGAACTAGGAGTTGGAATGTAAATTCTAGTCAGCATATCTACTACATGGAAGTTTTTTTCCTGTTTCCTTCTCCTTAATTTATTTATTTCTTCATTCATATCAACGTGGACACGTGGATTTCTGTATTATTCAGTGGGCATTATTTTTTTATTATTGATTTTGATGCTCAAATTATCCCAGATTTGGACAGTGGAAACCCCATTCAGGTTTTTCTGTGTCCTTTTGACATGTACCCTCTTTCTGGATCATTCATTCTAGACCTTAGACATTACAGGCTCCTCACGTACTCACCCTGTCCTAACCTCTGGAATCATCCATTTCTCCAAGGAGCTCTGGTTCCTCTTAGTGGAGGATAATGGAAACCAAGATCTGGTTGCTTGGTGGGCTCATTGCTGCTGGACCAGCACTGCTTCTAGGCTCTGTAAGCTGACAAGGGATTTTTTAAGACTGATGGCTTTGGACAGCACGGATAAAGAGATATTTCTATCATTGCAAAAAGGGGAAAGATGGGGTGACTAGAATTTAGGAGTTCAGAGACTCCTACTTCCCCAGGCCCATCTCTACACAGCCTTTGAGTGGATTCAGCTGGTTGGTGATGAGAATGCCAGAAGAGCTTGGTGCTAGAACCCGTCTGCTGCTGGAGGGGTGCTTTCTTTCTCCCTCTTTAACCTCCCATTGGCAGAACGTGAACCAGAAGCCAGCTGCCAAGGGAGTATGAATAACTTGAGCTTGCAAACCCTAGACCATTGTTTCTCAGCCTCAGCACCACTGACATTTTGGGCCAGGTGGCCATCCTGTGCTTTGTAGGATGTTCAGTGACAACATCCCTGGCCTCTACGCACTTGATTCCAGTATCCACCCCACTCCCAAATGTTTCCATATATGGCCAGATATCCTCTGGGGAGGCAAAATGACCCCATTGAGGACCACCTCCTGGACCATCATTGCAGAAAAGAATATAGAAGGGTAGACTTGGAGCTGAGAAACAGTAGTACTACCCAGCACCCTACTTTACTTTACACAACCTTGAAGTGTGAAGGAAGGGAAGAGAAATTAACATTTACGTTCCTGTTACAGCCCTGCAATATAGAGAGATTAGTATATGCTTTTTTTTTCTTTAGTTTATGAGGAAAGCAAAGACCAGTTAAGTAATTTCTTCGCAGTCAGGCAGGGTTCAAATCCTTGCCGATAAAGTTATTCGTTTACATGCTCTTGAAGTTTGTGCTTGAATTTTTAGGTTGTAGTTATTGCCATAGTCTTTTTAAGTGGGGCAACTATTCTTTTGAGTGTTGCATTTTCAAGTCATTATGGATATATTGTCAACCTGGGTGCATTTTCTAGATGGTGCCCTACTGGAGCCATGCTTAGAATAACGGCTAAAAATGTTCACAAACAGAGGGAAGAAGAAACATGAATAATATTTGTTAGGCAATTTCCCTGGTGGTTCAGTGGTTAGGACGCTGTGCTCTCACTGCTGAGGGCCTGGGTTCAATCCCTGGTCAGGGAACTAAAATCCCGTAAGCTGTGTGATGTGGCCAAAAAAATAAATGATGTTAAAGCCAATGTCTTATTTTGTTTTTTAGTTTTGGATACTTATATTTAAGTACTAGTTAACTTGATTTCCTAGAGATTTGCTTCAGACTATACAAGCACTGCCTATTTTTCTCATTTTGCCTTTATGCCTAGTCCTTTACTTCTTTCTATTCCATACTGTTGTGTATCACTCTCAGTGGTAGAAAGACATGTCCTCTCTCAAAGGAAATCTCCCAAAGATCAGCCTAATACTTTACAGTACCTTGCACCTTGCATGACTCATGATCGCCTCAGACCTAACATCCAAAGTAGGCTAGTGTGCTTTCTAAGCCAGACATAAACCGCTTTTTCTCTTCCAGTGCTAGAGCATTCTCTGTACTTTGCGTTATTCCTAGTCCTCTCCAGAGTTTTATATCTGTTGTAGGTCTCTTTGCTTTAAAATCAGTGAAGGAACTAGAGCAGACACAAACATAACGTAACAGTTGAAGGTAGGATTTTTGAAGACCTGTTAGATTTAAAATCGGTTCGCCTAGAAAAGAGGACGGGGACTTCCCTGGTGGCACAGTGGTTAAGAATCCGCCTGCCAGTGCAAGGGACGCAGGTTCAGTCCCTGGTCCGGGAAGATCCCACATGCCGCAGAGCCTCTAAGCCTTTACGCCACAAGTACAGAGCCTGTACAGACCCAACGTAGCCAAAAAAAAAAAAAAGGAAAGAGGAAGAAGTGACTTGATTCTTTTTTTAAATAAATTTATTTATTTTTATTTGTTTATTTTTGGCTGCACTGGGTCTTCGCTGCTGCGCGCCGGCTTTCTCTAGTTGTGATGAGTGGGGGCTACTCTTCGTTGTGGTGTGCAGGCTTCTCATTGCGGTGGCTTCTCTTGCTGCGGAGCATGGGCTCTAGGCGCATGGGCTTCAGTAGATACGGCACACGGATCAGTAGTTGTGGCTCGCGGGCTGTAGAGTGCAGGCTCAGTAGTTGTGGCGCACGGGCTTAGTTGCTCCGTGGCATATGTGATCTTCGCAGACCAGTGATCGAACCTGTGTCTGCTACGTTGGCAGGTGGATTCTTAACCACTGCGCCACCAAGGGAAGTCCCAGAAGCGACTTGATTCTTGTCTTAAGCTATGTAGTGGCTTTCTGAGAGCGGATTTAGAGTAATTGCTTTATGTGGAGGAAACATGGAACAAAGGGACCTGAAGTTGTATTTCAGTGTTTTGAAGAGAAGGTACCTCAGGGACTGCTTGGTATGAAGCGTTCTGTTAGGGTGAGGCTAATTGTGGGGCTCTGTTGTACTCTCCCAACTAGAACAGGTCATCTTATATTGCTCTTATTCGTTGGATGTGTTCCCATAGTTCTCTGGCACTTACTTTTCATACTCTATTTTAATTGCTTGTTTACTTATCTTTATTCCCTATTAAACTTTAAACACTAAGTGGGTCCTATAGGTGCTCAGAAACTTGTGTTCATTGAAGTAATGTTGTTACAGTAATTTAATACAAAATTATCTCCTAATATCCGTGCAGGACAAATCCTTTACACTATAATAGAAAGGGCTGTCATGTGCAGACTGTGAATTTATCACAAATAAATGTGCAGCCGTTTCTAGCTCAAATAATTATTAAATAGTATGTTTTCTGGTCCCTCCCTATTCATCTTGTGGTTTTCTTCCCCTTTCCCTAAAACAGTTGCAGAAAATCAGTTTTAAAGTGTTTAAACCATAGGCAGAATGTTCTGGGGTGGGGGGGTGGCAAGTCCCATTAAGTATGTTTCACCCTTTAGTTGTTTAAAATGACATTCTTCTCTCTCACAAATATATGTAGTCTGTCTTTCCAGGAAAGGCAAGAGGTCCCCTACTGCTCTTTGTACTGTATTGGCCAACTATGCAATGGGAAGGCATTCTAAACAGCAACTTCAGCCTGTTGTCAGTGCCCACTAGTACGCTGTCCACGTCGTCTGTGCGGTGTCTAGCGTACCCAGATCATACACTGTGCTTGGGAGAAGTCATTCTGTGAACGCTTAGCTTGAAACTCAGTGACTAGTTGATACTTCAGCAAGAATTAACAAGTACGGGATATAGAATCCATCTCTGGGGTCAAAAAACATTAGTTTTATTCTATAATTTCATTAGGTCAGCTATTTTACCCATTTATACCTCAGTGTAAAACCAGCCATCCTGTCAACCTTCCATGCTACTGTACAAGTTGAGATGGGATTGGGGGAGTTTTGTCTGTGTTAGGTTTTCGTGGAGTTTTTTAACGAAACATTTTAAACGTAGAAAGAAAGAAGATTTTGCAGATATGGACGAATTTCACTTTGTACCCTTTCTTGATTCCATTCTATTTCCTTCCTTTTTCTCCCTACTTCCCAGAGGCCATCACTTCTTGGAGCTGGTGTGTATCCTTTCCGTTCACATTTCAGCATGCTTTCCACATATGTATGTGTCCATAAACTCTAATTATAGAGTATTGTGTATTTTTAAATTTACATAAATGCTTCCATGTGGTTTGTATCCTTTTACAACTTGTTTTTGTGGGGACTTATACATGATAATAGCAGTTTGTTGGAGTACGATGTTCTAGAATTTCATTATGTGATTATGTCACGTATAATAGGTTGTTGATTCCCATGTCTGAAGATGTG
Organism: Neophocaena asiaeorientalis asiaeorientalis; assembly: GCF_003031525.2. Lineage (NCBI taxonomy): Eukaryota > Metazoa > Chordata > Mammalia > Artiodactyla > Phocoenidae > Neophocaena > Neophocaena asiaeorientalis. The sequence continues at coordinate 2,161,833 of NW_020173116.1, forward strand.
TGTATGCCAGATTTCCTTATGTTTGAAAAGACCAAAAAAGAAAAATAAATTATATATTTGAGTCATATTGATATTCTGCTGTGATTTGAAAGAGTGAGGCCTGACATGTTTCTTGCTTACTGAAATTTTATTTTTTTTATTTTTTAAGGTGGTTTTTTTTTTTGTCTTTGTTTTGTTTTGTTTTGGTTTTGGCTGCGTTGGGTGTTTGTTGCTGCGCGCGGGCCTTCTCCAGCTGCAGTGAGTGGGGGCTACTCTTTGCTACGGTGCACGGACTTCTTATTTTGGTGGCTTCTCTTGTTGCAGAGCACAGGCTTCAGTAGTTATGGTGTGTAGGCTCAGTAGTTGTGGCACATGGGGCTTGGTTCCTCCGCGGCACGTGGGATCTTTGCAGACCAGGGGTCGAATCCGTGTCCCCTGCACTGGTAGGTAGATTGTTAACCACTGTGCCACCAGGGAAGTCCCTGAAATTTTAAATGAAAGAGATGGTAATGTTTTTAAACATTTACCAATATAGGACATGAATTTTCAAAAAGTTAAGTGAACACTACTCTAGAATAAGAACTTAACAAAATAGTGACTTTAGGTAGAGCTGTGTTTGATCAATTATCAACCTCTGGAAATATATGTATATGTAAAAACACCTGCCTTGAAAGTAATTCCTCAATCTCAGGGTTTCATTTTAGAGAAGTTATGTGATAAGTAAAATTAAAGTCTCTCACAAAATAAAGAATTAAGGAAAGAATAATAAACATGACATTAAATGTATATCTCTATGCCATAGTAAATAAAAAGTTCTAAAGACATCCATTCCTGAAACAAACAAAAAACAGATTAATTGTTGTCAGATGATCTGCTTTAGTAGGTAGCCCTTCATCGTCGTCACCGTTTGTCACTTCGTGATGGTGCGCCTTAGGAGCAAGCTACGTAGTGCTTGTGGGCCTCAGTTTATTCATCTGTAAAAGAAGAACAACAGTTCAGTGACCAAGCCCTTAGCAGGTGCCTGAGGCATCAAGGTCAGTTAAACACTGATTGGTTAGTGGAGATGATCTGAGGGAGAGTCTCCTATGTCATTTTTTTTTTTAACATCTTTATTGGGTTATAATTGCTTTACAGTGGTGTGTTAGTTTCTGCTTTATAACAAAGTGAATCAGTTATACATATACATATGTTCCCACATCTCTTCCCTCTTGCATCTCCCTCCCTCCCACCCTCCCTATCCCACCCCTCCAGGCGGTCACAGAGCACCGAGCCGTTATCCCTGTGCCATGCGGCTGCTTCCCACTAGCTATCTACCTTACGTTTGTTAGTGTATATATGTCCATGACTCTCTCTCGCCTATGTCATTTTATACCTGTTTTAAGGGCTTTAATTTTTCAGACCGGTCCCAATAGGTTTGAAACGTAATGTATTTTTTACTAGTATTCTCCTTTACAAGTCTCTGCAAAATGCTCATGTAATCACTAGATATTTTTATAAAAATTACCACCTTCTTTAAGGGCACTTGTCTTTTTGGGAGGGCTAGAGCTTTCTGCCCTTGCCCTGTAGGCCTGCCTGGAGGGTCTTTAAAACAGGGCAGGGCTTCTCTGGTGGCGCAGTGGTTGAGAGTCCGCCTGCCAATGCAGGGGACACGGGTTCGTGCCCCGGTCCGGGAAGATCCCACATGCCGCGGAGCGGCTGGGCCCGTGAGCCATGGCCGCTGAGCCTGCACGTCTGGAGCCTGTGCTCCGCAATGGGAGAGGCCACACAACAGTGAGAGGCCTGCGTACCGAAAAAAAAAAAAAAAAAAAAAAAACAGGGCAGTGTTTCTGATTAGTGTGCATTGCTTATAGCAACTAAATGGAGTTGCACACATATTTGGAAATACTGAGATTTTAGTTTTGGCTTTTATATATAAAATTGTTAACACAATCTGTGGCTGATAAAAAAACCTGCTTCCCAAGAACAGACCCTTCGTTTATACAGTTGGCAGCCATGCTCTTCTGGTATAATGTTGCCGAATGGGGGCTGATGCGTAGAAGTATTCGGCACAGCATTTTTGCTGACTTAATTTTCCTTTCTCCTACGGGAAACAAGTACCTGTTGTTCAGTCCCTTCTTTTTCCCCCCTACTTTCATCATTCAGTCATTCTTACATCAAGAGGTCTATTATAGACACACATTAATCCTTGTTTCCCTTCTCTCTTTTGAGCTCTTATCTAAATACTCTAGGAAAATGTCCCTTTCTCTTTTCATCCACTTCATTCAGCAGATACCCACTGAATTCCCACTTTGTCCCAGGCATTCCTTACACACCTCTTCTTCCTTCGTTTTATGTGTGAGTCAGAAAATAGCTCTAATCATGGCCGAGTATAATAGTAGATTGAGTAATATAGAAGCTTCTCTATTTCCAGATGAGAGGTTCTGAAAGACTATTCCTAACTAAGCTTACTCATGAGCAAGTCCATTGTTACTAAGGTAGGTTTCTGTTCGCAGGCCAGGGATGCATTTCTACAAAATAAGAGCATAGAACAGTTCTTTAAAACCAAGGAAAACAGCCAGTTGTTCCAAAATGGACCAAATTTCACTACACTAAAAACTTTTAGAAATGAATTAAACTTCCCTCTTTGAAAAAATGCATAAGGAACTCCTTAAATATAATGTCCAGCCCCTGCCTTTCTGTCCACTTTGTTGGACAGACATGAACTAGCTTGGAATCATCCATAGCCATGAAAGAAGTTTTATCGTATTTTCCAACTACCTCATGACTTTGTTGTGAAGATTAATAAAGTAATAATGAAAATTGGCACACAGTAAATAATGATGGAAGTTGCTGCTGTTACCACTGGAGTATTATAGCTCTGTGTAGCAAAGACCTTTACTCACTGCTGTATCTTGGCACAGAACAGATAGTAGTGGAAGGATAGGTGGATGCTCCTCATTGTTACATGTCATCAAACTTGTAGAATTCCACCTGAAAACAATAAAGCAGAAGTTAGAAAGCTGAGTCCCAGTACAGAAAAGGTTGTTTTAAGTGGCCGGGTAAATGTATCACAGGTTCAAGCAAGTCTGCTAAGTGTGAAGAACACACATACTACAAGATCTATTTACCGTGCTGTTCCATGTTTTCCCATAAAATTCCTCGCCATCACCCTGCCCTTGTTCTTCTGAATCGTAACCCTCCCCAGGTGTATACGCTCCTTCTGATTTCTCTTTTCTCTGCCCCTGGCATCTCTTTAACTATACGTCTTTTCTTTTTTTTTTTTTTTTTATTTATTTAAAAAATTTTTCTATTTCTGGCTGCGTTGGGTCTTCATTGCTGCACGCGGGCTTTCTCCAGTTGGGGAGAGCAGGGGCTACTCTTTGTTTTGGAGCACAGGCTCTAGGCACGCAGGCTCAGAAGTTGTGGCTCATGGGCTCCAGAGCGCAGGCTCAGTAGCTGGGGCTCACAGGCTTAGTTGCTCTGCGGCATGTGGGATCTTCCTGGACTAGGGATCGAACCCCTGTCCCCTGTGTTGGCAGGCGGATTCTTAACCACGGAGCCACCAGGGAAGTCCTAAAGGTCTTTTCTTTTTCTTTTTTTTTTTTTTTTGCGGTACGCGGGCCTCTCACTGTTGTGGCCTCTCCCATTGCAGAGCGCAGGCTCAGCGGCCATGGCTCACGGGCCCAGCCGCTCCGCGGCATGTGGGATCTTCCCAGACCGGGGCACGAACCCGTGTCCCCTGCATCGGCAGGCGGACTGTCAACCACTGTGCCACCAGGGAAACCCATCTCCTTTTGAGTCTCTCCCTTTATCATATGGCATAGATTTTTTTTAAAATAAACATGTATAGAATTACATGTGTATTTAATTGGGGGGGGGTGCGGGATTCTGCTCCTAATTCTAAAAATAGAGTAGGGCTTTCTTTTTTCTTTAAAAAGAAACAAACTCCTTGAGTTACTTTATCTTTGCAAGGCATGATTGATTCTATTTTCCCCAATGTTTCTTTAATAGAAGGGGGAAAAGCTTTCTACTCCTGATCTAGGCTCCCAGCTTGTGAAGCATTATAAAATTTGTCTTAGGTTCCAACGATTTTGCTTCTAGAAATATCCCTTGACCATCTTCTTTAATTCTGGCTACTTCTGCTGTTCACTGAATTATAATAGTTCATTTCTTTAATTGCTTGTGTTCATCTGAGATCCTCTTCAAAAGGTTGCATGATTCTTCAACCATCTAAATGCAAAGAGCCTCCTCTTTGGGAATTGCCCTTATCATTGTCAAGTTATTTTAGTGGCATAGTTCTCTGTGCAGATCTTAATATGAAAATTGTTCTATAGCATGTAACACACACACACATTCTTTTTTTAAAAGTCACACTTATTTAGAGATGCATAGGGCCTGAAGAGAGAATTCACTGAAGTAGAAAGAGAGCCTTCTCTCCAAATTACATGGCATCTAGAAGTCAAAATAGATTGTCAGTGGCAAAGGCTGAATAATCCCAGGGCTTCAAACTCAGGTGGAGTCTCTTCCTGTTGTGTTTCTTTTCACTGTGTATCTTGACAGGTAGCTTTCCCTTTGTTGACCTTCCCTTCCCACCGCCTCTCTGTTCCCTACCTAAAAATTCATTCAAATCAAAAGAAAAAGCTGTATCAACCTCTGGGTTTTTCTTTTAAAAGATATATAAATGTATATATAATGTACACGTTTTATATATATATATATATATATATATATAAGTAAATAAACCTTTGTTTATTTTAGAAAATTAAGAAAGAAAAAAGACTACATATTATTTTGGTGGATTTGTAAACATCTGTTCCCACTAGAGGGCATTCTTTCCTTTGATTTTAGTTCATAGCTTTTATGTATTTATTTTACAGAACTGCTAAATATAAAGGTAAGTGTTGAGGGTATGAATGTGTTCAGATATACCTATTATAGAAAGGGGTTGTCAGATATACACCATTCTTTTTATGTAAGTTTCACACATGGGCATGTCAAAATTGAGGTTAAGCTGTATTTCCTAGCATTTTTGTTTGTCTTGTTAGGTGAACTTGATCAGATGGGGAATCACAAATATCCCACCATAACTTTAAGATGTAGCTTGTGTAGATGTAGATATGGTACATATATACAATGGAATATTAGCCATAAAGAAAGAATCAAATAATGCCATTTGCAGCAACATGGATAGACCTAGAGATAATCATACTAAGCGGAGTACGTCAGAAAGAGAAAGACAAATACCATATATCACTTATATGTGGAATCTAAAATACGACACAAATGAACTTATCTACGAAACGGAAGCAGACTCACTCACAGGTACAGAGAACAGACTTGTGGTTGCCAAGAGGGTGGTGGGGGGATGGATCAGGAGTTTGGGGTTAGCAGATGCAAACTGTTATATATAGGATGGGTAAACAACAAGATCCTACTTGTATAGCAGCAAGGTCCTACTGTATAGCACTATGTTCAATATCCTGTGATAAACCATAATGGAAAAGAATATGAAAAAGACTGTATACATGTATAACTGAATCACTTTTCACAGCAGAAATTAACACAACCTTGTAAATCAACTATACTTCAATAAAATTTAAAATAAAAAGACGTAGCTTGTGCTAGTTGCCATGTTACGAAGTAGTGACTGTCTGAATTTGTTTATGACAATATGGCTAAAGATAGATTATTCAAGGATGAGTTGCGTATTTTATTATTTGATTAAGTCAGTTTTTGCAGGGTGTATATAGTATAGAGTAACTGAAACCTAACATTTTTTAAATCCAGGAGATCTCAGTGCTAACACATAGTGGTTCTCCAGCCTTGCCTCTCAAGGCGATATTTTATTTGACAATATTTGAATTCTTGTTTCTATTATAAATGATACTTTTCTATAGGAACTTTTTTTTTAACATCTTTATTGGAGTATAATTGCTTTACGATGTTGTGTTTCTGCTGGATAACAAAGTGAATTAGCTATGTGTATACATATATCCCCACACCCCCTCCCTATTGCATAGGAACTTTAGTTCTTAGCATCTTAAATATATCTTATTGTTATCTCACCAGAAGGAACTTCATTCTTCCTATCAAGGAATTGATCGTTTTACATATGCCACGTATATGTTCTGTTTCACATTTTCCTGAGTCTCCTGGTACCAGGTAGAACACTGTAATTAACCAAGCGACTGTGCATTGAAGAGCTGGCTTGTTTTCCCTGATAGGAAAGCACCTGTAGTAGACACAAAGGACCAAATTTTGTTAGTCTGTGTTATAGAGTGAATTCTGACAGGTATACTTGGAAGAGGTTGTGTTTTGAGTGAGAAATCTGGGGTTCTTTTCAAAGCTAAATGAGATTTAGTAATTTCAAGTTGGGGCAGAGGGAGACCAGGTTACTGTTGAGAAACTGTGGCAAAGCCTATGCATGCTTCTGTGCTTTTATTCAGAGACTTGGAGCTACTGTCGAGAGGTGGTATGGAATCTTCTCTAAAGTGAGATATTGACCAAAGCTTATGATGACAGATTAGAAGTATTAAATTGGCAGAGCTGTTACAATGAGAAGGAGTAGCAGGTTGTCTGGAAAATTGTATGTGATAAAATATTTTTACTTCCGACTTCTTATTCATAGTACACTCTTCACCAAAACAAACCCTCTGTAGCATACTTGCTGCTTTAGATTATTATTAAAGTTACTCTTACTTATGTTGTAAGAAACCCTGCTGAGAACTTACCTAATATAATGTTTAATGGTCAGACTGAAATATATATTTGTGTTTGAAATAATGACCTTGAATCACAAAAGTTGTTAAATGTCTTTTTTTGGCGGGGGGAGAGGCACATGACTTGCGGGATCTTAGTTCCCCAACCAGGGATTGAACCTGCGCCCATAGCAGTGAAAGCACGGAGTCCTAACCACTGGACTGCCAGGGAATTCCCCAAAAACATACATTTTAGAAATGATTCCGTCAAAAATAGTTAATAGGGCTTCCCTGGTGGCGCAGTGGTTGAGAGTCCGGCCTGCCGATTCAGGGGACACGGGTTCGTGCCCCGGTCCGGGAAGATCTCGCATGCCGCTGAGCCTGCGCGTCCAGAGCCTGTGCTCCGCAATGGGAGAGGCCGCAGCAGTGAGAGGCCCGGGTACCGCAAAAAAAAAAAAAAAAAAATTTTTTTTAAAGAACCTCAGTTTCTTAAAGGGCTAACAGTTACTGAACTCCAGCTGGATTGTAGGTGAAGCCTGACACCACTCGACATCCTCACCCCTTAGGAGAGCATTTAGATTTAGATAGCTTCGAATTTTATCAGTGAAGTAGAACAGGCAAGGAACAGGCATCATCAGCATGTCCCCACTGAAACTGATGCAGTGTTTGGCAATATCGCCATCCCCAGTCGCCTTAAGCTTTGTTCATTTATACTTGTCGGTGGGCATCCACACCACAGAAAGAAAAGTGGGGCCTGCAGAGTAATGGTGGATGGGACATGCCAAAAAGTTCGTGTTCAAAACTGAGCTTGCCTTTCAGGCACCTCTTTAGCTCAGTTCACACTACATTTTGTTTGACAGTTATTGTACCCTATTACATTAAACTTTCATTTGTGAATCTGAATAGCTACTTACCCTTTTCAGTATCTTCAGTGCTGTGCTAAAAGCATTGTCATGCTTGGACGCTATTTTGAATAGGCAGATTTTGAAGTATTCCATCTTTTTGCCCACCGTCTTTTCAGTGAAGCTTTCTTTGTCCACACTATTTATCCTTTTTTGCTTTATTTTTCTCCATGGCACCTATCTTCTAACTTGCTTTATAACTTAGTTTGGTTATATGCCTGTCTTCACCCACTATTTTAGGCTATCATTCATTCTTTTTTAATTCATTCTGTAATGGACGGTTGATGGCCCTTTGGGTTGTTAACAGCCTTTTTTTTTTCTTTCCGGTTGCAGAACCTGCTGTGAACGTTCTTTTTTTACATTCTTCTGGTGCTCCTGGGCAAAAGTTTCCCCAGGGAATAGATTTAAGAGTGAAATTGCAGTCACAGTAATTGTACATGTTTAACTTGACTAGAATATGAACAAAATTTGCAAAGTAGTTGTGCAGATATGTGTTCCCACTAGCAGCGTCGAAGAGTTTCTGTTGCCCCTTGTCTTCTCTAGCACTTGATATCAACAGACTTCCCCGTTTTTGCCAGATTGGTAGATGTAAAATGATAGCTCATGATGGGTTTTTTTGCACTTTTTTGATGACTAATGAGATGAGAGTCTTTTCATATATTTATTGGTCACTTGTGTTTGTTGTTCTTTGTAGTGCCCATTGAGGTCTTTGCCCATTTTTCTGTTGGATGTTGGTCATTTTCTTACTGATATGTGAGAGTTCCTTAATGTATTCTGTATTCCTTACTTTTGTCTGTCACGTGTGTTATATTTATCACCAGTTTCTGGGCCTTGTCTCTTCTGTCACTCTAGGGTATTAAAAGTGAAGGAAAAGTCTTAATTTTAACGTGGTTGAATGTATCTTTTTATGGTTTGGGCCGTGTGTGTGTGTGTGTGTGTGTGTGTGTGTGTGTACTGATATGTGGAGTTCCTTAATGTATTCTGTATTCCTTACTTTTGTCTGTCACGTGTGTTATATTTATCACCAGTTTCTGGGCCTTGTCTCTTCTGTCACTCTAGGGTATTAAAAGTGAAGGAAAAGTCTTAATTTTAACGTGGTTGAATGTATCTTTTTATGGTTTGGGCCGTGTGTGTGTGTGTGTGTGTGTGTGTGTGTGTGTGTGTGTAAGAAATTGTTTCCTACTCTGAGCTCATAAAAATATTCCCTACATTGTCTTCAGAGACTTTTTCACTTTCCTTTCACGTTTGTCTTTAAACCATTTGGAATTGGTTCTTGTGTGTAGGATCTGTGGAAGAGATCCAATTTTATTTTCCCCATATATAGGTGATCACCTGTCCTAGTACCATTTATTGTCTACTCCCTCCTTTCCCCACTGATCTCTAGTGACCTTACTGTCATGAAACAGATTTCAACATGTGTGCATCTGTTTGGGGGCTTTCTGTACTGTTCCTTTGGTCAGTTTGTCTGTCTCTATGCCAATGCCATTCTATCTTAATCACTGTAGCTTTATAGTAGCTCTTGATATGTTAAGCAAATCCCTCCATCTTGTTATTCTTCAGGAATATCTTGGCTATTCTTGACCCTTTGCAAATTGTGTAAAAATTTGAGTCAGCTTATCATGTTCCACAAAAAATTCTTTTGTGATTTTTTAATTAGAATTGTATTGAATCCACAGATCAGTTTGGGGAGAATGATATTTTATTATGTTGAACCTTCTAGTCAGTGAACCTGGTATTTTTATTTTTTAAAGCTCTTTGTCTTTGAACACATTTTTACTAATTTACTTCATAAAGGGCTGCATATCTTTGGTTGGCTTTTTTAAATTTATTTATTTTATTTTTATTATTTTTGGTTTCATTGGGTCTTAGTTGTGGCATGCGGGATCTTCGTTGCAGCGTGCGGGCTTCTCTCCAGTTGCAGCACGCGGGCTTAGTTTCCCCATGGCGTGTGAGATCATAGTTCCCTGACCAGGGATTGCACCTGCGTCCCCTGCATTTGTAGGTGGATTCTTAACCACTGGACCACCAGGGAAGTCCCCTTTCGTGAGCTTTATTCATAGGCACTTTTCAGAAATGCTACTACAGATGACGTAATGTTTTTATTGTGGTAAAATGTGCACAGCATATCGTTTTAACCCTTCTTGCATGTACAATTCAGTGGCATTAGTACATTCACATTGTTGTGCAACTATCACCACTGTCCATCTCCAGAATTTTTTTATCATCCCAAACTGAAGCCCATTAAACAATACTCGCCATTCTCCCTTCCACCCAGCCTCTGGTAGCTAACCACTGTTCTACTTTGGTTTGTTG
>NW_020173116.1:2174580-2193117 GCF_003031525.2 Neophocaena asiaeorientalis asiaeorientalis
AAAAAAAAAAAAAAAAATTTTTTTTAAAGAACCTCAGTTTCTTAAAGGGCTAACAGTTACTGAACTCCAGCTGGATTGTAGGTGAAGCCTGACACCACTCGACATCCTCACCCCTTAGGAGAGCATTTAGATTTAGATAGCTTCGAATTTTATCAGTGAAGTAGAACAGGCAAGGAACAGGCATCATCAGCATGTCCCCACTGAAACTGATGCAGTGTTTGGCAATATCGCCATCCCCAGTCGCCTTAAGCTTTGTTCATTTATACTTGTCGGTGGGCATCCACACCACAGAAAGAAAAGTGGGGCCTGCAGAGTAATGGTGGATGGGACATGCCAAAAAGTTCGTGTTCAAAACTGAGCTTGCCTTTCAGGCACCTCTTTAGCTCAGTTCACACTACATTTTGTTTGACAGTTATTGTACCCTATTACATTAAACTTTCATTTGTGAATCTGAATAGCTACTTACCCTTTTCAGTATCTTCAGTGCTGTGCTAAAAGCATTGTCATGCTTGGACGCTATTTTGAATAGGCAGATTTTGAAGTATTCCATCTTTTTGCCCACCGTCTTTTCAGTGAAGCTTTCTTTGTCCACACTATTTATCCTTTTTTGCTTTATTTTTCTCCATGGCACCTATCTTCTAACTTGCTTTATAACTTAGTTTGGTTATATGCCTGTCTTCACCCACTATTTTAGGCTATCATTCATTCTTTTTTAATTCATTCTGTAATGGACGGTTGATGGCCCTTTGGGTTGTTAACAGCCTTTTTTTTTTCTTTCCGGTTGCAGAACCTGCTGTGAACGTTCTTTTTTTACATTCTTCTGGTGCTCCTGGGCAAAAGTTTCCCCAGGGAATAGATTTAAGAGTGAAATTGCAGTCACAGTAATTGTACATGTTTAACTTGACTAGAATATGAACAAAATTTGCAAAGTAGTTGTGCAGATATGTGTTCCCACTAGCAGCGTCGAAGAGTTTCTGTTGCCCCTTGTCTTCTCTAGCACTTGATATCAACAGACTTCCCCGTTTTTGCCAGATTGGTAGATGTAAAATGATAGCTCATGATGGGTTTTTTTGCACTTTTTTGATGACTAATGAGATGAGAGTCTTTTCATATATTTATTGGTCACTTGTGTTTGTTGTTCTTTGTAGTGCCCATTGAGGTCTTTGCCCATTTTTCTGTTGGATGTTGGTCATTTTCTTACTGATATGTGAGAGTTCCTTAATGTATTCTGTATTCCTTACTTTTGTCTGTCACGTGTGTTATATTTATCACCAGTTTCTGGGCCTTGTCTCTTCTGTCACTCTAGGGTATTAAAAGTGAAGGAAAAGTCTTAATTTTAACGTGGTTGAATGTATCTTTTTATGGTTTGGGCCGTGTGTGTGTGTGTGTGTGTGTGTGTGTGTGTGTGTGTAAGAAATTGTTTCCTACTCTGAGCTCATAAAAATATTCCCTACATTGTCTTCAGAGACTTTTTCACTTTCCTTTCACGTTTGTCTTTAAACCATTTGGAATTGGTTCTTGTGTGTAGGATCTGTGGAAGAGATCCAATTTTATTTTCCCCATATATAGGTGATCACCTGTCCTAGTACCATTTATTGTCTACTCCCTCCTTTCCCCACTGATCTCTAGTGACCTTACTGTCATGAAACAGATTTCAACATGTGTGCATCTGTTTGGGGGCTTTCTGTACTGTTCCTTTGGTCAGTTTGTCTGTCTCTATGCCAATGCCATTCTATCTTAATCACTGTAGCTTTATAGTAGCTCTTGATATGTTAAGCAAATCCCTCCATCTTGTTATTCTTCAGGAATATCTTGGCTATTCTTGACCCTTTGCAAATTGTGTAAAAATTTGAGTCAGCTTATCATGTTCCACAAAAAATTCTTTTGTGATTTTTTAATTAGAATTGTATTGAATCCACAGATCAGTTTGGGGAGAATGATATTTTATTATGTTGAACCTTCTAGTCAGTGAACCTGGTATTTTTATTTTTTAAAGCTCTTTGTCTTTGAACACATTTTTACTAATTTACTTCATAAAGGGCTGCATATCTTTGGTTGGCTTTTTTAAATTTATTTATTTTATTTTTATTATTTTTGGTTTCATTGGGTCTTAGTTGTGGCATGCGGGATCTTCGTTGCAGCGTGCGGGCTTCTCTCCAGTTGCAGCACGCGGGCTTAGTTTCCCCATGGCGTGTGAGATCATAGTTCCCTGACCAGGGATTGCACCTGCGTCCCCTGCATTTGTAGGTGGATTCTTAACCACTGGACCACCAGGGAAGTCCCCTTTCGTGAGCTTTATTCATAGGCACTTTTCAGAAATGCTACTACAGATGACGTAATGTTTTTATTGTGGTAAAATGTGCACAGCATATCGTTTTAACCCTTCTTGCATGTACAATTCAGTGGCATTAGTACATTCACATTGTTGTGCAACTATCACCACTGTCCATCTCCAGAATTTTTTTATCATCCCAAACTGAAGCCCATTAAACAATACTCGCCATTCTCCCTTCCACCCAGCCTCTGGTAGCTAACCACTGTTCTACTTTGGTTTGTTGGGGGGGTTTTTGGGGGGGGGGGGTTGTTTTTGTTTTTGTTTTTTCTGTGAATTTGACTAATCTGAGTACCTCATATAAGTGGAATCATAAGTGGCGTTTTAAAAATATACCAGTATTTGTCTTTTTTGAGTGAAGAAATCAGTGTTTTATTAAATTGGTTTTTGTATTTAGCTAACTTGCTTAAAATATTAATTTCAGTAATTTAGCTGGAGTTTTCTGTATAAGCAAGCATTATCACATGTGAATAAAAGGCTTTCCTACTATTAAACCTGCCCTTTGAGTTTTAAATTTTAATTAATCTTTTGTATACCTAGATAGTTCATTTTCAAATCTGTTGGTTGCCTCTTCAAGCTCTTCTTTATGTCTTTTAAACTGTTAAGTGTTATTTGATATTCGATTCTGTTATAAACTGTTTGCCATTCTGATTCTGCTGTTTCTGCTACTTTCTGATGGTGTTTTGTTTTTTGTTGGTATTTTGTATGAACTGTCATTCCTTCAAATTTTATTTCTGCCAGATGCCTGGTGGCAGTACTAATTTAGGACCACTTTAAATTAAATTCTTGACCTGAGAACCATTTGGGAGTCCGAATTTGGGCTCTCCACTTATAAGAAGTCTGGACTGGTTTGTAGTTATAACTTTTCAGGGTTTTGTTGTTGTTGTTGTTTTGTGCCTGGGGAGAGGGGGATTTCACGGGCAAGTTTTGTAATCCCCTAGGGAGGGTTTCTAGCTCACCCATGTACTGAGGGTATATTAGGGTCTCAGCTTTATGAGGAATTGCCTGTTCAGACACCCCGCCGTGGCAGACCTTGGTCTTTGCTTCCTGTGTCTGTCCTGCGATGCTGTGAAAATTTAAGCTCAGATTTTTCCAAATAGATGCCCACTACTTGAGTGATTCCATTTAACCATTCCTCTTTCACTTGGGTTTTACCCTCTTGCTAGTTCATCAAGGCATTTAAAACGTTTTTCTGCATTTTTGGAAACATTTTAAGTTACTTCCATTAGGAATGTAAATCAGGGGAACAAATCCACCATGTAGTTGGAAATTCCTATATCATTTTACTGTGTTGTTTTTAGTCATTTTGGAAAGGAAATCTGGGATTAAATGCATATTTTTTTATTTATAAAATTGAAATGGAGAGTGGCCTTTTACGGCTGCTAATTAATGATATTTCTTTTTTTTATAGGTGTCAGCTGTGATGCATGTTTAAAAGGAAATTTTCGAGGTCGCAGATATAAGTGTTTAATTTGCTACGATTACGATCTTTGTGCATCTTGTTATGAAAGTGGTGCAACAACAACAAGGCATACAACTGACCACCCAATGCAGTGCATATTAACAAGGGTAGATTTTGGTACGTATTTAATTAAAATTTTAATGAATTATCATTTAGAACTTTGTGTGTATGTGTATGAAGAAGTAAAGGCAAAATGTTCTAAAACTGTCCCCAGTAGCATACATGAGGCTCCAAATTCATTAAAAATAACATGAGTCTTACTTTTATATTCTAAGTAATTTTTCCTCTTATAGTTTATTTATGAAAGCCATTCAGAAATAAATACAACCGGCAAGGTATGAAACGGAAGAGTGCCTCAGTAAAGAAGGAATAAAGTTTAAACTGACCGTTCTTGCTAACGATACACAAGTCTGGTTATCAGGAAGCAGATTATTTCTACAGTTGATTAGAAGGCACTGTCAATTCATAAGAAAAGCTTTAAATGTTTCATGCTGTAATTTCTTACTAGTCAACACTTGTTATTATCTGATTATAGCCATCCTAGTGGGTGTGAAGGTGAAGTGGTGGTATCTCACGTGGTTTTGATTTGCATTTCTCTGATAGCCAGTGATGTTGACCATCTTTTCTAGTGCTGATTAGCCATTTGTGGATCTGCTTTGGAGAAATGTCTGTTCAGATCCTTTGCCCATTTTTTAATTGGGTAATGTGTCCTTTATTATTGACTTTTAATAGTTCTTTGTGTATTCTATATACAAGTTCCTTACAGATAAATGACTTGCAGAAATTTTCTCCTATTCTGTGGGTTGTCTTTTCACTTTCTTGATGGTACGCTTTGAAGCACATAAGTTTTAATTTTGATGGTGTCTAGTTTATCTGTTTCTTTTCTTTGTTGTGCTTTTAGTGTCATATCTAGGAAACCATTGCCTAATCCAAGATCGTAAAGACTTAAAATTATGTTTTCGTCAAAGGGTTTTATAATTTTAGTATTTACATTTAGATCTTTGATCCATTTTGAGTTAATTTTTGTGTGTGGAATGAGGTAGAGTTCCAACTTCATTCTTTGGCATGTGAATATCCGGTTGTTCCAGCGTCATTTGTTGAAAAGACTATTTTCTACCCAATGAATTGTCTTGGCATTACTGTTGCAAATCGGTTGACCAGAGGGAAAGGGGAAATTGGGGTGTGTTGGTCAAAGAGTACAAAGTTTTGTTATGCAAGATGAATACGTTCCAGAGATCTAATGTATAGCATGGTGACCATAGTTAACGATATTGTATACTGGAAATTTTCAAAGAGGATAGATCTTTAAATTAAATCTTCTCAACACACACACACACACACACACACACACACACACACACACACACACAAAATGGTAACTATGTAGAGGTAATAGAGATGTTAATTAGCTTGATTGTGGTGATCTTTTCACAGTGTATACATATGTGAAAACATATTTATACCATAAATATATATAATTTTTATATGTCAAAGATAGTAAAGCTGTTAAAAAAGAAAAATCAATTGACCATAAATGTCAGTTTTAATTTCTGGACTCTCAATCTGTTCCGTTGATTTATATGCCTATATACCAGTACCACAGTGTCTCAATTATGTAGTAAGCTTTGAAATCAAAAAGTATGCGTCTTCAAGCTTTGTTCTTTTTGAAAGTTGTTTTGGGTATTCTAGATCCCTTGAATTTCATGTGAATTTTAGAATCAACTTGTCAAATTTCTGCAAAGGAGCCAACTGGGATTTTGATAGGAATTGTTTTGTATCTGTAGATCAGTTTGGAGAGCAATGTTATTAAGTCTGCCAACGCATGAATGCGGGGTATCTTTCTGTTTATTTAGGCTATCTTTCTGTTTATTTAAGTCATCTTTCATTTCTTTCAGCAAAATTTTGTAGCTATCAGAGGATAAGTTGCACACTTCTTTCATTAAGTGTATTCCTAAATGTTTTATTATTTTTGCTTTTGTAAATGGAATTTTTTTTAATTTTTATTTTGGATTGTCCATTGCAAATTACAGAAAAAGAATAGGTTTTTATATATAGATTTTGTATCCTGTAATGCTGCTGAACTTGTTTATGAGTTCTGATAGTTTTTTAGTGGATTCGTTAGGATTTTCTATATACAGCAGGGGTCCCCACAGCTACTGGAACCAGGCCTCACAGCAGGAGATGAGCGGCGGGTGAGCAAGCGAAGCTTCACCTGTATGTACAGGCACTCCCCATCGCTCACATTACTGCCTGTCAGATCAGCGGCAGCATTAGGTTCTCATAGGAGCGGGAACCCTACTGTGAACTGCACATGCAAGGTATCTAGGTTGCACGCTCCTTATGAGAATCTAACACATGATGATCTGAGGTGGAGCTGAGGCGGTGATGCCAGCGCTGGGGAGCGGCTGCAAATACAGATTATCATTAGCAGAGAGGTTTCACTGCACAGAGATCATAATAAATCAGTTGCTTGCAGACTCATATCAAAACCCTATCAGTGGGCTTCCCTGGTGGTGCGGTGGTTGAGAGTCTGCCAGCCGATGCAGGCGACACGGGTTCGTGCCCCGGTCCGGGAAGATCCCGCATGCCGCGGAGCGGCTGGGCCCGTGAGCCATGGCCGCTGAGCCTGCGCGGCTGGAGCCTGTGCTCCGCAACGGGAGAGGCCACAACAGTGAGAGGCCCGCGTACTGCAAAAAAAAAAAACCCTGTCAGTGAGTGGCAAGTGAAACAAGCTCAGGGCTCCCACTGATTCTGCATTATGATGAGTTGTATAATTACTTCATTATATATTACAATGTAATAATAGTAGAAATAAAGCGCACGATCAATGTAACGAGCCTGAATCATCCCGAAGCCATCCCCCCGCCCCCCCCGCATCCATGGAAACTGGTCCCTGGTGCCAAAAAGGTTGGGGTTTGCTGATATACAGGGTCATGTCATCTGCTAATAGAGATAGTTTTACTTCTTCCTTTCCATCTCGATGCCTTCGTTTTATTTTCTTGCCTAATTACTCTGGTTAGATCCTCCAGTAAAATATTGAATAGAAATGGCAAGAGTGGACATTCTTGTCTTGTTCCTGGTCTTGTGGGGGAGGCATCCAGTCTTCCACCAGTAAGTATGATGTTAGCTCTGGGTTTTTTGTAGATGCCCTTTATCAGGTAAGAAAGTTCTCTTCTTCTTTTTTTTATGTTTCTTTCCACCTACCCCAAATTCACTTGGCAAGACTTATGCATATAATAAATGGTCAGTATATATGTAATGGGTAAATATTTTTAAGATAGTCTTAATTTCCCTAAAAATGAATGTGCACGAATCTACCGTGTAGTAAACACTTTCTTTCATTTTCTCTTCTCACAAAAGCGATCATATCCTCTTAAAGTAGGTATTTGTTTCATGTTAAATAATGAGATCTTTGTAATGAAGTGACATAACATACTAAGTGTACTTTCAATTGCATTTCCTTTTGTGCTACTCATGGAGAAAAATAGACTTATTCCTTGGCATGTGTTAATCAGGCAAACAAATTATTCCCACAGACTCTCACTAATTGGTCAGTTCTTCAGTAACCAAGTTGGGCAGAGTACGTTGTGGTAGTTCCCCATTCAAGTTAGCATTTATAATAACTGAATGTTTAGGGTCCTTCCTGCTATATGATTGGTATGTTCTGTAGATAAATAGCTGCATCTAGGAGTTGGCATATTGATCATTGTCATCTGTTCTTTCCCTCTGAGCACTTGTGTTCTTGTATATGATATATCCTGCTGATTCTTTGTATTGACATTGGTGTTGGCACAGTATATACAGAGATAAAG
The DNA here is from genome assembly GCF_003031525.2 of Neophocaena asiaeorientalis asiaeorientalis. Classification (NCBI taxonomy): domain Eukaryota; kingdom Metazoa; phylum Chordata; class Mammalia; order Artiodactyla; family Phocoenidae; genus Neophocaena; species Neophocaena asiaeorientalis. Next base: position 2,182,187 of record NW_020173116.1, read on the forward strand.
AAAAAAAATAAATTACAATAAAATTAGAACCAAATGTGAAGTTAGAGATGTTTCAAAATTAAATGAAGGGATATAAAGCTGTTTGCTTGCTTTTCTCTTAAGGCTGTAGTAGCAAGTAGAGAAGGAATTTGGGAAGAGTGACATGGAGTCCTTGGGAGAATAAGGATGTTACAGAGGTAAACAGAGAGGTACCTAAGCACTCCTTGACAAAGTAAGGCTGTTGGTGGAGATTTCAGGCACCCTGGTTTTTTTTACATTATTGTACCCACATGGTTACATTTTTATATATTTTTAAAAAACGAATAATAATTATTTCTCAATGCAGTTCCACTCTGTTTTTCAGATTTGTACTATGGTGGGGAAGCTTTCTCTGTAGAGCAGCCACAGTCTTTTACTTGTCCCTATTGTGGAAAAATGGGCTATACGGAGACATCTCTTCAAGAACATGTTACTTCTGAACATGCAGAAACATCAACAGAAGTGGTAAGTGAAGCAGCCTTGTGTCTAAATGATATGGTAAAGTATATTATTTCTAACATAAATAAAGCCATGTCACTATCATCTACCTCCTGTTAAGTGTACTGATACTGTTTGTGTGATAACTGTTAAATTATCTTCTAACAGCGAATTTTACACATCCTAGGAGGGAGGCTGCACGTGTACGAGGTGATGCCCCCTGTTTGTCCACACTAGCCTTTCTTGCCGTGTTGCTAAAAGCACAACGTGGAATCTTAACCAAATTCAGGAGCCTTCAGTAAACACGTGGTGAAAAGGTTTAAAGCACCCCGACCTGCAACACATCTCTTTCCATAGTATTCTAGCTGCCTGATTGATTTCTCTTTTCTAAGGAAACCTTCACAAGGAAATTTTAAAATCTTTGGTCATATACTAAGTAGAAATCCATTGTCACATCTCATTGTGATATATCACTGACCTTCCTTGGTTTTCATCAGATCATATTTCTTGCTTCATAGGTCAGAGCTTTGAGGTCCCTAGAAGTTCCTCCTACTCTGATCTTTGCCAGTGGCCAGGGACCCAGAATAATACACAAAGAAAATCTTGGCTTGAAAGCTTTTTGGATATTTTACTTGACACCTGAGTCAGCATATATCCAACTTCAAGAAATGATGAGTGCACCCCAAAGAGTCCCCTTCCCCCCGTTCACCATTGGTAACAGTAGATAAAGTGAGCCATGAGAGCTGGAACTGTGGGTGTGGAACTCAGAGAGTTTGGGCCCAAGCATTTGCACATTGCTTCAACTCATAAGCCCCTGAATGTACTCAAAGCAAATTAACTGAAACTCAGGAGAAGTAAAGTAATAGTGTATCCAAGGACTCACAGCTAATAAGGGGCAGAGTCAGGTGTTTAAACTCAGCCAGAGTCCCTCTGGGTTGTAGAGTCCCTACTTAACCACTGTCTTATTCTGTCTCCACTACAGCCCTGCTGTTAACAGCTGTGAGAGTACAGGTTCACTGTTACCTCCACTTACACTGCTAGTTGATGTTAAAGTTGTTATAAGATTCATAGTTCAGACAGTTGGTAAATTTACATTATGTAGTTCTCAAATCAAATTTTACCGTCTAACAACTCAAAAATGCTCTCATCCTGCACCTTGGGGAACCTCAGAACACTATTGTCACATTTTACTTGTGTCCTTAATTTGTTCTTTTTATTCTACAAAGGTGATTTTGCTTCCTTTTGGAACAGTCCCAGATAACAGTGTGAAGAATGAATGCTGATTTGATTGCATCTCTGTCCTGGTTGTTGTGGGAAAATTGGAATAATTTCTCTTTGATTTAAATTCTGTTAAGTTTGAGAATTTATTTACCTAGCTATAATAAGGAGGGGTTTCCCTATTGTAAACCTGGCATTCTTAAAATCATTATTATATTAGCCAGTAGGCCCTAGTGTAGTAGTTCCATCACCCCTTTGGGACAGGACAATGTGTCGGTTTTCCACATCTAAAATTGGGGAATCCAGTGGAAATTCAAGTCCTCTCCATGAATGAAAAGCTAATTATTCATTTTTTAAAATGAGAGTCAACTACCAGCAGCCTTGCCTTTATTTTTTTCCAGAAAGTAAATACAATTTATTTATACTCCTTTGTACCTGATACACAGTTTGAAAATTAAATACCATCTACAAATAGTTTTATGGTCTGTCTCTCATAAGTTGTGTTCAGTTATATGCCTTCGTTTAGTTCCCCAACTTTTGGAACATAGCTCAAGGCAGCGGCCATACCATTTTTTCGTATTAGTATTTGTGTAATATTTTAAGGCTTTCTCTCTCCTCATGGGCTCTTAGTCTGTATGAGCACCGCATCTACCTCGCTTCCCACTCATTAGCACACCCAGACATTTCGAAGTGAAAAATAGCAAGCAGGCAAGAATCTTTGATACAAAGGTGCTTGATTCTTTGAATCATGTAGGTCGTGTCCTAGATCCGGGGCTGACATCAGCAGGTGTACCACGTGTGGAATACTGGCCAGTGTCCGTGCTCAATGATTGCCGCCTGTGCCTTGCCAGGTGTTAAGTATTTTGAATGCCTCTAGGTATATATGTGAAACACATTATCAGCTCTGTTGTGTTACAGTTATACGTAAATGTCCATGTGATATTATTATGTGTGCCCTCTCAACACCCTCCCCCCTGTGTTTTGCCAAGTCATGGTAATTAAAGCATTTTTGAATTCTGGAGTTCAGGAGTGACTCATGTTATTTTGGAAGGTAGGGAATTAGATTCACATAATAACTGTATCTCTGTTTCTATTCCTGTTTATATTTTTCTTCCTAAATGCTCAATTTTCTATCCTTCTTTGCCCCTGCATTTCCTGCATATCTCTCCTCTGTACCACCAGCTTGTACCTTCCTCTAGGACTTAAGGATCTCACTCCTCTAACCAGCATCCCTTTGGAACATTTAGGAGTGAGAGGATATATCCCTGCAGATATTACTGTCACCACTAGTAAGCACTTACCGATACCTGACATAGCTAGTAAGAAAGTGTACGGAAGGTTAATTTTTTAAATAACTTTGTAGTCTTTGTGTGTATATATATATTTTGTTTGTTTGTTTGTTTGTTTTGCGGTACGCGGGCCTCTCACTGTTGTGGCCTCTCCCGTTGCGGAGCACAGGGTCTGGACGTGCAGACTCAGCGGCCATGGCTCATGGGCCCAGCCTATCTGCGGCATAGGGGATCCTCCCGGACCGGGGCACGAACCCGTGTCCCCTGCATCGGCAGGCGGACTCTCAACCACTGCGCCACCAGGGAAGCCCCTTTGTCTATATTTTTGTCTCCTTTTTCAACTTGGGACTCTAAGGCCCCAACCTAAGATTTGCCTCCTTTCTTAAGATTAATTTAAGATTGCTCAAGAGGCTTTTGATTTTGAGGATATGGAGGATCCTTCAAACTAGATATTATTAAAAACATCTGACTTAGAATGCATAGTGAAGATGATTAAAAATTTTACAAGCAGATTGGGTGTAGTCTCAGGGATCTTTTTATAAACACCAAATCTGATAAGCAGTGTGATTTTGAAGTTAAGCACAAGTTCTTAAAAACCCTCATAGTTATGAAATCTGGTTGATTGGGACTAGTTTTTGGTTGCGGGAAGAATTAAGAGGGGAAGTAGCACAGTATGTAATTATCAAAATCCATCAAGCTGGTAGTAGAAGTGAGCGCTAGAGGTCAAATGGGATTACAAACATGAAGGATTTGTTGAGGAAGTGGTAGGAATGTGGAAGAAATACGGTGGGAAAGCTTTGAACATAAAAACATTAAGCATGACTCCTGAAATTTTTCTTAAATCTTACATTTGAGGTGACTTGCACTGCAGCTAATTAGAAAGCCTTTGGGGATTTTTGTTGTTGTTTTTAAATGAAATGTAGCTTTACCTCTAATTAATGCCATGTAATTAATCTTTCAGTTCCTTGTTTAATAAATCTCTTGCAATTTATATTAAGAACATTATGCTTTAAAAAGTAAAAGTACTTTTGTTCACCAACATTTTCTTCTCACTTCTAGAAATCCGTGTTACAGTATACTACTCCGTTCATAATTGCATCAGCTCTCTAATTCCCTGCTGGAAGCTTTTTGCTTTCTAGTTTTCATTTGGTTTTACTCTTTGGTTTCTTTCCTCTCCAAAAAGGGGAGGTTAGGGCAATCTCCAGCTTTTAGGTTTTCATACATGTAAGTGATACAGTCCCTCCGTTTTTTTTTTGTTTTTTTTTTTTTTAATTGTGTTAGTTTGTTCATTTTATTTTCCCAGGGATACATCCGTATAAGTTTCTGAACTTGGCACAAGGTTATTCATAATATCATCTTATTATATTGTCGATGTCTACACTATCTGACTCTTTCTCGTTTCTTTTTTGGTGTTTGTTTTTTTTTTTTTTTACCTTTTTTCTTTTTTTAATTAATTTTTATTGGAGTATAGTTGCTTTACAGTGTTGTGTTACTTTCTGCTATACAGCAAAGTGAATCGTCTTGCACCTTGGGGAACCTCAGAACACTATGGTCACATCCCTCCCTTTTTAATGAAGACCTAGATATGTTTGTAACAAATTGAGTTTAATTTTGAAATAGCATGGTTGTATTGTGTTCTATTTATACTGATTTGATAAGAAGTAAAAACCAAGAAGAAAGAATTATTTTAGAAATTTTTCACAATCTGACTATACAATTTTATTCTTATGGAGAAACAGGATGACATAAAAGGACTTTTAAATTTGTTTTTAAATGAGTCAGAATAATCTGTTTTAGCTGATAATTTTTTTAATATTTAGACGGTTGTTTGTCAATTAAAAGGAGCCATAGAACACAGAATAGAAATTATCATCATTGTGGCATTTTGTGTATAAACAGATGCATTTGATACCTAAATTCAACAAGCAGGAAAATATAAGATCAAATATACTGCAAACCAAAATAATGTGACAGGTATGGTTGATACATGAGGGCTATGAAAGGTTGCATATCTTTAAATTGTGTATAGGGCTTTTAAATTTTGACCATCAAAATAGTATCTGTATTTCATTGAAAGACCATTTTAATATGTAGATATATAGAGCTAACTTCCCAACACAGGTATTTCCTTATTAGGAACAATAATAGTGGAGTGAACCACAATTTTTACAAATCTTCTAATCTAATCTTGTACATTTTCTTAAATATTATAATTACCTATTTACTCTTATAATCAGGTAATCAAGAAAAGTAAGCATTTAAAAGCCAAATACACATTTTTTTTTAAAAAATAGGCTTTGATTGACTGTTACTACTTGCATTCTTCTTCAAAGAATGCAGTTGGATGCTGTCTGCTTTTCTGTGAACTAACAATGGTATTTTATTTAATAATAGTGGAGGAATACATAAAACTACCGTTGCTACAGGCAACCGTATAGCTACTACTCATTTGCATTTAGCTAGAGAGATTATAGAAGACCAGGATTTGGTACTTTTACCATTTGTGCTTTTCATTACTTTTGACTCAGAACACTTTCTTTTTTATAAATCACTTTTTTTTTTTACTATCTTTAGTATTTGGCTATCTTTGCACATTTTTAATAATAGTTATTTTGAGTATATTTACTTGTTTAAAATCAGATAGTAATACTTTTGATTTTAAGGGTGATACAGCCATTCGTTTCCCAGTAGATTCTTGAATTGATAGCACAGAAGGAAATGATAGGAGACACGTTGGGGATTCCAGATTGTTCTAGGATAATTCAATTTATGTGTGTGTCATGATATTTTAAAAGATATTTCTATAAGAGATCAGTTCCTTAAGGTGATATGAAAACCAGGAGGGGCATCATTTAGAATATTATGAAAATGAGGTAATAAAAGCTTTTCCAAGAAGGTGTTGTGCCTGGTATTTCAGAGTATATTGTTATCCTGGGTAGGGTTTTCATTGCTCTGTACTTCCCTCTGTGTTGAAGTAAACTCCTGTAGGGGAAGGTGAGTAGGCAGTTTTCAGAATGGGAAGAACACCCAGTGTGAAGGGGAGTGCTGGGTAAGAGCAGCAGGTGTAGAGACATTCACTTTGAGTTCTTCTTTTCTTTGGCCACTGGTTTGGTTTCTTCTTTGTCCTGTGAAATACTGGCTTGTCTAGTTCAGTGGCTGGACAGCTAATTTCAAGTCAGTGCATAGAAGTGGGGCCTCTTCTTGCAGGGCTTGCAGAAAGATTTGTAGGGAGCGGGGTATAAATTAAAGATGGGACCTCTCTGGCAACTATTGGAAAATTATAAGGTAGCTCAGTAGTCCTTTAAACACTTTTCAGCCTTGTCTCTTCTCCTGGTATCCCTTTCTTCCCCATCGTACCCCTCAGGTTAAAAAAAGAAAAACTGGTTAAGAAAATTATTTGAAGACGCCAGTCTCGGTCTTCATAGCTGAGGTTATTTTTTCTAGGAAATCCGACCAAACTCAGCCTCACTTGACAAACTTGTAATGCTCTTGAGGAGAGAGCATACAAAGCTTCTGTCATTGCCAGACACTCAACTCATAAACAACATAAACCCACTAACTTACGTGGAGTCATTTGTGACTTTTCACTAAAACTGTTGGTGGCTTTGGACTCTGCCTCCCTGTGCCTGTCTCCCTGCAGCTCGCAGGTGCTTACGGACACACTATGCAACAAGAGGTGCCCGTTTCCTTTTCTTTCTCTAGGTCTACGGGGGAAATAGATAGCTTACCCCAGGATAGGTGGAAACAGTAAAGCTTACACTGGGGTTTTTCTTCTCAGTACTCATGGATACGAGTGCTCATATTCAGAGTGAACTGTGAACAGGATGAAGAAATGCGAGCGCCCTGACCCCTTTGGAGTTATTTTTCATTGTGGCTAAATTATGTTTTTTCAAGTGTTATGAACTCCCAGGACATCAGTATACACATGTAATTTAAATCTATATCCAAGAAACATGTTTAAAACCAAAACTTTATTTATTTAGTACTCTTAAATCATATATAAAAATGTAAGGAAAGCTGAAATTTTTATATTTAACAAAAACTCCCTAACATTCTAAATGCTACTCTTGGGAAGCAGGTGACAGTTCCAACGTCAGCATTAAAATGGGGAGAATGGAACTGAGGAGAAAAATAAATGCAATACGAAGTAGCTTATACTTAATTATAAGTTAATTTGAGTGTTCCATTGCAAGAGCAGAAAATTAGATTATAATCGAGTTGAACATTGTGATCACTCGGGTCTTGAAAGAACCTATATCTGTATTGACAAAACAGGTGGCTAAGGTGCATGTAGCTACAATTTAGATGGTTCTAGAGAAGGCCCAAAATGAGTTTGTTGACCATGTAGCATAGATTTTCCACTAGTGCTTTTTGTATGTCCTCAGAGCAAAACTTCACTCTGGTCTTATTTTCATTATATCTGCAGATTTTATAAGATAAACTACTTTTAATTACTCAAGAGATCCAAAAATCTGGAGTTATCAGTTAGCCTTAGCAGTTGTTAATTCAGTAGAATGTCAACTCTCTTTTTTTAGTATGAGGAGTAAAATATAATGCATGTGAGGGGTTTCGTATGTCATGGCTTTAAATTATAATAGCTCCTTTGGGTCACCACCTTTCAGTAAAAGAAACTTTGTTAAAAACACCCCCATTGAATTGCAGTTGATCAGAAAATCTGCCTTACAGAACAAGCCCGTGGTATTTCTAGAGCTGAATTTGAGTTCCTCAAGAGGAGAGACACAAATTGTGCCCCGGACATGAATTGTACCTAAGTATTTACTCAGTAAATACTTAATGAATTAGTTAATCCATAGTAACAAAATTATACAGTATGGCAAATTTAACCAGTCAGAACTTTAAGTTTACCAGCTTACCTGGACTTCACAGCATAAGTCCTTTAACTTACAGAAGTTAGGACACGGTTGTAAAGAGCAGCACAAGAGAAGGTATGCTTATCGCACTTCCAGAAGTTGCCCTTATCTTAAACGACACTCACAAGGCTTTACTTAAATGTTTTTATTTGAATTTACTACATAGTCTACATAAATATCGTAAAAAAGGAAGACCCCAACTTTAAAAAGAGGCTATTTTTGTAAATGTCCTTTGGACACCTGGTTTGGAGCTCAGAGCACAGTAAGCACATAAGTTGCCAGAACACATCATGTAGTGAACTTTGATTTCAGAGCTAGCTTGGGAAAACCTAGGTAACCTTATACTAGAAAATTAGTATAGTATCAAACAACACAGGAAAATTATTTGGCTTGAAATTATGTTCTTGTGTTATTATTGGGGAGAAACAGCACATTCACATAAGGATGAAGAAATAATCAGAGCTTTTCTGAAGACACGAGAGCTATGGCAGTGGGCAGGTTCTTCACTGCATTTTAATTTTGCTTCAGAACTTATAACTCCTCAGATACAAGGCTGTTACTTTTAATCTTTTCAACCACGATTAACTTCATAACTTGACTCACAGCTGTAATAAAGGAATGAGGAATGGAAAAGGGGGAAGGAGTTTTGAAGTAATGACTGGACAAAAAACAGGGAAACAAAGGAGGATGGGGGCTGCAGAAGGGCTAGGGTGTGAGAGAAAGTGTGGGTGCCTGAGCAGAAATTAACTGAGGTGTTAGCTGTGATGGAGGAAATGGGTCAGGGTGGGGTACAACATTTACTTTGCCCTCAGACGGATGACGTCAGAAGAAAGGCTGTTCTGGGTCAGTTATTAAGGACAGCTTAGGGAAACATTTGCTGGTCTTTCTCAAGACTTCATGTATTCCTAACTTCTCAGTGTGTCTCTCCAACTATTAACCAGGAGCATTACGTCTAATATGTCAAGTGTGAAGTAGTGCTTTCTGAAGTCATCAGATTCTTGGAGTAAAGCACGATGGCTGTCAGCATAATAAATTTAAAACATGGCCTCTACCCACACAGACTTTATAGCATGTCTAAAAACCAAACTAGCTCTTATGACACAATTGGAGAAAAACGCAAGGAGTCAGGGCTTTGTGACTTGAGGTAGGCCTTGAAAAATGGTGTTACTTCAAAAAGTGGACAGAATGGAAGGAATGGTATTACTCAAGGGAAGAGACATGAACCAAGATGCAGTGTTAGAAAGGACACAGAAGGTGGAGAGGATGGTAAGGCATTGATTGTTGTGTGAAGTGGTGGGAAAACTGAAGCAGCCAAATGAAGCCAGATAGTAGAGAACCTTTAAAGCCAGAATATTTGTCCACTTGGTTTGGTGGACAATAAAGAGAAGTGTTTGCCCCTGTACAGAGGAGAGACATTTTCTCTACCATCATGGCACCTAGGCTCTCATTTGGGAAGGGAAGGATGGTAGGGTTTGAGTGATTCTGTAGTTCTTTTGAAATAGGATGAACTTAATCATAATGATGATGTGGATGAACATGGATCAAAAAAGGGTAGAGGGGCTTCCCTGGTGGCGCAGTGGTTGAGAGTCCGCCTGCCAATGCAGGAGACGTGGGTTTGTTCCCCGGTCCGGGAAGATCCCATATGCCGCGGAGCGGCTGGGCCCGTGAGCCATGGCTGCTGAGCCTGTGCGTCCGGAGCCTGTGCTCTGCAACGGGAGAGGCCACAACAGTGAGAGGCCCGCGTACCGCAAAAAAAAAAAAAAAAAAAAAGGAGTGGGGGGAGAAATTACAAAGAAGCTTTTGCTGCCTGTTATAAGACCATGATCATCAGAGAAGTGATGCCTCAGACATTTGGTATCACCAGAAAGTAACAATAGAAGATGATGTAAGGAAATCACAGCTTTTGAACATGTATTCTCAAAAGGAAAATGTTTCTCATGGGTGTAAAATTAGATCAAAGAAATAAAAGAGTTTATCAGGTTTGTGATCCAGAAACCTAGTCAAGAAATGCCGATTGCCAGGGCAGTTATTTCACCTAAGGTGTTTGCTGTGAGAAGAAGCGTGGTGTCCCAGAATCTGAGTTCAAGGGCAGTTTCAAGTGGTCTAAGAAGATGATGCATCGAAGTGGATCCTCCTCATGGTGAAGAACCTACCTAGCTCCCCAGCAGCTGCTGAACGAATCTGGTGAAAGACCAGTCTCTCTGTAATGCTGCAGTCTAGCTTCAGTGAAGGCCAGGTTATATGCTGGATCAGATAGGCAGTTTTTAAAATGCGTTTTTCTGTAGCAGTGAACAAAATGGGCAAGAAGTGTATACAAAAAAAGGAGGGAGAGAGAGAGAGGAAAAGAACTCACCACATCATAGGAACTTAAATCCTCCTCTCTTGTTGTTTTAAAGCACTGTACAGTAGCCAGACAGAATGCACCTGCAGAGGGTTTTCGAGTTCAAGAAAGAAGTGGGGGGAAATCCGAACTTGCTTTAGACTGGTTGATAATTATATGGGGCGCTTGCTTTTAGATTTCTTTTTTAATGTACGTAGCCTGTCACAGGGAAAAAGGTTTTGTAAATTCAGTAGTGACTTAGCATTTACATGTTGAATAGTAACTTCAGAAGGTATGTTCTAGACATTGGTCACACAGGTGACCACCGGTGTTAAGAATCTATACTGACTGGTTACTCACTGGCAATCATGCACTGGGAACATGTGGAAAAATGGAAACTCCATTATGTTTTTGGCCTGGGGTCTCACCCCAGTACACGGGTAACGGCTTCCAAAGGAGCTACAGGTAAAAAGCAGGACTGACGGTGACCCTCAGTGGCAGGATGACGCAGAAGGGGAAGACTCGAGCAATAGCAAAGATTGCTAAGACTGAGAATAGCAAGGACATTTGTGAATAAGCATGTGGGGGAGGGGTAGCTAATGACAAGATTTGGTGTTTCATACAACAGGGTAAGTATTATTTTTCAGTACCTTTGTATATTCAAGCAGTATTTACCAAACTTTCTAATTATAAAGTAACTGGGACCCTTGTCAAAATACAGATTCTCAAACCTAGAATCACTTTCTAGGCAGGAGTCTAGGAAACTATATTTATATA